>NC_072733.1:30040854-30384391 GCF_026930045.1 Uloborus diversus | reverse complement strand
ATCGGGATTGGAAATTTATTTGGTTGAAACAAGTATTTCGTTGCATTAGTATGCGTTGTAATAGGATTTTACTGTATTTCTCTTCAGCAAACTTCCTAAGGAGGAAAACGATGCATAATTTGACCCCCAAATAGAATCGTGAAACGTTTCTTATGGGGGTCGCAATATTACTCCTTCTTTTAAGACATGTTCGATTATTATACCGTTTTTAAAACATTACAAGGAGAAACAAAATAGCATAATTTTTATTTTCCAGCGCAGCAATGCGAATCGTGGTTAATTTTATTTTTATTAAAGACTATTTCCTAGCTTACATTTTGTGTCATAATTCCTGCGTTTTACCCCAAGTTTTTATTTATTGCCAGAAACAATAAAAAAAAAAAGTTAAAAGACTTATTTTTAATTAGCTGTTTTGAAAATAGCTTAAATATATGGATATTGTGATTAACTGCAGGTTTTGAGTGTTTTAATCAAGCAATCATGTACTTGTGTTATTCCATACTTTTCAGAGCGATTCAAGCTTGTACAAATAGTCTTTACAATTTAAAAACATGTTTTATATTTTTTGAAGTACGTTGCTTAAATATTATTTCTCCAACAGTGCTATCATTTTTGGAAAACTATTAAAATTCAGGACAATATTTATTCTTCCAGAAAAAAATAAGTTTTTTTTTCTTTTTTTTTTTTTTTTTTTTGAGCAATTGCGAATGCTTATTATCCTTACTTGAACAAAGCTGATGTTGCTCTGATTTTTCAGATTGTCATGATGACAAGAATAACTCTAGCTCGTTGTTTTAATATTTACTAAGAAGTCAAATTTTCGTCGCCATGGTTACTAATCGTTTGTGTTCATTCAATGTTTAACTTAAGTAGATTTTACTTTTAAAAGGGAGGGGGGGGGGTGTGAAATTACATTTCAGGAAAAAAACATCAATGTGGATGAAATTAAAAAGCAAAATTTCATCCAAATACAAAATTTCCAGATAACTAATACCGACATTTAAGACTGACAAGAAAACAAAAATACAGAAGGCTTTCTGATGTCTTCAGAAAGTTTTCACAATAGAAATAGTTTTTTTTAAAAATCTTTATAAGAATTTGGAAGCTGTATTTTTGGAGAATAAAAATACTTTTCAAAAACATTTATTCAGTTGCGGAAAACATTCCGTACACCAACATACTCATTAAATACATAGAAAATCATGAAAAACATATTAGCAATTTAATATGATTTGGTTAATGTAAAAAAACACACCGTGGTAGAATTACTAAGCATTGTATGCATTAGTTTTAATGACGTTTTCAGCCTTATGTTGCTGACAAAGCTAACTAAGATGTGAACAATATAGAATGGGGGTTACAAGTTTTCACTGTTTTCTATTTTCATTCTCAGAAGCTAGATCAGCATTTTAATACAATGTAGAAAAAAATTAATTACAGGCATAAAGGTTTTCAGGTCACATAAGCACCCCCCCCCCCCCCCTCCCTTCAAAAAACATCATTAAAGATCGTCTTAAATTTCGTTTTTATGGCTTTAATTTCTAAAAATTTCGGGAAGGGAGTTTGTGAAAAGTCCTTCTTTGACCATAAAAAAAAAAAGTCGTCTAAAATTGCCTTTTTGTAACTTTGATTTCAAAAACCTGCATGTCCCCAACGTTGCTAAATATGGCCTATAATCATGTTTATAACACATTGAAAATTTTGCCTCCCCCCAACATCACACTAAGACTGCGTTTTTAGACTATTTCGAAAAATTCCGGGGAAAGCTTCCGAACTCCCCGTTTCCTAACAGAATTGAAGAACCTGAAATTGTGTTTTTGGCGTTTCAAGTTCAAAAATTTGCTGGTGGAAGATCACAGGACCTCTTACTTACTTCCAAATACTACCAGAGATCGTCTAAAAGTGCATTTTGAAAATTTTATTTTCGTGAAAATTAAAAGGCATAGCCCCCAAACAGAGTGCTTGGGAAAATAGGGAGTATTTCTGAGTAAATAGTATGCTTACGACAAAGATCATGTTAATTAAATACAGAAATGGTTCCCTCTCCTCAAACAAGAAGCTAAATCCTTTCTCTCGCTGTATTTACATATTATTAGGAATTAGGAGTCAATAGAATAGAAAATGTGGGATCTCAAAAAAGATTTTTGTTCTATACGAATGAAAATTACTTGATAATCATTTGATTAGAACATTCATTTTATTCTGTGACTGAAGACACGATACGATAATTTTTTGGCACAGAAGTGCGTAACACAGAACTTAAAAAGAAAAAGTTTGTCTTGTTTTTTTTTTTTCTTTTTAAATTGTGAACCCTTCCTTGTACTTATAATTGCTTTCCTAAATGTAATCTGTTCATTTTCATTTTTGTTTTAACTTTATGTATTTCCTGCAAATCTGTTTCTTGCCTTTTTTTTATTTTTTATTATTGATTCATTAAATGCAAGATGCATGAAAACGAGGCAGAACGATAAAAACTTTAAAATCTGGCAGAGCGAGGCATTCAGATTTTTTTTTCACCTAAGTATTTCGAGTTTTTTTTTTTTTTTTTCAGGCAGATATACATGTAGGTAATATTTTCGTTTCTCCTGAGAAAAACGACAACCCTTAATATTTATTATGACAACTAACGAGGATCAGACACTCACAAGACTTATTAGAAAATTTTAATAAAAACTCAATGTGTTGAAGTAGAAGCACTATATACACTATATGACCAAAAGCATTGGGACACTTTCAAAAATTCACATTTTTAGGGATTTCTCGAGAAATAATAGACCAATTGCTCTATAATTTGTTTCGCATAAAATGTATACTCTAGTTGTCATTTTCCAATAAAAATTAAGTCTGCTATTCATTTAGGGGACCGACAACAAATTGAGGAAAAAAGTGTTTTGATCATTTTTCATTGCAAATTGCTGGGAATAAGCTATAATTTTCAGAAATGAGTTAAAAATCTATCAAAAACTTATTTTTATATTTTTGTGAAAATATCTCTTATACCCATGGAAATATAAGCATTTCTTTCAAAAATGCAAAAATTTTTTGAAGGTTTTCGCCTCATATTACTCAGAGTATTTCGTCAAACGTTACTAAACTTTTAGAATATTTGACAGCATTTTAGAGACACATAATAATAAAATTTGAAGTTAAAATATTGAAAATTTGATGAAATATGAACAATTAAAGCTATTAATTTTTCACTGCGCATGCACGAAAGATAGCAATTTATAAAGTTCATAATTCAAAGCTCAGATACATCCTGCAATCCATGAAAAAAATTCCACCGCAATTTCTTTAAATTTTAAAAAGTTATCAGCAATCTAATAAGCCGAATTTCTATAATTCTAGGATAGGCGACGAATGGTAAGGGATTGCTAGCAAACTGGCAACACTTTCCTACCATCGTTACAGAGTGATTCATGATAAGAACGGATTATTTGTTGCTGGTCCCCTAAATGAATAGCAGACTTAATTGTTATTGGATTTGACGTCTGGAGTCAGTGGCGGCTCGTCACTATGGGCCGGGTGGGCAAGGCCCACCCAGAAAAATTGTACACCACTAAATAGATCATGTCAAAATAACGTTTAGTATTTCGCTAAAAAAAATAATAATAATAATAATAATAAAAAAAACAACAAACAAACAACGAATTGGGGACATGAAACACATTTTAAATCTCTAACACTTTGCATATCGCTTCTAAAATGTTAGCGTTTCGCTTGCAAGCTCTGAGAATGATTCTTGGGGCTGCGACTGGTTTGCCCCTCGATTGACTTGCCACACCTCCGCACCTAACCAATCACGACGATTCAATCAGACACCAAAACGGCAAGTCCGTGTCACTCCGATTTCTGCTGTGTGGGCTCCCGCTCCCTAGCCCTCCGAAAAATAGCTTTACCCCCCAACAGCAGTAGAAGGGCAATAGCAGGTGGGGAAGGATTTGACACACGTTACTTGTACGAAACAACAGTTCGAAAATGGGCAAAAAATGACAAGCCCACTGAATGAAAGAAAGTGCTCTTATCGTTTTCCACCGTCCTTCTTTTGTATTTGTCTTTAATCTTAAATTTCTGTTAGTATCTGGAACTGGCATTTAAAATTTTATGGGTTCCCTCCGATTCTACCGCATCGCATGCGTGCGTATTTTTATTTATTTTTCTGTTTGGAACTAATATGATCGGAATTTCTGAATGAAGAGTTTGTTTTCGAATATACTAGTTGGTTTTGAGTGTGAAAAATTCTGAATTGGTCCGAAACTTTTACAAAAAAAAACTTCAATTGGGCGAGATCTATTCAATTTTCTTTTTTGTTCTGATATTTGGCAAAAGTAATAAGTATTAATCGTATAATAGGTCTTATCGATATGTGTTTTCTATTCTGTAGTACTCTAAGGCGGAACAAACCTGAATTATTTCAATTTGATCCGGTACATCGCTTTAAATCCTTAAAGGCGTAGGGCCACATAACCTCAAAAATGACCAAACTTTTCGATTTTTTATTGTTTCTTTTAAAACTTCAGATTGTTTCAAACTTTATGAAGAGAGTTTCAACGCTTAGTTTAATTATTTAAAAAGTCATTAACTTTAGGTCACTCACACTAGGTGCGCTTTTTCTTGATTTCGAACTGTTTTTGAGCAATCATGAATTGCATATTGTGTTCACTTGACCGTTGAATGACGTATGCCTTTGATTTTATTTTTCTATTCTTATACTGTTGGCCCTACTTAAACGAATACCGTCGGTTTCAAGAAATATTCGATTAAGCTGGGAAATTTTATTTATCTTCCCTGGTTGACAACTTTTGCTTAAAACGTAATAATAAATCAATATCTAAGTAATAGAAAAAAAATGTTTTTGATTAAAAAGCGTTTTAAATAAGCTAAGTAATCAACAACATAGTATAATAACTAAGTATATATAATACAAGTACATATGAAAATTATAAATATGCAACTTACAACTTGAGGTATTAAATCTACACCTTTTTTCAGTTCATATTGTTTGGAGAAAGTCCATAATAGTGGATTCCTTGCTCAATGTGTTTTGTGAACAGTTTTCTAAATTCAATTACCGCGTTTTACGTAATCAATAATTATCAATTTCTTATTTTCTGCAATGTTAATATTTTGTTGTGTTTTTTAATTTATTTATCGACTGTCTGTTGGTAATGGCATTGGTAACTATAGAAGAAACTAGATAGAATAATGGAAATGTTTTGACGGAAAATTAATGTTGTTTTTCCCCGCCCGTCGTTTGCCGAAAAATGCTATTTTAAGTTTTTACGTCAGTAATTGCTCCTATTTAATTTATTTTTAACGTATTCAAAAAAAATTTCAGCAAAAATATATGTGAAAGCCGATTACTATTATTCGATTTTCCGAAGAAATTATTCGATTAAGCGGGGATCTCTAACATTACATCTATAGGGGGGGGGGAGATCTCTAACATTACATCTTTAAATTTGGTTCCTAGAGATTTTACTCGATTAAGCGGGGCTGACAGTAATGCAGGCATCCATGTGCCTCGGAATCGAATTATTTATTAACGACCTTCTGGACTTTACACAATCCTTTTTACGCGAAAAAAGTATCCAGCACATAATATCCAGCCCCAGGCATTCATTTGAATTTTGACATCAGGAATTCAAAATATGGTTGCGATAAAAGCCATTAGTAGAAAAAAGAAATTCCTCCTATCGCAATTCGCGATAGTGAAAACCATACTTTGAATTCAAGATCTCAAAATTTAAACTTTTAAAAAACTGATATATTCTTCAGTGTTTTGATTTTATGAAAGGGCATGAAAAATAATTATTGGTTAATAAGTAAGCGCATACAAAGATTCCAAAGAATTACATATTTTATTAAAATGTTTTACAAAAATGCTATGAATGTGATGTGACCCCTAAATATTGTGATGTAGTTTCACACAATAAAAATAATTAATTAAATTAAATAATTAATTCTGATTTTGATGTATGAAGAATGCACTAGCGATTGAGGAAACTGTGCTTATGGAGAAAAAAAATAGTTACCAATTTTGTAATTTGAGATAAGGAAGCATGCTAAAACGAAAGTTAAAGCTTCTGCGTGATCATGTGCTCGTGTTGGCATCAAGAGTGTAATGTAGTAGTTTAATTAATGCTGTGTGTTGTTTATTACTAGTTGGCATGGGGTGGGTGTCTTGTCATTAAATTTAGGTTATTTACCTTGAATTTTCAAAAAATGCTCAAGTCGATATTTTTCTAAAACAATTTCAACTTTGAAGTAGAAGAGAAGTTAGAAATGAAACAACTGCAATAAAGACTATCTTATATTGTTCAGCATTACTAACTGCAGTCCTCTCCATTGTATCTGCATAAACATTATTGATAAAACTTTATACAGCGAGCCCACCCGCTAAATTAAGGCACGAGCCGCCACTGTCTGGAGTATACTTTTCATGAGAAAAAAATTACAGAGCAGAGAGCAATTGGTCTTTTATTTCTCGAGAAATCCGTAAAATTGTGAATTTTTGAAAGTGTCCCAATACTTTTGGTCATATAGTGTATGTAATACCTCATGTATTTTGCCGAATTTAGTAACTGGGAATCTGAGATTCTAAAAGTGTTAGGTTTAGTTTTATTCCAAAATTTCAACGCAAGATAGTTTACAAACATTGAGAGTGGGGGAAGGAGTGATTTTTGCCTTTGAGCTTGGAGCAGGATGAGCACCCCTGCATACAAAGATCAGAGAAAAATCCTTAATTTTTCAAATTCAGGAAATCCTTATCCGTAGCCGTCCGCGACTGTGCCGTTGTTATGTTCAATTTGAAAGAACTTTCACCATAACAACCCCTTGAGAAATGCTATCGTAGCCTTCTGCATATAGTAATTAGATAAATAAATAAATATTTTTTCAAAAAGAAAAAGATTCAAAGATAAAGATTAGGGGAATTTTCTGGTCACCAGTGGTGAGAAAAGGCAATTATAGTAGCCACATTTTTTTTCTAGTCGCCACTGCATTTGTAAAACAGGTAACTAACCAACAAAGTAGTATTTAATTTAGCACTAAAATATAAATATTATCAGTTCAAATAAAAGTTAATGTAACTAATTAGTGGCATTAATGTTTATTGTGCAATCAAGTATTAACTATGCAAAGAGGATCTAGTTTCATTTTTAAGAATGTTTTCTGGCAACTCGGATGGGGTTGGGGAGAGTGGCAAACAGGCAGAGGAAGCGAAAAAATTTCGCCAACCGATAACTAGTTAGTCCCCAGTTTTATTCGGCACTCGATTTTTCAAATATATTAAGTAGGATCATCCATTTTTAAAGAATATTTTTTGGTTAGAATTTGGAGTTCATTTCGTTAAAATTCAGTGTGGTCATGCAGGCTATCTTTTTTTTCCTTCCTTTTTTGAAATCATCAATTTTCAATAACGAACATTTTTCTAAAAATAAAACGAATTTATAAATTTATTTATTGCAAATATTCATTCATTCGTTAATTTTTCCTTGATGAGATCTGGAACCGTATTAATGGGGAAAAAATCTTAGTTTCAAAAATTAATTTTAGTGCGAATGCAAATAAATTAATATCACAAGCGGGATTGCAAAATGCGCGGCAATGTAAAATGCCGCGCCTTTTACACCGAGTTATTTTTCTTTTACCTATGTAGTCAAGACTCAAGAGGGAAAGAACTAGAATTTCCCTGGAAGGGTCTGTAAAAAGCTGCGGTTTCACTTCGCCGTCGGCTATTATCTCCTTCGACTACTCTGCACAGCAGGGGGAGCTTCCGGTCTATCCCCCTGCAAAATGTGACAGGTCACATGATCCACACTTTCATTGGGCACCGTTCGTTCTATTGGTTGTTGAAGTGTCAATCACTTCACTGATGAACGCTGCTTTCGTTTAAAGAAAAAGCCCATTTTCAAGCGAGATCGTTTTTCTTCTCCACTCCGCCTTAAAAGCACTTGCTTGTAGTAATTTGCCACATTTCATGCCTTATTATTTTGTTGTTTTTTAATCAATCTGGATGTGTATTTGTATCTATCAGAACTAAATATTCTGCATTCATTAAACATATTTTAGATTTCTGCTGCTATCAGGCCGAGGAGTCGGTCACCTTTCTCACCTTTAGTCACCTTTTGAAAATTTGGTTACTTTTAGTCACCTTTTGCAACTTTTGTCACCTTTCTCACCTTTCTTGAAATGCGTCTTAGGATTTTTTTTCAAAATAATTAAATCTTTGAAAAATATCTGAAAGATATCTTTAACAGTGAAATTAATTAAAAAATAGCCTTAAATATGCCCCCCGCCCCCACACACCTTGTTGTTGTTTAAGAAAAATAGCTATGCTACTGGGAAATCAGGGAATTTTTTTTATTGCTTGCAATTGCACCCTAAGAGCAGAACCAGTCTTTCTATCCCTTCTACAGATGGACTTGCTCCTTATTTTCGGGAATGTATGTTAAAGGAAGCATGTTTATCCTATTATACTTTGAGCTTTGATGAAACTACCAATGTCAAAGACAAAAAAGAACTGCAAGGAACAATAAAATATTGGTCTGAAAGCCAATGTTGCATCACTACAAGGCATCTCAAAACTTTCCTTCTTGGGCAAGGCAGTTGGTGAAATTTGGATTGAGAAGCTGTGTGAAGCACTTACCAAGAGTAATTATCCATGAGTAAATGTCTCATGCTTTCCTTTGGATGGTCCTTATGTTAATAAAATGGTTTTTAGGCTGTTTGACACTATTATCCTTGAGACACGAGAAAAAAGCCTGATAAATATTGCAATATTTAGGTGAAGAAGCATCTAAACTTCTTCTTAGTACTTATAGCTATTTTGATGGTTGGCCTTCCCATTAGGAGGACTTCGAAGAAGTGCAAGCTCAACTAAATGCACCTCATCGCAAGTTCCTGAAACACACAACTACCCATTGGCTTACCCTTGGACCTGCAGCAAACAGACTACTGGAACAGTGGGATGCTCTTCAATATTATTTTTTTAAACATGTGCCTTTAAAAAAGAATTCAGCTATGCAATGCAGGTCATATAAAGCTGTTGCAAATATTTTAAAAAGACCTTCTATAAAAGCTGAGCTGCATTTTATCTTTTCATCTGCTGATTTGTTTATGCAGTTCACGAAACACTTTCAATGCCAAGCACCTATGATACATAAA
The DNA here is from genome assembly GCF_026930045.1 of Uloborus diversus. Classification (NCBI taxonomy): domain Eukaryota; kingdom Metazoa; phylum Arthropoda; class Arachnida; order Araneae; family Uloboridae; genus Uloborus; species Uloborus diversus. The sequence continues at coordinate 30,375,223 of NC_072733.1, read as the reverse complement.
TTGTACCAAGAAATAGAGACCATTGTTCAGACTTTTATGGCTTGGATTACAAAAGCCCCTGTCATAAAGTAAGTTGATTTTTTAAACATAGACACGGATAAACTGTTTGCTGTTGGTAACAGACTACCTTTTGAAGATCTCGTTGTTAGTGGAGAGGTGACAGATGAACTGCCAAAACTGAAAGAAAATGAAAAGGTTATGTTTTTAAGAGCTGTTAAAAAGCATTGTGTGACTGCATGCAAGTATGTAATAGAAAAAAGTTGCATATCAAACGGGTTAGTGAAAAGTTTTAAATATTTGGATCCAAAAGAGAGAAGTAAATCTAGAAGCTGTAAGGATTTGATAAAGGTTGCCAAAATCATGCCTTTTAATGTTCCACTCGATAAGTTGCAAGATGAATGGAAACTTTTGCAGCTGGAAAAAGATGATGAAGCATCCAAAAACAAAACCATTGATATCTACTGGCAGCAGCACATTTCAAAAAAGGACTTAACTTCCAATGATCTAATGTTTCTAAGATGATAAAAGCTTCACTTGCATTATCACATGGTAATGCTGACATTGAAAGACTATTTTCTATTTCAAAGCACCTTTTTGGTGAAAATAAGACAGCAAGGACTGAAAGATTTTTAAACAGCATACTTATAAAGACGCTGTAAAAGAATATCCTCATTTGCTTTCTTTACCAATTGGTCCAGAAATAATTAAATATGCACAACAAGCACACGTAAATTACACAACATACATACAAATACAAAAGTGACGAACCAGGGGTCTGGCCAGAGGATATTTGGGTCCGTTAACGGACCCTTCACAAAAATCCGATCAACCAAAACAGACCTTTCACAAAATCGCGATCCAACAAAACAGACCTTTCACAAAATCCCGATCAAACAAAACGGACCCTTCACAAAATTCTGATAAACAAGATCGGATGTTTCACAAATTGTTTATTGAAAGAACAAATCTGAAAGCAAAATAACGCATATTTCTGTGTATAAACCGCATATTTCTGTGTATAAATTGAAGTCAAATTAGAGGGATCAGCTTATACAAAATCGGCTTATTTTGGAAAAAAAAAAAAAAATCGGCACTCTTGGGATGCTCCTGCAAGGGATAAATGATTGCTACTGCCAAATAAATATAATGGTTGTTTGTTTTATCACAGCTAATTAGCAGCGGTGTTGTTGTAAACTTTTCTGAAAAGGCATTGGTAAGCACTTTTCTCCCCCCCCCCCCCGCTCATGATTTAATAAACAATAATAATATATATCTGCGAAATGAACTTAGAGCTGCAAAGGGATAATAGTAAGAGTGGGGAAAAAATATGATCTCTTCAGATAGGATTACCAACTTCAAAATTATCACCACTTAGCGTCTGGCGTTGAACCTTTAATAATGACTTGATTAGAAAATATTCTCTTCATTTCACCAGCTTGTCAATATTTGCGTTTTTACGGTGCGGTGCGATGTTTAATTGTTATTTTGGGAGAAAATTATATGGGTTTTGATTTTTCGATGCTAACAATGATGATTAACTTTAAATAAACACTTTTAATTACCGTTTTTTTTCTTTAGATGTCTACATTTTGAAAAATGCAATCTTTTAACATCCGATATGAGAATCATATTTTGTTCTTTTTTTCAAGCTAACTTCCCTTATTTAGGATGCAAATAAATGAAAAGTCTCTTTATTTATGTTGGAACTCTCATTTCAAGTTTTTAAAGCAAAATTCCATTTTCTGTTATAAGTCAAAAATTAAAATGATGAATAGATGGTTTATTTTATTGTTTTATTTATTTATTTATTTATTTATTTTTGCGTCAACTGTGTCCACAGATATTAATGAAATGTTTATCATAGGACTCTAAAATGCAATTTTAAAATAATTTTATCAAAAATATTTCTTTTACAAGTCGTTTTTATACTTTTGATGCCTTCACTTTGAGAATTGCGATCTCTTTGCATCCGCTATGGGAATCCGATTTTTCGATTTTTTGATGTTTATTACGCTTTGTTAAGAGGTAAACAATTAAAATATCTTTTTATTTTTGTTAAAATCAGGGAATTTATAAGTTTTAATCGAAATTCTGTGTTTTTTAATAGTGTCTTGGGTCAAAAAGTTAAATGCTGAACCCTATTCTGAAATTTATTTTATTTATTTATTTTTTTGCTACAATTATTTTAAATACTGTACAGAAATATTTCTAATATAATTTAACATAATGTAGAATGGTAGATAAATATTGATACTTGAGAGAGCGATGCCCCCCCCCCCCGGCCATATATCAGAAAAAATCCAGAATGATTTTCTCGACATAGAAGAGTAAAACACTCAACTTTAAGTTTAATTTATGCAGTTTGTGCCATCTCTAAATTCTAAAATTTCGTTTTAACAAAAAAAAAAATTTTTTTTTTTTTTTTTTTTTGCGAAATTATTTGATTTTTCACAAAATTAATTCATTTTTCACAAAATTATTTTATTTTTCACAAAAAACGGATCCTGTGAAAAATCCTGGACAGACCCCTGCGAACAGCAACAGGCTCTGGGCCCAGCTAGACTGGTCCTGGTCAATTTACAAGCCCCAGTGAAGATAAACGGCCCTCTTAAAACTATCTACTCCCTTGCTCATTACCACCTCTTCCGGTAAGCTGTTCCAAGGTTCCACTACCCTGCTAAAATAATTTTTCCTAATATTTATGTTAGCCTGAGATTTAAATAGCTTAAAACAATGACCCCTTGTCCTGTTTTCAGTGCTAAACTTCAGCCCCGTAACATCTTTCATTTTAATAAATTTAAACAACTGAATCATGTCCCCTCGGTCTCTTCTTTACTGTACATTTTTAGCCTTCTAAGCCTAGAATCATAATCTAAGTGGCAAAGTCCATTTATTAGCCTTGTAGCCCGCCTTTGAACCCTTTCCAATACATTAATATCTTTCTTAAGATAAGGAGACCAAAACTGAACAGCATACTCCAAATGGGGTCTTACCAAACTTCTATATAAGGGCAGAAGAACTTCTTTAGATTTGTTTGAAATAGATCTATTGATAAACCCAAGCATCTTATTGGCTTTGTTACTAGCAATGCTGCACTGTTGGCTAAACTTTAAATCCTGACTTATTAAGACCCCCAGATCAGTAACTTTGTCTGCCTGACTAATGACTGAACCTTGCAAATAATAACTTGTACACTTATTTCCATGCCCTAAATGTAGCACTTGACATTTCCCAACATTAACAACCATACCCCATTTATCAGCCCACTCCGTAATATGATCTAGATCCTCTTGCAGCTGATTTGCTTGTTCTTCATTTTCTACAGTCCCCATGACTTTGACATCATCAGCAAAACAATTCATGTTCCCAGAAATATTTTTGTGAATATCGTTCATAAAGACATACATGGATGAATGTAAAAGGAAAAAGGATTTGGAATTGAAACAGAAGCAAAAAGAAGAGCAAAAAAGAAAGGATTGTGAAGAAGAAACTAAGAAAATGGAAAAAATTAAAGCATATATTGAAAGTGAAACTGTAGAAATCTTTACAAAAAGCATATAGGGCTATTTTGGTAAAAGTCAGTAAAAAGGGATAATCCTTTTCTGTTTTTTGAGTTCTTAACAAATTGCTTTTGGTCACCTTTTAGTTATTTTTTTGTCACCTTTTAGTCACCTTTGTTTTCAAATTCGTCACCTTTCTCACTTTTTTCAAAGGCCATCAGCAGTCCTTGGCCCGTGCTATAGATTAGCACCTTAATTAAAACGAAAACTAAATGACATAATAAGTGGTTTAAGCCAAAATAAATCCGTCTTGGTTTTTTTTCTCCAGGTTAAAATCAGACAGACCTGTTTCAAGTACTTCCTTCTTCCCACAAAAAAGTAATTATAAAACTCGAAAAATATTATTACACTACCTGTTCCCGCTACTATACTGCCCAAAGTAAAAAATAATCGACTAATTGCGGTGATCAGTTGACTCAGTTTTTAGCACAGATGCATCTATTTATGTTACGTTCCTATCAATAAATCTACGTCATTCTGGCAGAATTTAAAATCATTCACCAATATGGTCTTGTTGGTTTTCTTATATTTATTCTTATATAGGAAACTATATTTTTTCTCAAAATATTTTTCACTTTTCTGCAGAAAATAAGAAAGTTTTGGTGATTAAAAGAAAAGGTATAATTGAATTGTTATTTAAAGTCTGAACCCAATGACTGGTGTGACAGCAACAGTGGAATGTGATTTTTTAAATTTAAATAAAATTTATTTATTATCATATAAATGGAATTTGATTGAATACAGTACCTAGTAATTGCATTAAAGATAAAGATAATTTTCATTTTGATTGAATTCCCCCAAAATTATTTTTCTTAAAAAAGCCGGCTTTTTTTAAGTTGTTTAAACCAAAAAAAGCCAGTCGGCCTTTTTTGGCCTGGCTAAAATTGATTAGCCAGGAACTGAAGCACGTGCACTTAAAATAGATTCGTCCTTAGTAAAACTAAATAAATTCTACTAAATATTGTTTGCTTCCTCGTTGATCAACTGAGTTCTAATGTCGGCACCATTCTACTACCCATGGCAGCATATTTTAGGGGGACAGCACATTTTACGATGGCATGGTAAAGTAAAATATACATGTGCTCAAAACCATACAATAGTTTTTTCTCCACAAATTTTCTGAAGCACTCTTTGCTTAGAAACAGCCGGGGGGGGGGGGGCTGAGTCTGTTAATGTTGCGGCATTTATAAGCAAATAAACACATTGCTCTCCGTCATGGGCGCAAAAAGTAGAGCGATAGTTTTATCCCCAAATTTAAAAGAAATGGTAGTTTTATTTTGTAATTTTATTATATTCCTCAGTAGCAAGTAAAAACTTCGAAAAACGCTGTTGAAGATGTTTTACTGGCATTGATTTCTAAAAGTCTGCATTATCTATTGCACTCTTTTGCTCTGGATACGAGGAAATTACAAAATAAAAGTGAAAAGTTTAAAAAAAAATCTCTCATATTTATTCTGAAATGAAATGCATTGAAGGGAATTGTGTGTTTTTGTGCAGGTTTTTATGGGCACCCCCTCCACAATTTTTTTAAAATCTAAATTAAAAATACTTAGGTATATCCCGCACTCAGGGCCGCGCCGTCCCTATGTGCAAGGTCGTGCTGGGCACGACGGCGCCAGAGTCAAAAAGGCGCCGAGCTCTACCAATCAAAAATGCTCCAAATGAGTGAAAAAAAATTTCCAACCAAAAAAAAAATAAAATTGAACTTTTCATTATATCTAATAGTGATGATGAAATTATAATGCTCATTAAAACAAGCTATCCTCCTCGTTGCCTTTCTAAAAGGAAAAATATTGCCTTGTTGTGTCCAAACATACTATTCAACATGCGCAATCTTTTACACTGAAAACACATGATGCTAATTTATGCATACATGAGCATTTTTCTTCATATGTGGAGCCGTGAATGCTCTTTCGGTATGTCTGTAATTTCAGAAGGTTGAGCATACGAAGCAGCGCAAGAAATTTGCTATTCCCCATTTTGGTTCTTGCAGTGAATATGTTGTATTATAATTTATGCACCTCCAGAATGCTGAATTGAATATTTTTCAAAAATATTCTTTATTATTGAAGAGAGGAGCGCCTTAGGAAAACAAAGTGATTTTGATAAGAAAAAAATAATGATGTTGGGGGAAAACTTAAGTTTCTTTCAAAAAGAAATCTTTGAATTAAAAATTTTCAGTAAGTTACAGCTAATTGTTCAGCTAATTCGCCCTCCGTCCAATTTCGTTTGTTTCTTATTATTTTTCTTTTTTTCTAGTTCGTTTAAAAGTAACATTGTCTTCAAAATGCTACTCTTCCGATTCTCTCCCTCTCTCGCCGCCAAAAGCATTACGGGGCATCTCAAATTTCGTTTCCAGATCTTCAATTTCGCAAAATTTTCATTGAAAGTCCTCGAATACCAAGCAACATCGCTTGAAACTGCGTTCGAAAATCACCTAAAATGGCGTTTTTGGAGCTTCAATTTCGAAAGATTGCCGGCCCTAATGTTACCAAAAATGAACTTACAATCGCGTTTTTAAGACTTCAATTTCAGAAAACATTCGGGCAAGGGCCTCCGAACCGCCTTCCTTTAATATCATTAAAATTTAGGTTTTGAAAACATGATTTACGTAAAATTTAAGTGAAGTAGCCTCTGAGCTTCTTCTCCTAATATCATAGAATATTACTTTAGTTTTTAGGGCTTAAATTTCAAAAAAATTTCCTACCCGTAAAAATCTTCAAAGTTGTCAACAATTGAGTTTTTGGAAGTTCAATTTCAAAAAATTTCGGGGGAAGAGGAGGAATTGATTTCTATCTGTTTTACAAAAAAAAAAAAGTCGGGCAGAATCCCAGAGTTCCATTTTTTATTCTAATGTCAATAAATATGGCCTATAATCGCGTTTTAAGGCTTCAACTTCTAGAAATTTCCGCGGAGCCCCTTGTACCGTTTTTCCCCAGAACACAGTCAAAGACCGTTTAAAATTGCGTTTTTAAAACTACTAATTTCAAAAATTTTAAAAGATTTTTTTTTCAACTAAAACTTTTCTAGTTGCGCCACTGTTCCTGTGGTCATGTTTCGACAGGCATAACAGTTTTATGAATTATTTATCACTTAGAGATTAGATAGATACTCACAGTGGCGTGAACTTTGATATTTCAAATATTTTCCTTTTTCCAAAATGCATTATTAGCATATCAGAGGAGCTGCTGTACTCTAAATAATTTCGAGGTATGAAGTAAAAACGTACGCCAAAACGTGTTCCAAAATTAAATGTTCACACATTATTGTTTTAATAAATTAAATGCCAAATGTATTTTTTTCCATTATATATTTGTTTACAAAACCTCTTTCCAGGTGTTAACTATATTTTTCCCGATAGCCAGAGCATAAAAGCGCTCAAAAGACATTTGCACGACGGCGCCGATCAGGCTTGGCGCGGCCCTGCCCGCACTAGGCCTAAAATTCATAATTTTCTTCAAAAAATTGATTTTTTTCAATATTTTTTTAAAAAATGAACGGTAAATTTTGAGAAATTACCAAGCTGAAAATGCTAATTATCAAGCAATAAGCTTGAAAATTAGCAATAAATAGAAGCTTTTGCTCTTATACACAATATTTAAGTCTGCTCAAAAATATGGATTTTTTCAAGTTCAAGTTAAATTTTTAAATTAAATATTTATTTTTTAATTATTCATTTGGAAACGTTTATTTGAAAATGTGTTCGCTAATAATTTACTCGCTAATAGTTAACTTGATATTTTGTTTAAATTAATGTGTATTTTTTAAAAGGTTAGATAGAAAAGCAGTCGGTTTACCCGCGGCTCGGATTATCCGCGGGTCTTTTCACTATTTTTTTGACGATCATTAAATGTTTTTTAAACTTATGATTGTGTTATTGTTCGTTTTTAGCTTTTACATATGTATATTTTTTTGCATTCAATGTTAGTAGAAAGGAATGTAGCAGTGTTTTTAGCAAAAATTTAAATGTATGTGTGAGTGTTATTCATATTTTTTAGCTACTGTATACAGTTAGTATCATTTTCTAACTATTATTCAGATTATCCGCGGTTACCATGCCACCCTCTTCCACGGATAATCGGGAGTTTACTGTATAATTTAAATTTGGATAAAAGTTTTTGAGTTAAGGTGAGTTGGGGGCAGTGCAGCCCTTAAATTGCACAGTTCGACTTTATTAAGGCCTAGACACTACAAGACTTGATACAAATTTTTTAATTTTTATTTCGTATGTTACCTGTTTTAGTGTGCTTCCGAAGACATGAGCCTGTTAAAATCATTGCAGGTAAAACAATGAAATTTTTTTTTAAAACTATTGTGCTCAAGGGCCGCACTTTCTCAATAAAAGTGGGGCAAGAGCATCACCTATCTGAATTTTTTTAAAAAACCGTTTGAGAAAATAAGGGGCAAGTGCAATCAATAGAGTATTTTTTCCTAATTAAAAACTATTTTTTAATTTTTATTTTCACCTATTCATTGGGAAGTAATTACATTTTTCCTAACGAAACCTGTCAATGTAAAATGAAGAACGTTCAAGGAACAATGGATTATTAAACAAAATTATGAAGTTTTTATTTTAAATTAAATAAGGAACATGAAAGATAACTTTTATTATGCTAAGAAGCTTTGAAAAACAAAAACAAAACTTGCATATCAAGGAATAATCTTTAAAACTTGAATATCAACGAACTTATAAAATATTAACTTAATAATACAAAAGGTAACTATACAACTGACAAAAGGTAACATGTCTTTGGCGAATTTGAACATATTTTTTTGTATAAGTACACTTAGTATAGTAATTAACAATTTAATTTATATTATATTCTGAAAACGTTACTTGGAATATCAAATTTAGTCTACGATCTGAAGAGAGATTTGGAAGGATTGATACATTGTCATCGTCTTGGATCTCGCTAACGTCAGTGCCTCAGATTGTCGGCAATCATGTGTTCTATTGCAACAGATATTGCAGGTGGCCGGCCCATCGTTTTGGACTTCAGTCCACGTCGACCTTTCAGATGATCCTGTAATGTTGCCTGCGATATTTTGAAATGCCGGCTTGCACCTTTCAGGTTAGGGTACCTGAACGTATCGCTTCTAAAGCAGTAGAAAGTTCCTGTCCGACGGGGGGGGGCAGGAGCCAACTTTTGACGTTATTCTTTTGTAATTCCGCACCATTTTTACTAAAAATATAAAAAAAATTGGAGCAATATAGACTAGTGACACTTATTGTTAGTTAGAAAATGATGCAGGGTTGAAAAATTAATTGCATTGCTTCATTAAATCATTGCAAGCAAATTATATCTGTCATAAAAGAACATTGCCAGATTAATGGGAAAGTGCAGCCTCAAAAAAATGCGAGGCTGCACTTGCCCCTTTTTTTCGGGCCGCACTTTCCCAGTCGTATAATTTTCTGGGGCAAGTGCAGCCCTAAAATTAATTGATTTTAAAGTAAAAAATAATGAATCTCAGCTTTAAAAATACGAAAAATGGACATGAAATAGTTGTACTTACGTTTTGGAAGCACGAAAAAGTGAGAACAACAACAGAAGAAACAATGATTTCTCGAACCATAACAACATGGCACTGTAGTGGGAATGAGAAAAGTTAGGAAACGAGGGAGGGAATAGAGTAACCATTCAAGTAGCGCGATCTAACGCACGCAATGCAAAGTAATAACGTTTACCAAGCTACCCAGATGGCAGCAGCCTTGCAGATATTCCCGGTGTCTGATTATTAACCTTAGCCGCACTTGTCCCAAGACCGCACCTACCCCAAGACCACACTTACCCCAACTGACCTTACATGTGGGGCAGGAAGAAAACATTTCATTAACGTGAAATTTCGGGTTAAAAAAAAAATAAATAAAATCGGCCTAATACACAAGTGCTGGTGTACACTTTCAGATGCAAGTATTGCTGTGGTTCAAATTATATGAATCTTTTTTTTTGCAATTGATTAGGCATAAAATGAAAGTATAAGAGGGTGTGCGACTTGAAATATCGCTAATAGGTCTCCCCAGAAGTTCTAAATGTTTGAATGTAAAAATCGCAAGTGAATTAAAACCTAGAGGTCTAGTCTCTGCCCATACGTAAATAGCATACGTTAATCGTGACGTCATCGCACGAGCACATCGTAACGGACGCTAGCAACTTACGCACTCACCGTACGTACGGTTATTGCGGTAGTCTCTGCCCCAAAATACCGGAAGTTCGTTAATACTCACTGGGATAACGAACGTACGGTAAGCATTAAACCACGCCTTTCTTCCTGTCCCTGTAAGCCAATGGAAAATTAGAATCGTTGACATGAGAATGCTCAGGAGACGAGGCTAGCCTCAGTTGTTTTGTTTTGATTCTCTTTCTGACAACTGCTATCAATCACAGAAAGATGGAAAAAAATGTTCTTGTTACTTACACCACTCGGGTACCCAAATCAGAAAAAAAGGGGCACAATAGAAGAACCTTTTGACCTAAGAATCATAATGATAATAAAAAAGAGCATTTTTGTTGGAGTTTTTACCATTTTTTTCGGAGATTCAGTAACAAGTTCCTAAAAATTAAAATTGTATCAACTAGCAAAGAAAACAAAGCAATGGAAGGTTCTAATTAAATTCATTTTTAATATTTCTTCATTGATCTGTCAATATGATAATGAAATTACATAATATTCCTAATGTAGCGATATATCATTCTTTTAAACATTATTTTGAATTGTTTTGTAAATTATCGAAATAGCTTTAACACTATAATATTTTTTAAGAATTTGGCTTAAAATACTTTTGTGCCAACTCTCAAATAAAAAACAGGCACTTCTGGCACCATGGACATATCCACCGGGGGGGGGGGGGGCATTTGTCAATGGGGGGGGGAGTTTGAAAGTGTATATATACATCTTCTTTCAAGTCCATTAAAAAAGAAAAATTATTGGTGTTGAGTTAATACTGCTATCATTTTAGAATTACATTGCTTCTAAAATCTTGGGGGGAGGGGGGGGGGCTAAAAGACCAGTCCCCAAACTGTCTAAATTATGGCCCTGCCCAGGAGGACACTGAACTTAAATCTTTGGGAGGAAAAAAGTCTTCAAGATAATTTTGCCTAATAGAACTCCTAATTTTGCTGAATCAGCAAAAAAATTTGTCGAATAAGGAAAATTTTGGGAGGTCGCAACGACTTTGCATTGGGACTCTCCTGGACCTTCCCTCCCCTTCCATCTTGAGATGGTGACACCCTTGTCTGGCCCTGATCCAAGGATTGGGCCAACTAGGCTCTGATCTATAAATTTTGGGCCCCCCAGGCAAAAAATTAGCAGAGCCCCTAACTGCCTACTGGAGTTCTACGTCACTGAAAGCCGGGGGCCCCTTTAGTATAGTGAGCCGCCCCGCGCTGCAGGCTGCAGGTAAGTAGATCTGAAGATGGGGATAACTGAGCCCAGGCCCAAGGAGTTTAGAAACCCATCTCTCTTTAAATATCCAATGAATGAAATTTAATTTGTATTTATTAGGCTTTACATATGCAATTACGAAAAGAAAAATAATTGCTAAAATGTTTTTTCGTGAATTTCTTTCTATTTTTAGTTTGAAAATTAAAACATAATTCAGAACAATTTGCATAACAGATTATCTAATAGTCGATTATATTAATTTCTGTGACTGCCTGTCCCTAACCGCATCTCCTCTGAACTGGAAATGTCTGCCAAGTCAATACTGGTACTGTTGAATACATCACACTCTAGGATTCCCCGTACCTACCATTTTTGTTCTAAACTGTTGGATGGGGACCTGAAGACAGCTGTTTTTTGATCCAGGTCAGAAGACGAGTAATCTCTGGTCTAGCACTCCCAGAGGTATTAATTCTTTGAAGGACTTTGACTGCGACACATTTAACTTGCCCCAGTCACCATTAACAAACATGGAAGATCTTTGACCAGCTGGCATCAGACCTGGGACCCTTCGAGTAAGCAGGAGTCCTCCCCCAAGAGCAAAAGCACCCCCCCCCCAAAAAAAGTACCTCTCAATTTTCTCCCCCCCCCTTAGAAATTCTATTGGCGCAGTCTGTACCATGACCCCTTTCAGGGGGAACTAAACATTTAGGGGCCTCCATTCCTGAGGATATCCAGGGATGTCTCGACACCCCTAAAATCATTAATAGTCACCTGCTGCAAGTGGCTTTGAGCCCCCACAGGTGGCAACCAGGGGTTGGCGAGCCAAACGAGCAGGGGGCAGAGCCCTCTAAAATTCCATTACAATTGTACTGCAGTTTGTACAGAATATGTTTTAATATTCCTTTTTATAATAAAATGACAGCTTAAGTAAAGAAATTTGTTTGAAATCAGCCGATTGAAGAAACAATGAACATTAATGTAAATTTGCATTTAATGGTTCCGCAACTGTGTAAAATTTTGTGATGCGTATTATGGGAATGATGATATGTATAGTGAAGAAAAATGAATTCCAGATCCATCAATTGGGTGGTAAGGGACCCTCTGGATTTCAGAAACAATCAAATTTGGCATTATTGTGTACGCATTTTATTGTTTTTTTAATATAAAATGCATTGAGCACAAATCTTCAGCCCCCCCCCCTCCCATGGAAAATTGTGAAATGAGACCCTACTGTACCTTAAGGAGGTCCTACGGAAGTATACATGTGTATCTGAGCTTACAGCTATTATGTGCAAAGTCTATGATGGCTGCTGAGTGCTGAATTTGCTCCTTTGAGTGTTCAACAAGAAGAAGCAGAAATATTGGAATGCATCAAAAGACAAGTATTTCAGGAATCTCATACAATGTGTTGAATAGTTTAGATGCAAAGTTTGTCAAACTTTTTTTTCTGACCAAAAATGTTCAGATTAACCTCACAGCAATGAAACATTGCTTTCCATCAGCAATATTACCAGCTCATTTGCTCCTTCATCATTATGGGATTACCAACTAATTTACCTTATCATTCGGCAAACACATCATTTTTAATTCCCAGCATTCATTTATATTTTTTGATAGGAATGAAGTAAAAGGTCTTGCAGGTTGGCCCTAGAAACATTGTTGTTTATTTTATGTGCAAAAATTAATATTATTCGACATGCAAATGGATCATATCAAATCTATAAATAAATAAATAAAATTATCAACCTGACCATCTCAGATTTTCATGAAAGTTTCGGAAGCCCTACTCTCTGACATCTTAAATGTTACAGTAAAATCCCTCCTAACAGCCACCACTCTGATGCTGACAATGTTTTATTCTCCGATTGCAAGGAAAATAACATTATTAAACCTCTGTCCTGCGGACACCCCTCTTTTGCCGACAAAATTTTTTTCCGGTTAGTGTCCGTATTAGAGGGGTTTAACTGTATATAATTAAAAAAAAACTTTCATACTTGATTAGTAATTAATTTCTGAAAGTTGTTGAAAAGCACTTTTTAACTTGCTGGCAGTGCTTAAAATTTTATAATTCAAGCTTTACGAGAGCTACAGAGCTGTATTATAGCTCACTTTGAAGAGAAAGACATGCACTTTAGTTAAATTTTTTAATTTAAATACTTTTCGGGAAAAAATTCCCCAAAATTTTTAAATTAAAAAAAAAAGAGAATAGTGTCATTTTATAAAAAAAGAGCATGATTTTTACTGTATTTTAGTGAATAGGGCCAAAAATTTTCAGAGTGGGACTACGACAAAATTTTAATAAGTATGCTTTTTTAAAATTATTGGAATAGAAAAAAAATGTTTAACTTGTAAATCAGAGATGAAAGATCATGAAATTATCTTTAAAATGCACTATTGTACAGCTCTGTAGCTCAAAAAAAAAAAAAAAAAAAAAAAACTTAAGTTATAACTAGTGATGTGCCGGATCGTTAAATAGTGATGTGCCGGATAGTTAAAAGTTCAGATCTGAGGATAAGGATCACTAGTGTCTAGATCCGTGAGAACTTCTTGTGGGTCAGCAAACGCTAGAAACTGAAAGCAGATAAATATTAAATCGTGGAGCAACAAAGAAATTCTTATAACTCGCAAGCGTAAAGGTGCAACATTGTACTCAAAATTTACTTTTATGTAAACAAGCTTATAACCCCCCACTTGGAAATTCCTAACGAATATTAAACGCAGAAAATTTCATTCTTTCAACTAGTGCCAATATTTAAACACATATAAGATCTCACTATTAAAACTACGAAAAACACTAAGTTGGTTTTTAATTAATATTTTCATTAATTCATAGGTGTCCACCAAGGGAAGGTCAGACTACGGCATTGAAAATTTTAGGAGGGTTATTTTCAGGGGTATTTTTCTCTGTTGCATTTGGGGAAGAAGCGGACACCCCTGGGTAATTAGTGTTACAAAGACACTTTCTAAGCTAAAAACACTTTCAATCAAGTCACCTTTTGAGTGTAAAAAAGAATGATCAAAATCGTTTCATCTGTTTGGGGGCTACGATTCCACAAACACACAAATATACATGTCAAACTTATTATCTCTTTCTTAATAGAGTCAGGGTTTAAAAATTAACTTTTTTAATTTCTGAAATGATTCCTTATTTAACTAAATCAAAACACCTAACTTACATAGAATTTAAGAGTGTTTCATACCTATCTATATTTAAAATTCAAATATGCGTTGAAATTAAAGAATATAAAAGATTTGTTTAAGATCCGAAAAAACAGATAAGGATACAAATCTGTATCTTTCCTCGGATATCCAGCATATCACTAGCCAGGATTTTTTAAAGCCAATTTTTTGCAAAAATTATCCTACAATATTTGCTGCAACTGTTCCGAGCCCACTCTGAACATTTGGGATGCATTAATTATAATATATTACAAAAAAAAAAAAAAAAAAAACTGAATTTTTGAGACAATTTTAAAATTGTGAAAAAATATTTTTACCTGAAATATTTGTGTTGTTACATATCAAAGCAAGGCACATGCAGTTTTCTTTTAAAATGAGCTATTCTGCAACTCTGAAGCTCTCATAGAACTTGAGTTAGGTATAACATTTCAAAACACTGCCGGGAAAATAGTGTTTAACAAACTCAGACATTAATTACTTATCAATTGTGTACGATAGATTTTTTAAAAAAATTTATATACATTTGAAGTGTCAGAGAGTAGTAAGATTTTGAAAAGTTTCTTGAAAATCTGAAACGATCAGCTTGAGAATTTTGTTTATTTTATTGCTTGGTTTATGACCCACTTACCTGTCAGAAAATAATTAATCTGTACGAACAAAATCAACAGCAAATTTCGTAGGGCCATGGTGCAAGACCTTTTATTTCACTCTTATCAATAAATATAAATGAACGCTAAGAATCAAAAATGATGTTGTGTTTGTAGAATGACGAAGAATGTACTCGCAAATTAGCTGGTAATCCTCTAGGAGGGAAAGCAATGTTTCACTTCTGTGGCGTTAATCACTTAACTTTTGATCTATTTATAAAGTTTAACTAACCTTGCATCAAAAATATCCAACGCGTGTGATGATCCTTCATTACTTTTCTTTATGAGTTCCAATAGTTCAGGAAGTTTCACAAAACAAAATGCGCGGCGAATACAGCAGCCATCTTTGTTTTGACTCTTGAAGGTACGTACGAAAGGTTTACGCCAGAAAAATCATGGCGTTAATTTACCGCACGTTCGCATTTTGGCAGCTGCCTTTTGCGTCCGGTAAGAAAGGGCAAAGACTAGCGAGTTTTGTTGCGTACGTAAAAGTGACGTCACGAGTGGGAGTTGCATGCGTTAAATTTTTACGTATTGGGCAGAGACTAGGCCTCTTAATCAAGAGATGCAGGAATGCATATTGAAAATAAAATGAGGTGGAAAAACAACCTAAGGTATCGCAGCAAGGAACCACATCTGTTCAAAATATTAAAAGTCCTTTTTCTGGAGCCTCAGGCGCTTGTACTTCTAGCCAATAAAAATATTAGTCTGGAAATTGAAATTTTTGTTATGGAAAATCCAAGCAGACGATTTGTTTTGGAAAAGGAAAACTGGAGGAAGGTTTTACCACAATTTGTTAATCAATACTTAAAATTGGAAATGAAGATAGGGATGTAGCCAAAAAGAGGGAAGAAAGAGGAACACAAAACTCTTCTTTTTACCTTCACAGAGATATCCTGGGAGTGAGTTTTGAAACTTAGGTTTAGAAAGAATTCCAAGGAAATATTCTTGAACCCCATCCTTTACTGTAATTTCATTAAGGATGGCCTACACATGAGGATTTAGGACTGCAATTTCGAAAACCTTCCAGGAGAGTCCTCCCTTTGTAACCCCAGAGAAATGCTTTCTCATCCCCAGCATTCAAGCAGACCTAGATAAAATTTAAAAATGTCTGTGAACTCATATGAGTGCTTTAAAATTTTCTGCCAAAAAACCCGGTACTCCTGCCGGATCTTATACTGTGGCCAACCGAAAAAATTTAACGTTGAAAGTGAGTTGAGTACTACTATGCAAGCAGAATTTTTTTTTCAACTACATTTACTCCTTTTATAATATTATTAATTGGGGTACCTTAAAATTAGAGTTCAACATTTGTTGCTCATCCAAAAAAAAAAAAAAATAATAATAACAATAATGCTACAGAAATTTGTTTAAAAAATATTAAAATTTTCTGCAAACTTTGGAAACGTTCTGTGAATGGCGTTTGCTTGTTCGTCTATATTATCTTGGTCTGCATTCAAGATCGAATAAATTTCGTCTTTTGGACTTCAATTTAAAAAATCTTCTGGAGGTCCCCCTATCCTGTTCTCCTCCTAATATTTCCGAATATCTTCTAAAATTTCATTGTTATGGCTTCAATCCCGAAACATTTTCACCCAAAACACTTTATCTCCCAAACCCCCTTCCACTATAGCGTTATTGGAGACCACCTACCATTGCGTTCATTTTCAATTTTGAAAATTTTCCAGGGGTGGACTCCGCCCATTAAAATTACCAAAAATCTTCTAAAACTGCGTTTTTT
This sequence comes from Uloborus diversus, assembly GCF_026930045.1. Classification (NCBI taxonomy): domain Eukaryota; kingdom Metazoa; phylum Arthropoda; class Arachnida; order Araneae; family Uloboridae; genus Uloborus; species Uloborus diversus. The sequence continues at coordinate 30,358,712 of NC_072733.1, read as the reverse complement.
TACAACCTAGAAAATTTTTCGTGAGAATGCCGCCCTCTCTCTCTCCAACATCTTTTTAAAAAAAACGTCTTTAATCTCATGAAATGCACCACCAGCTCAGTCAATTCCAGCTGAGGACTGCAGTTTCGTGCTTATTAGCACTCATCAGCCTGGCATAGGAGTGACTGAGCTGGAGGTAGAAAACCTGTTAAGGTTTGTTTGGCACTCTTGGCTTCCTTAAGAGGTTTTCCACTTGCAGCTCAGTCACTCGTATGCTAGGCTGATGAGTGCTAATAAGCACAAAACTGCAATCCTCTTGGAAATTGACTGAGCTGGTGGTCCATTTCATAAATTTCTGCCTTAACCCTGGCTTTAGGGCGGTAACTTACTGAATGTCTTTAATCTCGTTTTTAGTGCTTAAATTACGAAAAATTTCTGCCAGCAAGCCCCTTGAAAACTGCTCCTCTATCATCGAAGATAGGCTTAAATTATGTTTTCAGAGCATTCACTTCTAGAAACTGAAAGGTACTAACTTTTAACAAAGAAAACCTACAATTTGGCGTGTTTTTCAGGTTTAAATTTCAAACAATTTCTAGGGATAGCCTCCGAAACCCTTCTTTCCTTAACGTCACTATCTATCGACATCTAAAACTGCATTTTGCCAACTACAATTAAAAGATTTTTCCAGGGGAGAGGCTTTGGACCCCCCTCCCAATTCCTGTCACAACAGGAACTACTTCACAACTGTGACTTGAAACTTAAATTTCGAAAAGTTATCTATGGTTGGTCCACGAATCCCTTCCTCCCTTAACATCACTATAGATCATCTAAAACTGTGTTTTTCGAACTACAATATTGAAAAATTTCCCCGGACCTTCCTTTTCTGGAAATAATTGAATAAAATGTATGTTGTATTTTGGAGCCTCCAATTCGAAAAATTATCGGGAACCTCCTCTCCCCTCTAACATAAAATATGTAACACAAACTGTATTTTTTCAATTTCAATTTCAAGAAACTGCTGGGAGGTAGCCACCTGACACTCTCTTTTTCTGACTGAATATTATTCTTATGATTAAGCTCATATTGCTGGTACTAAAGTCTAATAACATGAACTCTGCTAAACCAGAAGCTGAATCTTCTCTCTCTGCATATTGAAACATGCATTTGAAACAATTAAGGGGCTGCCAAATACGTATCCCCCCCCCCCCCCCCCCCCCCCGAAGCAGAATACTACTGAATTTGCGACGTACGTTGCAGAAAAGATTCCTTAGCTGCAGAGCAATTCTGTTCAAATGTGAGAGGAAAACTCAGACACATTTTCTACAGAAATTCTACAGCTTTCTGTAAATATCTTCCGACTCAAAATAGAATTCTGCAGACATTCTGCAGATTTCTTTAAATTAGAAGAAAATCTAAAATTCTGGCAAATTATGAGAATTTGGAATGAAGCTCACGAAAATTGTTGAATTTGATAAGTCATTTGCAGGAACTTTAGATTTGCTTTAAACATAAAGAAGTCTGAAGATTTTGTGCAAAATTCTATCTTGAGTTGGAAGACATCTGCAGTTTCTGCAGAAATTTCATATTCTAAATCTGAAAATATTCTGATTAGTATGTAGCCGACAACCCACCAAATCCTGAATTAAACACTAATTCAACTAAATGCGAAATTCATCTTTAAAATTAAACCTACTCAGTTACGTTAGGTAGTAGTTTATAGGAGTCCCCTATTTCAAAAATTTATTATAAACCAAGAGATCATACATAATTAGTTGGGTATTTAAAATTATTCATCGTATAGTAATTAAAATTAGTGTTTGTTTTATAATTGCGTTTTTAGTGGATTTTTGTACTGGAATTTTAAAAATAAATTTCATTTTTAATTTTGGGTAGGAAATAGGATGTAAGTGTAATCTGTTATTTTTTGCTTTTCAGTTCCTTGGTGTTTTTTGAAGGCTTTTTTTTTAAATTAAAAGTAATTTATTTTTTGCTTTTCAGTGGTGTAAATATAAAATAAGTTCATAGGATAGAGTACGTAGTACATGACGTTGAGGCCTTTGGCCTTTCTTAAGCGCATGTCGAGTAAGAAAACGTCGAGCACATGAGTCTGAAAACAACTAAGATGAGCACGATAGAAAAAGAAATAGGCCACAGCGTCTTGGAGACTTCCGACGACTGTGAAGAAAGGCTTTTTCAAATGTGCAGCTATGTACAAAAAAATATTTTACTTTGACTTTATCAAAGTTTGCTTCCCAAAAGCAAATGCACAAATCACTAAAAAACTAAAAAAACAACAAAAATCGCTTTAAATTTAAAATTTAAAACTATAAATTGCAAGTCGTGAAATTGTACATTATAAATTGTAAATTTTAAATTGTAATTTATGTTTCACAAGAATACGTGTCATGTAACTCGTGATGAAAGTCGCATGGTTCTTCAAATGCCCCCATTATAGATGATGATAAAAAATTCCACTAGAATGAATTTTATGTTTGCTTCAGAGAATCCTTGATTCAAAATTTTCATTATTATTACTCTTAATAATAATGTTTTTTAGTACTTTCTTTAACTATGGGTAAAAAAAAACACGTACTTTTGTTTTATGGCATTTTTTTTAATAATGGGTTTTATATTTAATCGTTCGTGAGGGAAATTATATGAAATGTATTGAGTTTTTAAGCATAACTTTTCTCTAAAGAACAAATAGGGTAAATCAAAGATTTGGAACATTAGAGTAAAGTTAGATCACCCCTATCCACTAAACAAAAAAAATTCATAAAAACCGGTTCACTAAGTGAGACAATATACAAAGTTAATAAAGAAAAAATCTTTTTAAATCAGAGTATGATATTTGAAGAGTTTCTTCAAATCCGAACTTTCTTACCATTAGACCTCCAGGGCAGTATACCGTTTCGAACAAACAAAAAAAAAAAAGAATTTTCCAAATTGGTACAGGCAGAGGCATGCACAAAAATTTTGGGACACGTCACAAATGACTTTTCCGGGTTCCCTTCATTCTCAATCCCCGACCAACAGGTGTTCTCTCCCCCCCCCCCCCCTGTGCACGCCTCTGGATACAGGTGCGTTCTAGTATTTGTAGAACATTGTACAAAGAAGAAACTAATCCGACGAGTTCAGAACCTCCTCCTTTTTTTGAACTCTGCTAATTAGTATGACCCTAATTTCAAATTAAACTGGCGGCATTGTGAAATAGTAAATCTAGAATCCTGGTCAAACTTGAGATATCAGACACCAGTTGCAACATATTATTATATCAGTTACCTAAATCATCAGTGGAGAGGTGTTCTGTATTCAATTCCCCTTGGATTGAACACTAAATATGTTTAAAAACTTAATTATCAAAAAAAAAAAAAAAAAACATTTTAGTGAATAAATTAAGTTATTTTAGTTAAAAACAATATTGAGGTAATAGATTCAGCTATTAAAGTAGAAAAAATATATTTAATTTACTGCTTTGCTACGTAGTAAAACATTGGTAACACCTATAAGTAAACATTATCAGGTGGCGAAAATTTATCATCCACATGCCGCGAGAATTCTAGTTTAAGGCGATGGCAAAACCTTTGCTGTTAAAATACATGAAAATACACCGGGGTCAAAAAATCCATGTGACCTGTGCCTGGACTTAGATAAAATAAAAAGCTTTCTGCTAACACAAATCCTAACTGGAAAATTTTCTGCAAATAATTATTTTGCATAATTCACCCTTGAATAAAGAATTAATTTCTATTTAAATATGAAAAAGACAAAAAAAAGTGCTTTAAATCGTTTTTTTTTTATTTTTTACAATAACATATAGTTTATTCTTATTTTTCACCAACAGAAGAAAACTGCCAAAACCATTATTTTTTTCACACATGTACTTTAAAAGGTTTTCGAGAAAAGGCTTCAACAGAAATTTACAGGAATTTAAAAGTTCTCTTTAAAATATTGTTTTTGTTTTTTTAAATTAATGTTAGAGCAGTTGAAAAAAATTTCTGCAGAGCAAAATTTTTCTGCGGCGTTCGCGTGTTTGTCTATATTATGCAAGACTGCGTGTGACGTATTCTGCCCGCTGACGTACAGTGGATTACGTATCCACAACGTGTGAAATTCAAAATTTCTTGGATTTCTCCGGGACCTCTTATCAGACCCAGAACAAATTACCATGGGACCATTCCAAACAAAAAAAGAATTTTTCAAATCGGCCCAGTAGTATTGGAATAATTCGAAAACATACATAAAAAGCCACATGACAAAATCATAACCTCCTTTTTTGAAGTTGGTTAAAAACCGGCTAAAACTGGATTTAACCACAATAGAGCTGTCCGGAACTGTATTGTATAAAAGCACACTAATATGTGCACACGTACAGTTTGTATGCGTCATAGTGCACATTTTAATGCATGATTAAAAGAAATCCTATGTGTGTTTATAATAATTGAAATACTTTTAAACTGATTTATTGATTAAAAACAACTTTTCTTTTTAACATTAAAATTTATTCACAGCGAAGATAAAGGACACTCATTTATTACGAATGATAAACAAGGCAATTCCATGATAAGGTCAACCAGATGATCAAATTTTCAAAATTAAAATTTCTAAACAAATGAGGTGTCATTTTAAAGGTAAAAAGTTGTATATTTTGAAATGCCTGTCTAAAAATTGATCACTTCAGTTATAAATAAGTTACAGGAGGTTAAACTAAGGTCAACATCTTGAGTATTTTCAAACCATATTTGGTGACTCTCGAAGAAATTCTCTTTTTTCCAAAAAATACATACTAATATTATGAATTGAGATGAATAACTTTAAAAAAAAACAATATGTTGCTGGTGATGTTACAAAAATGTGTCAAAATATAATTCATTTTGATTTGTAAAGGAATTCCTCTGGGATACATTACGTGTCTTACGTCCAACACCAAAATGCACAATTAATTATGCTGAGCCAATAATTTTAAAGCTACATGCATGTATTTTTGGGTACAAAGTAAGATTTTCAATCTCATTGATGTAACCTATTTTCATTTTGTAACAAGTGAATATTTTTTACTGAACAAAATATGTTTTTCAACTATGTTTCTCCTTTTTTGCCTTTAATTTCAAAGTTAAAGTGAAACCTGCATAAAAAACAACTTATTGAATTTACTGTATAATACATTTAGGGCTGATAGGGGTAAGTAGGACCCCTTTTGAGAAAAGGTGTGTTGAATGAACGTAATACAGTTGATTAAGATCAATTTTGGCAAATTTGCCAAAACTATAAGTGGGAAAAAAATTGGAAACACTAAATGACTGCGTCTGTGTAAAGTTGGCTAAGGAAGAACAATTATCAACATTCAACCCATATAAATCTTGATGGTTTTCTTTCAGGTAAGTTTCTCAAATAACTAATCACCAGCTTTTGTAGCTGAACTATCAGCTATCTACTAAGTCATCATAGTTGTCTTGTATTTCACTAATATAAATATTTCATCAGAGTTGCTTAAGATATTCAAATCCTCACTGTTATGGGGTGAACTACTTACCCCATATTGTGGGGACCTGTTATAGCGAAATTTTACGGGGTAAGTGGAGCCCCTCCTCTAAAAATTTTTAATAATATTTTATTCAAAAATTCTGATTGCAGTATGCACTTGAAGTTAAACTGTACATGAATGTTTAATGATCATAAAAAAATAAATGCTAACCGTGAAACACTTTTTGAAAAATGTTGCTTAAAGTCGCCAAAAAATAATTTTCAGATTTTTTTTACTAAGTTTTTTGACCTAGAAAAAAAATTCCACGGAACTCAATTGTATGCAAAACTAATCACTGTGATGAACCATGACGTGATCAATGTAAAAAATTATAAAAACCATAAGGTTATTTCAGTTTTGGGGTGTGAGACCCACTTCCCCCAATCAACCCCAACTTTTGAATTTACTTGTTAAATTTTGTTTCAGTATATGTAACCTATATAATTTACATATTTATAACTGTAATCATTGTTATGTATTTACATTTAAGAGCAATAGTTTACGTCTAGTATGAACTATTTACGTCCAACACCAAGCTAAAAATATTTTTTTAAATAATTTTATTCCTTATAATATCATTTGAAAACTGTGTAATATACTTCAATCATAAGTATACTTTAAAATTATGCGGTTTTTAAAATTAAAATGTAAGCCAATTCACAGACTTTTAATAATTTTTAAGTGAACCATCAATTTTACTATTTGTGTTTACGTCAGACACCAACTCTTTAAATTTTTTTAATTTATACTTTAGGGTTCTTTTTTGAAAAACTAACATGATTTTTCATTCAGTGGGATGTAGAAAGTATCTTTGTAAATAAATTTGATCATTTTGGAACAGTTTATACTTGTTTACTGGAATTAAAACAAAAATTTTTCTTTATTTTTTACGTCCGACACCATGGAATTGCCCAACAGCATACCATATAAGCTAATAGCTATCCTTCACAAAACTTGTAACCATATATTCAATACAGTGGCTTGGAAGTAGCGCGCTGCAAGTAGCGACGCTACTGTAGTAGCAGTTTGTAGCGTAGTGCACTACTTTAAAAAAAAAAGAAGTGTAGTGAGTAGCTTGATACAAAAAACAGTAGTTTGTAGCGATTTCTGGAAACTACTTTTTAATAATTTTTTTTTAAAAAAGAAACAACTACTTTCAAACAAATTTGACTTGTGCAAATCTTACGCGAGTACAATCAACAGATGGAATTAGAAACAAGACTCATAAAAATACGAGATGACCTCATGCATATCATTTTGACGCCATATGTTCCAGCTGTTTGACGCCATTACTTTGTTTGTAATTGTAATTTTCGTATTTCGGCAAAATTTGTATTGAATAGAGCTTGACTTAAAAATAAAAGTATAAGAATTTGAGGTAACCACCAATTTAGTAACTCCTTTGTTTTTTCTGGCTGCCGAGAATGTCCAGTAGATGAACGTTTTAAATTTAAAAAAGATTATTTTTCCAGTACTGTTAAAGCACTATTTTCACGAAAATGAAGATATGGGTGATTTTGAGAGTTTTTTGCGGTGATTTTGCATGAATTTCATATGAACAGACCGAAAGTTGAAAAACAAAAATATTTTGCAAAGCTTAAATTTTCATTATTGCGATAGGCACGCAAAAATCGCGAAAATAAGTGCTTTTACAGTATTTACAAAATAAATAAAGAAACTACTGTGAATGCTATAGAACAGTGATTCTCAACCTGTGGTCCGTGGACTGTTTTCATGTGGTCCGCAAAGTGAACAGTCATAAAATAATCAACTTAAATCTTGACTCTTGAGACGTAACTTAATACGTCTGCCGAATTTTTTTTAACTCAAAACGACCAAGGGAGTCATTAACGTGTTAATTTGGCACTATCTATGTCTTTTTATTTTGTTTTTTATATTAATAATATCTATGTGGTCTGCCAAGGATTCTGAAAGGTACAAGTGGTCCTCAGTGGTGAAAAGGTTGAGAATCACTGCTATAGAAGAGGATGACATTGAATTGCTCTGGCCGTTTTACAATGAATACGATCATTACAGTGTTATATAAGAGTATGATAACAGACCTTTTTCAAAAAAAAAAAAAAAAGAAAATAATAATAATTTGAATTTTGACATCTTGAAATCAAATTACGTTTTTCGCATTCACGAGTGTGTGTGTTTATGTTTGTGTGCATACATGAGTGTGTGGGTATGTTTGTTTGTGTGTGTATGTTTGTGTGTGTATATATGCGTGTGTGTGCAGGATATAGACACAACCTGGAGACGGTTTTCGCTAGAGGAGCAGTATCGGTAGGGGCCAGTCGACGGTGGTGCTGCAGAGGAAGGCGGGGGGGGGGGGGGGGGATAAAATGAATTTAAAACAGTCTAATGAGATGAATAAGCAATGTGATTGCTCAAAAAGGAAGTATTAGATAATTCTTAGTAATATTCAATGTTCAGATGAGCTAATTTTTCAATCTGAACCTTTTTTCGTTCAATCCTCTTACGGTGTGTGTTTGTATTAGGGTGTCCACCAAAAATCGAAAGTTGATTTTTCAAGTTGCACACCCTTTTGTATTTTTCCTTTTACGCCAAAACAATTGTAAAAAAGTTACATATAATTTGAACAAAACGGCAACCAGTGCCAAATAAAAAAATTTTGTTTAGAAACTTAAAATTTCTGTTATAAAACGTTGCGCCTATGTTCCTCCCGCAAACACAACAAAAACATTTATTCAAATTCGAAAACATTAACACATCCCACACTTGGCCTTAAACTTAAAACTTTCTTCAAAAAATTGTTTTTTTTTTTTTCGATACATATTTTTAAAAATGCATGGTAAATTTACGAAATTATTAAGCTGAAAAATATCAACATATATAATTTATATATATATATATATATATATATATATATAATTATAAGTATAATTATAAGTTTATAATTAGCCTTAAATAAAAATTTTTGCTCTCCTGCAATATTGAGGCTCCCACATAGTACTCAAGATGTGGATTTTTTCAAGGTTAAGTTACATTTTTCAATTCAAATATTTTTTTTTTTATTATTCATTTGCAAATGTTGATCTGAATATGTGTTCGGTAATAATTTTTGAACTTGCTATATTTTATTTAAATTTATATTTAAGTTTTTAAAAGATGAATAGAAAAAAAAGTTTTTGAAGAAAATTATAACTTTTTTAGGACAAGTGTGGGATATCTAAATGTTTTTAAAATTTTAATAAATACCTTTGTGGTACATGTGGGGATTATTTTATTTATTTTTTCAATTTAGCCTATCATACAAGTGCTGGTTTACACTTTCAGACGCAAGTCAGCATGGGTTGCAGTTGTTCAACTTATATGAAACGTTTTTCCAAATTGTTTTGACATAACAGGAAAAATATAAGACGGTATTCGACTTGAATACTCAACTTTCATTTTTTGTGGGACACCCAGAGATACTCAATTTTTTGTTTATTTACTTATTTTTTGAAAAGTAGCGAAGTAGCGACTACATTTCAAAAGTAGTTTATAGTTGCTACATTTAAAAGTTGTAGCAGGGTCTGCAGACCTCCTATTTTTTCCTAGTTTCCTTTTTTTTTCAAAATTTTGGAAATTTTCCTGTTTTTTCCTATTCCTATTTTTTTCAATGCATAATCATGCTTCCGCCCAGGGTTTGAAAAAGAGTGTTGGATTGCTGAAAACGCGCTCAAAATTGGTAAATCCTGCGCAATCCAAAGGGCCGTTCAGGATCCCCCCACCCCATTCTTCACCTCGATAACAAACATCGGGGAAAGCAAAGAAGAGAAAATTTTTTTTCCTCCGTGCGGTATTATTGGCGAAGAGCCTCCCGCCTTCACCAGCACAATCAGCACAATCCGGTTTTTCCCTTCTCATCAAACTTTGAGAGAGCAACCCTACTGGAAGCGCCACGTCATCCATTCTTTCATACAAATAAATAAGAGAGGTCATAGGTTACAACGTGTTTCTTTAAGTGCTCGGCTCGTTTTGAAATGCAACAAATCCTTTTCGCCATTTTGTCTTTGCGTGTTTAAACGTTGTATTTTAAAAATTTCAAACTCCATAGCTCCTTTTTGCTTTTGGAAAGTTGGATAATTTTTTAATGAAGCATCCGTCAATTCAAAGCAATTCAAGGTACATCGAGAAATTCCGATTCGCCGGCATCGAAGAATTCCGATCCGCCGCATCAACTGATTCCGATCCGCGGACATCAACTGATTCCAATCCGCCAACATCAACTGATTCCTATCCGCCGACTGCCGGTCGAAATGAGACCGAAAGCTGCTGGAAGCGACGCCGGTCCATTTCCAATTGATATCGGCAATTTTTACTTCCTTTTACAAAAAAAGGAAGTATTGTATTCGCGAAAAAAATTTCACTCAAAAATCGGCCTTAATTTCCATTTTGCTCACCCCCGATAGAATGTTCAGTTTATTTTTCAACCCGACCACACGTGGATATATGCCTAGGAACACAGACACCCGAAATATCCATTTTGACAATCCCTGAGTTATTTACAGCGAGTTTTCTCGTAACGTCTGTATACGTATGTATGTGCGTATGTGTGTATGTATGTCGCATAACTCAAGAACGAAATGTCCTAGAAAATTGAAATTCGGTACTTAGACTCCTAGTAGGGTCTAGTTGTGCATCTTTCCTTTTGGTTGCATCCGGGTGTTTCTAAAGGGCTCTTTTGCCCCTTTTTGGGGGGAAATCATTGTTAATTTCGATGTAAACTCGAGTGATTTTATAATTTGGCGGACACTTGGCGATATATCGCCAGTCTTTTGGTCGCCAATTTGGCGACAAATTTGGCAATTAAATTTTTTTTTTTTAAATCTGGTTTTAATTTGGCCACTGTTGGTGATATTTAGCGAGTAAACTATTGAATCACATTAAAAATGACATTAAATTGGAGTAAAAGGAAGTCATGTGATGCACACATCAGCTCGTTTACTTTAACTTTTTGATCGTCAGAAAAAAGTCTTTGTGCTGTAGAAATACTATTCTAATCAATGGGGACCGAACCCCATGCGGATAATTAGATCCAGAAAATGGTCTATTTAAAAAAATAATTGAGTGTATGTGTATGTGTTACTTAGTTGTAAAATATTTTATTAAAAATGAAATAATAAAATAAAATTGCAAAATTACTGAATAATCATTTGAAAATGGGGTTGATATTACCCTAAAAAAATTATAATCTGAAAATAAATAAATAAATAGAAAAATAAAATAAAAATGAATTATTAAAAAATCTAAACAAATTTTCCCTACTTATAAAAATTCTTTCCCAAAAAAATCCCCCCTGGAATCTGAAGTAAAGGAGAACATTCCCCCCTAGAAATTCAACCCTATTTCAAACCCTGCTTCCGTCTTTTTACCGAGACTGTAATTTCCTGCACCTTATCATCAGATTATGTTACGATAGTGCAAAATTATTGATGCACCGATTATCGATGCTTTCCTTATTTTCAAAGTTAAAACTATTCAACATCAATTTACAGTAAAAAAAAAAACTGCTGTTGTGTCTGTAAGGTTGTTTATTTTACACACATTTCCTTTTACTCTATTGATTAAACAACCTTAGAGATAAAGAAGAAGCTGTCTCTGTTTACACTCTTCCCATCCCCAATAGTACAGGTAAAACTAAGCAAAAAAACGCAAAGCCTGAACATAAATTTTTTTTGAATCTGTTGCAAATTATTTCTTACCCTTCCAACAGGAAGGGGTAAAAAGTTCCTGCATTTTGTGCCTCGGAAAGAGAGCGGGGATGAAAAAAGTTCTGTTTTTTAATAAAGATTTCTATTACTTAAAAAAATTACTAAAACATCATAGAAACCACTCTATACTAGTAAAAGAATAAACTCTATAAAACAAAAATGCTAATAAACCAGGGGCCCAGGCGAGCGTGGGGGGGCATGGTGCAGATTAGGCCATTGGAATTTTTAAGAAAGTTTTTTAAAGGGGGTATTTCTGTAAAATTTAACTTCTTAATTAATTTACTTTGGCTTTTATTCTTGGATACTTCGTAATGCTTGAGGGATGGGCCTTCGCTTGGGTGAGGGGGGGGGAACCCTGTAGTTTGCATTCTAAAATCAACAACTGCAGTGAAGTTCACGGACAAATTTCACTTATTTTTAACTTTTCGAAAAAAGTAAAAATTGCCGCACAAGCCCAATAATAAGGTATAGAAATGTCAGAAGGCTCATCCAAAAATGATCTAAGTGAACTCAGAAAACAATTTTGTTGTAATTGGAGTTATTTAAATGTTTAGAGTGCTAGAATGATATCAAAAACTAAATCCCTGTGAATCCCCCAAATAAGTCCTAATTCACTGAAGCTATCTTTGTCCTTCTTAATTAATTTACTCCAATTTTTCCACAATCTTTTGCCATCACCTTGATGGGGTTTAAACCCAAATCGCTACTAGTGAGGCAAGAAATGCTGCAATTCTTTCCCCTCTACGTCAGTGGGGGTTCTGGTTCGCAAACACCAAGCTAACTCTCTTTTACGCAGATGGTTGTGTGAATTATGCGAAATATGCGCACATATACTTGCTAAACTTTTGAGTGCATTATGTAATAAAAAATTTTGATAAATGTGTTCTATAACATGTATGACACCAGCTGTTTGTTTTGTGATGGAATATGGATATTTTGCTTCAGATAATAACACTTTAACAATACAGGATTTCTTTCCTTCTGAAACCAGATTCATTGAATACTGATGGAGGATCAGCGCATAACTCGTACTAGAAGTTTTTAGCAATTTGTTATTCCATCTTTACTGTTCATACCATTTGGTGGTAAAAGATGGTTTGGGCTTATACATCTTTACAGATGGTAACTACTCTCGTAACAGAAGCTAGAGACATAACTGCATATCTCCTTTACAAAGAAATGCTATTAAATTTTTGCCTTCCATATCCTTTTATGTTTCCTTCTCAACGTTAAAGGCCTCATCACATTTCACACTTATGATCAGCGACATACCAGTAGCGTAGAGCGACATCACTACCAACTTGAGTCAATAGGGTCACCCGGGGTAAAATGGGTATAAAAAACAGCATTTTTAATTTCAGTGGACCCATAGCAGAAATATCATGAAATATAATTGTGTTTTTGTTGAATATTCAATACATTGTGTATCTTAGGTCTAATTTGGGCATATTTTGTGCTAACTTTTTGCTTTAAATTTAGTGTAAAGGGGGTATACCTATTTTACCCCTGTGTATACCCATTTTACCCCGTGCTTCGGGGGTAAAATGGGTATACACCGGGGTAAAATGGGTATATGCTGTTTAAAGTTGAACTACAGTGTAACTAATGGAGAATTGTTTTTTAAATTGAGTATAATTGCATTGGAGGAGAAAAACCTTAATCCAAAACAACCATAAAAAAATGTTTACAGAACCAAATTTATGAAAAAAAGGTGCATTGGCAAAGACTTGCAGTTTGGCTGAGATAGTATTTTTATAACTTTGTGATGCCTGCACAACATCAATGTCATCTTTCTTGGGGAGCACATAGGATAATTTGGCAGATGATTTTGTAGCAAACTTCTCAGTATATTCACTTTCAGCTGAGATTTCAGTGATTAAACCTATGAATTCCACAAATTTAACAACGGCCCTGTCGCCAATTGCTGGAATTAACAACTAGGAGAATCACTAGTTTTCACTTCTACTTCATTAGTTACTTTATAAATTATTGTTAATGTTTTTTTTTTTAATTTATTTATTTTATGTGTATTTATTTTTTCTGCTTTTGTTTGTCTCCTGCCTGTTTGTGTACAATCTTGCAGCCACCTGCTCTGTAATTACAACATCTCCCACCTTTGTTTAGACTCTTACTTTTTTTTATTTGGAAATTTTTCATTTCCTTACCAGTGCTAAAAAATGGCTGTGAACCAAGAGGTATAGTAGGAGGATTTAGTTATTCAGTACAACTTTGCTATGAGGCATAAGGATTCTGTTGTGATTGTATGTGAGGTTGTACTTAGACTATGTTCTGGGAATGGGGTTGGTGGTTTTAAAAGGAAATTAAAAAGACAGCATATTAGCTATCAATACTTACTATGTTTTATAATGTGTAGCAATGAACAATATACATAATAAACTTACAGTAAATTACTAACCTACAGTAATCATGAACTATATCGATAATAATCAAAAAATATAATACCTTTAAGTACTAATGGCATAAGTTATAGTAATTAAAATACAACAAATAAATGAAGAGTGATTATTTATAAAACTTTTTAAAAACATACTTTTAGTTTAAAAGATGAATAATATGTAACATTTGTCTTGCAAAGATAATTAAGTTTTTTAATCTTCATGCATTCAATGTCTTTAACTCGAAAATGTTGGCTAAACCCATTTTACTCCGTGCAACTAAGAGTACTACAAAATTTTTGTAAATATTAAAATTTACTTATTTTTTGAGTTTTCTGTTAGAAAAATTCTTTTTCTATCAAATCCAAATAAAAAACTTCCAAAACTCTTCCTGTAAATTTTTCTAGAAAGAAGTTTATCACTCACTATAAACGCATTGCTTTGTGTTCTGAAAAATAAAATTGTTGCTAAGCCTGGTAAATGAGTTGCTGGATTTTTTTTCCTCAAGTCAAAATATTGCCTGATATGTAAACATTTTCATCATATTTTTTTATTTAAAAAAAATTTTCTCCAGTAGAATAAAATCAAGAAAAATTCAACTATACTCATTTTACCCCGGCTACCCATTTTACCCCGGGTCCCGCTACTCATAGAGAGGGAAGAGCAGTATTTAGCATCCTACTGTTGTATTGCTCATTGATGCCCTCATCAAGACTTCTTCTATCGTTAAATCACTACACGTTCTGGACCACTTAAATTTGTCACTGCTTTGGATCGTTGGGCAGTCCGATGTAACACCTTTATCAATTTTTTTTATCGCATAATGTATTCAAAAGTTTCAGACAGTGCTGCAAGTATATGTGCGCATATTTAGCATAATTCACATAACTGGCTGCGTAAAAAAAAGGCTGCTAGATGTTTGCAAGTGAGAACCCCCACCGACTTAGAGGGTGCAAAATTGCAGCATTGCCCGTCTCACTATTGGCAAGTTCGGTTTATCCCCCCTTAAAGTGATGACAAAAGATTATAGAAAAGTTGAAGTAAATTAATTTCAAAGAAGAAGGAAAACTTCAGTCAATTTGGACTTTTTTTATGCTGCACAGGGATTTTGCTTTAGATATCACTCCAGCACTCTAAACAGTTTAATAACTCCAGTCACAGCTAAGTTAGTTACCGAGCTCGCTTAGATCTTTTGGAAATTCTTCTGACATTACTATATCATTGTGTAGTATTTTGTATTTGAGAAAAGTTTAAAACCAGCGAAATTTTTTCGTAAACTTCACTGCAATCATTGATTTTAGAATGCAAATTCATGGTCCCCCCCTGCCCCCAGGGCGATGGCGCACCCCTCAAGTGTGACAAAGTACCCATCCAGAATAAAAGGCATTAAAAAAGAAAGAAATACCCCTTGAAAAAACTGCCTTAAAAATTCCAATGACTCAATCTGTGCTATGGATACCCCCCCCCCCTTGCACCCCAGTAAATTAGCATTTTTTTTCTATGAGAGTTTATTATTTTACTATACTATTATAGAGTGTGGTTTCTGCGACTTTTGAGTGTTTTTAAGTAATAGAAATTATTTTTATTTAAAAAGAGAATAATCCCCCCCCCCCCTCTTTTTCCCCAAAACCCGACGTGCAAAGTGCTGGAACTTTTTACCCCTTCTTGCTGGAAGGGTAAGAAGTAATTTGCAACAGGTTGCAACTTTTTTTTGGATGTTTGGGTTTAGCCATTTTTTGGCCTAATTTTACTGTACTAGTATTCACAACATTTTACATCGCAAGAAAATTATTTGGGAAGAAAAGTTTTGAAGTAAACATCGTGTTCACCAAAAAACTCTTTGGGCAAAGAGCTTAGCTTGTTTTCTGTTGCTGGCATGATGTCTTAACACACACGCACTAGCTCATATGTTGTTAGAGTTAAAAATCTAAATCAACATGCTTTTTCTGCACTGAGTTTCTCCTCTACTCAGACTTGAATAAATGGAAAAAAATGTACTATTTCAGCTAAAATCACATAATCCGCCCATAAGTAACACACACACACACACACACGCATATATATATATATATATATATATATATATATATATATATATATATATATATATATATTCTTTTAATTTTTGCATTTTTCCTTGTGTTGACAAATTTGTAAGTATCATGCAGAGCTTTTTTTGTCCAGAAAGTGGCACTCTTCTCAAGAAGTTTGGGATATGTAATTAAAATTTCATTGTAATATGGTGATTTTTCAGCTCTTTTTTTATAATGAAATTTCTGGTTTGTAAAAAAACTTTTTATAAACATCATTCTTTATCCTAAAAGTTATTGTAAAGTTGATGAAAAACTCGCATGTTATTATTAGATAGCTTATAAAGAAGAACCAAATGAAAACAATTTTATCAATGTCTGAGATTGTGATACATGGTTTGATGAACTTGCATAGAATGGACTGGTTAATGATGCAATGTAATTCATTGTATATCTTTCATTTTTTAGGATCTTGCGCAGTTAGAAGTTTTGTGCAAGCAATTTTATGATGCCAGTAACCCTGAAGAAAGAGTTTCTGCTGAAAAAACATTAGTTAACTTCGTTCATGCTCCTGATTGCCTTCCAACCTGCCGTTTGCTGCTTGAAAGAGGAGATGTAATTAATTTAGTTTGTTCTCTTTTCTTCATCCTTTTGTTGAGAATGATTTTAATCAGTGTTTTGTGGTTTATATATTATTGTGATCTTTTTCTGAAAAATTATGGTTTGTATATCATGTACAAAGTTAAGAAATTATTTGCTAAGTTTTTTCTGTGGCTTGATTGAAAAATAAATTCTCCAAAGAATTACTCACTCCTTATCAAAAGTACTTGTTTTCTATAATTGAAGTGGAACCAAGTTAATTTAAAATCTTTTTGTAATGAAATAAATACCCTGCATCTGTTTTACTCTTTTGATGTTTTCTGAATGCTATAAAATGTTTTGTATCATGTTTTCTTCCAGGAGCTTGTTTTGAGCTTTTTACTATTTTACTACATAATGTAGTAAAATATATTTCAGTTCAACTAATATGTGAAACTTCAAAGTGAGTTTTTACTTACTGTTTGGGGGGTGGGGGGGGGGGGTGCTTAACAATGTAGGATCTTATCCAGCATTAAAATCAGTGTTTCTCAGGCATGCATATCAAATGGTAGATAAGTTATTTTTTCCTTACAATTTTGCACTCAAATATTTCAATCTATACAAATATTATGAAGGGGAAAGATTTTGTTTGTCTTGAATAGGGTCCAAAACTACTGGACCAATTTAACCATTTTTTGCTATAGAGAGCTACATTATCAGGAAGTAACATGGACTGTAATTTATTTCTAAAAAACTTAGTCTAAAAAAGTTTTTAATGTTTATATGATTTTTTTAGCAGTTTTTAGTACTTTTAATCCCAGACCCCGAACGAATTGCGCTAGAAAAACATTTTTTCGCACAAAAATGTAGGAGATTTAATTTTAAGCATGATGAAAAAACGTTTTTGCAAATAGTGCATTTTTTGTATTTTTAATGTATTTTTGAAAAAACCTTTATATTGCATTTTTTCATGGGTTTAATTTTTTGCTTAATTCATCCCACAAAAAGTATAAAGGCCTCTTTTCTAAAATGTAGCTATGTAATAGTAAAAACATTTCATCCTCTTCAGAAAAGTTTTCAAAAATACGCCTGTTTTTATGCATGGTACAGCACAACTTCCAAGAATAGCCAAAGTTTTGCAATCTTCAACTTCAATTTACGATGACGTTATGGCCATGTGATCTAGCTGCAGTGCTTGCTTTTGCTTAATTTTTATTTCATTAAGAGATTTTATTCTGTTCTCCCTAAAGATATCCTCAAAGGGTAGCAATTTTGATGCCTCAAAAATAGCTAAAAAATGTAGCCTGTCCCACTATGATGATGAATGAACAGGTTATTGAAGTTTCTACCAGAGCTGTCTGGCGGCAATTGGTCAAAAAGAAAGTAATGGGTTGCCGACCCGTCAAAAAACCACACCCCACTGAAGCTATAAGAGTTAAAGTAAAATTTTAAGTTGAGTATTTAAGTATAAGTTAATTTGTTTTTAAAAAGTAAACATGTATAGCATAACTTTTAACACATATTTAGGGGAAAAGGGGGCTCATGTGAACAATTCTTTTCAATTCTTGATTTTTTTAAAAATATTATCAATTTCTCAACCCAATAGTGTCCTTATGATTGAATAAACTTTTCTTTGTATCATGGATTTTTTTGGAGGGGATTTTTAAAAAAAATTGTTTCTATACTTTATGGTATTTTTAAGAAACGGCTCCAGTTGTTCACATGTGCCTTTATTAGAGGGACACATGTTGAACAGGCTTGGGGCACATATGAACAAGGGTAAAAAATGCTTGAGAAGTGTAACATTTTAAAGGAAAGTTCTTCAATATGAAACATATACCTAAATAACAAATACGTTGAAGGGTTTGTAACCTATACTTCATCAATTTCAATTGTACAGTAATTGTTCCACTAAGAAAATATTTTTTCAGAATGTATAACTGCTCATTGTCAAATTCTGAAGCTTTGTAGCCTGTTTTGATCACTGAATAGAATAGAAAAAAACTAATATGACTACATCATTCCAAGAACTTTTTAATATGTAAGGGTTATTCTGTGCATATTTTGCTTTTAAACTTCATACATTATTTGATAATGTATTTTAAAATGATGTTGAACTTCAATTTTTAATTAAGTGAAAGTATTTTGTGTCTCTTTATTTCCTATTAGGATTTTATGACACTAAATTATTGAATTAATTAAAATTAAATTAATTTAATAACAAAAAAATTTAAAAATAAAAATAATGAACATAAATAAATTCTTAATAATATTAATAACAAGAAACAATAAATTTATAAACTAATTATAAGAAAATAATAATTATAAATATTTACACATTTTTTTACACGTACAATATCCTGCACTAATAATAATGTTATTTAGAGCGGATATGAGAACTGTTCACTTGTGCCCCTAGATTTTGTGTTCACAAGTGCCCCATCGTCTACTTTAGAGCTAACTCGAAAATATAAAGAATTTTTGTTCTAATAAAAGAATTCAACCTTTGTCATAAATTTACTTGAATGTTCATATAATGGTTCATAATACTTAGGTTTACCATTGCAGTTAGTTTTGAAAATGTTTTCACGTGATGAAAACAGTGAAAATTTTTTTTCCACACCTGCTAAAACAAAGAAGTTGCCACCATGGACACATAAAATGGCTCATTGCTCTAAATGTTTGTCCAAGAGGTACAACTAGTACTGCCCTTATTTGAGAATTTTTAGATTTTTTGCTTGAAGCGATCTTAGTAAAACACACCATGTTCACATGTGCCCCGCGTTCACATAAGCCCTCTTTTCTCCTGCCTGAATATTTTGGAATTAAAGTAAAATTAAAAGTTGATTATTTAAACATGAATTCAGTGAGCTTTGAAAATTAGTGGGACTGTCCAAACAAAAAAAAGGGGGGGGGGGTCACACAAAGACAGATTTTCCAAATGGAATTGACACAGATCCTTAAGATTATTTTTACGAGAAGTGCATTTGTTCCCCATACCTTTTCTAGACATCTTGTGGAAGTGAATATGCAGTCCAAGCACCCTTTACATGTCAGGGGTCTATCCAGGATTTTTCACAGGGTCGGTGTTTTGTGAAAAATCAAATAATTTTGTGAAAGATTAATTATTTTTGTGAAAAGTCAAATAATTTCGAAAAAAAAAAAAAACAGAAAAAAAACGAAATTTTTAGAATTTAGAAGTGGCACAAACTGCATCATTTAAACTTAAAGTTGAGAGTCACGGGTGCGGAATGTGTCCGATCCGGCGATCTAGGATTGGGGGAAATTTGAAACATCTGGGGAAATTTTGCATATTCGATTTTGTTTTTGTTTATTTTAGTTTTCCAATTTTTTTTTGCAAGTATTTTTTGAATGCATTTTCTTTGGCATCACCACTCTTTCTCATATTTTCATTAACTATATGTTGGATAATAATTACATTTAATAATCAATATTAGATAGGAGATTTTAATTAAAACTCACATGTATTTACTTAATTTACTCTTTAGATACCTAGTTCTACAAGTTACCAGTTCCATTCTATTAGTTTTTTTAAAGATGCATTTTTATTTTCAAAATTATCTGTACCTACAATAACAGGAGTGAATTTTTACCTGAAACCTTAAACATATTGTAAAATTTTGGGGAATTTTTCATATAGTTTGGGGGAAATGTTGGCAGTAAAAACATTTTCTGCACCCCTGTTGAGAGTTTTCCTCTTGTATGTTGAGAATATCATTCTGGGGTGTTTTTCTAGCATTTGAGGGGGGGGGGGGGAACGGCATCGCTCTCTCAAGTATCAATATTTGTCTACCATTCTACATTATGTTAAATTATACTAGAAATATTTCTGTACAGTATTTAAAATAATTGTAACAAAAGAAATAAAATTCAGACAAGGATTCAGCATTTAACTTTTTGACCCAAGACACACTTAAAAAGCACAGAATTTCTTTTAAAACTTATAAATTCCATGATTTTAACTAAAATGAAAAGAGATTTTATTTGTTTACCTCTTAAAAAAACGTACTAAACATCAAAAATGCTAAAAATCGGATTCTCATAGGGGTTGCAAAGAGATTGCAATTCTCAAAGTGAAGGCATCAAAAGTATAAAAAACGGCTTGTAAAAGAAATATTTTTGATAAAATTATTTTAATATTTCATTTTAGAGTCCTAAACATATCATTAATAACTGTGAACACAATTGAAGCACAAAAAAATAAATAAATAAATAAATAAATAAAAATAAATAAATAAATAAATAAAAATAAATAAATAAATAAATAAAATAAACCATCGATTCAAGCATTTTAATTTTTGACTCTTAAAAGTAAATGGAATTTTGCTTTAAAAACTTGAAATGAGCGTTCGAACAAAAATAAAGATACTTTCAATTTATTCACATCCTAATAAAGTGAAGTTAGCTTGAAAAAAGAACAAAATATGTTTCGCATATCCAATGTCAAAAGATTGCATTTTTCAAAATTTGGACATTTAAAGAAAAAAAGAAACGGTAAGTAAAAGAGTTTATTTAAAGTTCATCATCCTTTTTTAGTATTGAAAAATCAACCCATACCCTAAAAACACAAATATTGACAAACTGGTAAAATGATGAGTTTAACGCCAGACGCTAAGTGATGATAATTTTGAAGTTGGTTACCCTATCTGAAGCGATCATATTTTTTCCTCTCCCTTACTATCCCTTTGCCGTTCTAAGTTCATTTTGCTGATATATATTATTATTATTATTATTGTTTATTAAAGCATGAGGGGGGGGGGGAGAAAAGTGCTTACCAACACCTTTTCAGAAAAGTTTACAACAACTACACCGCCGCTAATTAGCTGTGTTAAAACAAACAAAATTATTTAAAACCAAACTTATTTTCAGCTGTTAATTTCTTTCCAAGAAACAAACAACAAGCACTATATTTATTAGGCAGTAGCAATTATTTATTGCTTGCAGGAGCATGACAAGAGTCCTGAGTTTTTTTCTTTTGCAAAACTAGCAGATTTTGTATTAGCTGATTCCTCTAGGTTCCAAAAATTATTGGTTTTATACAGTGAAATATTATTTTGCTTTCAGATTTGCTCTTTCAATAAACAATTTGTGAAAGATCCATTCTTGTTTATCAGAATTTTGTGAAGGGTCCGTTAATGGACTCAAATATCCTCTGGCCAGCCCCCTGCATGTACTCCCTTAAACATTAAAGCATGGGCAACTCCGTCCAGTGGCGGACTGGCCAGCTTTGCTAGTCAGAGATCTCCAAGTGGGCCACTTCCAGCAATATTTACTTAATTTAACAAAAAAGGAAGTATTGTATTCGCAAAAAAAATTTCACTCAAAATTCGACGTTAATTTCCACTTTACTCATCCCCGAATGAATGTTGAGTTTTTTTTTCGACTTGACCACACATGGATAAGTGCCTAAGAACATATAGACACATGAAATATCCATTTTGATGATTCCCGAGTAAATTACGAGTTTTCTCGTGATGTCTGTATGTACGTACGTATGTATGTATGTGCGTATGTATGTCGCATAACTCAAGAATGATATGTACTAGAAAGTTGAAATTTAGTACATAGACTCCTAGTGGGGCCTAGTTGTGCACCTCCCCTTTTGGTTGCATTCGGGTGTTTCTAAAGGGGTCTTTTGCCCCTTTTTTGGGGGGGGGGGAATCATTGTTAATTTTGATGTATACTCAAGTGGTGTTATAATTTGGCGGACAATTGGCGATACATCGGCAGTCTTTTGGTCGCCAACTTAGCGACAAATTTGGCTTTTTTTTTTTTAAATCTGATTTCAAATTAGGCACTGTTGGTGATATTTAGAAAGTAAACTAATGAATCACATTACAATTGCAAGTAACGGGGAAATGACATTAAATTGGAGTAAAAGGAAGTCATGTGATGCACACATCAGCTTGTTTTTATTGGACTAAATACATTTAAATTCACTTCTAGCATTTTTTAAAGTGTAATAATGATAATAAAAAAAAGAATACAATTTGTTTACTCTATGTGAAAAAAGTGTTTGGAAATTGGTTAATTTTTTTAACATCCTAAGCAGGGACCAAAATAAATAGCCGAAGTCCACACCTGCAAATGCTTTCCTCTCTTATGAAATTTCTCTGTAGCTTTTAGAGCTCTGGGTGGCATTGCTCACATTGAGGAAACAGGAGGAGGCCAAAGAAATGGGAGTCCGAAGCGGACTGAAAAAGGGCCAGGACAAAAAAAAGAGTGTTAAAAACCTATATCTGTACATGTATTGACAAAAATTGAAGGAGCCTGTACCATTAGACAAAGTGACCCCAGCCCTGCCATAAATGCATGGGCCATAACCTGGGGTGTTGATACATTGTCTACCTCAATAAACAGTAAGATATCTTTGTGTTATTTTTGGGATTAGATATCTTACTGTCTCTCTGAGGTGATGACATGAGCAGGGACATGCACAAGGCAAGGGGGAGTGAGACAGGGGGCACCTGTTCCGAGCCTGAAGAGGTTCGGGATTTTTTAAATGTGGGGAGAAATATATGTAGGGACGTAGCGGTAAACAAAATGGAGGGAGGCCATTTGTGATGGGCCCCAAAATTTCTGTGCACGCCCCTGGTATTCACTGGTTGTGATAGACTGAACTAAATGCTTTCAATTGGCATGAGATTTCATTGGTCTATTGTAAATTATCGCTATACGAGTATTTTCATCTCAGAAACTCATACGGGAAAGCAAGTCTGAACTGCAATAAACTGAATCTGAAACAGGACAAAATTTGGACTAAGAAGGGAGAGCTCCTGAACATGGTTGGATTTAGGAAGGAATTTGGGGGGGGGCGGGGGTCAAGTGTTTTTTTTTTTTTTTTGCAACATTAGATGTCATCAGGGCCTGATTTAGACGGGGTCCCTAAGTTATTTCAGGTATGAGGGCCCTTTGTAGTCTTAAAGTAATCAATGATAGTTTTGAGTCTACAATTGAGGACTTTCTTGCAAGAACCAGTTACATCCAAACTTTTCCTTTAAAAAAAATTCATTTTTGCGTGTGGATAATATAGATGTTCCGATTGGTGCAACAACGAGACACAAATGTTAAGATCAGACCTCTGCTTTTAAGTCAATATTGTGGTTTTACCAAAAATAATGAGTTTGAACTTACCTGGTTCGTGGTTCTTGTATCAAGGCCTTCATTTGTGTTTTTCAGATTTAAATATCGAAAAATCGCCAAAGTCTTCGAACCTTCGCCATTCCTTTAAAGACACTAAAGATAACTTAAAGGGTCACTTATATAGAAAATTCCCCTGGGAGAACTCCATAATCCTTTTATCTGCACTATAGCCTAAACTGATTTAAGTTTCAGAAAAAAATGCCCAGAGAGATCTAGTGTTCCCTTCAGACCAACAAAGGGGCAGTCAGCTTTCAGATAATATAGTATTTTTTAAGAAAAATTTTGTCAAATAAAAAAGGTGCTTCTTTTACTTTTTGGTATACTAGGTACCGGTTGTGTTCCCATAGGGTATGCTCCTTGTCAGCCGTATATTCTCAAATTTTTTTTTAGACACATAGTGTATACCCTCAAATTTCAAAAATTTTCATATTATGACATATATGTATATGATCGCATACATATATTGTGCATGATGGATTAGTGGGAGTATACCCTCAGATAAATTGATGGGAACATCACTGCTAGGTACATATAAAGTTTAAGTGTTTTCAATAGTAATTATTTTTAAAATATTAAAAAGCTTTTTAATGTTTAGTTTTAATGGTAATGCAAAAAAATATTAAGATTTATTCTAATCAGATTCTTGTGGACAAATGATTGAAACAAGTGAGTGATGTTTCAAGGACAAGTTTCTGTGAATCTTTACCTTTTGGAAAAAAAATCTCTTTTGTGAAGTTTTGTTTAAACTTTTAATAGGCAAATAGGGTTGATTAAGTTTAGGGTCAAAGGTTAGCTTAAAAGCGGAAGGGCACAGTGCCCTCCTAAAAAATCTTGGGAGAAACACTCGAGAAAACTGTACTTTTTCCCTTTAATGTTTCCCAACATATTATAAGATTATGTTTTTAAAATTTCAATGTTAATAAATTCCGAAGGAGAGTCACTGGATTCCCTAAGTAACTAAATGTAGTTGAAAATTGAATTGAGTATACTTCAGTTTTTAAATGCGTCCAAATGAGATTACTGAGCCTCCTACTCTCTCAAATATGACCAAAGAACGTTCTGCGTTTCTTAATAGTTCAAAGTCGAAACATTTTCGTAGAGAGCTTCCGATGCTTCCTTGTTCCATTCATTTTAGCAAGGATTGTCTAAAATTACATTTCTAAAATGTCCCATTTCGGATAATTTCTGGGAAGAGCTCCCGATATTCTATTGTAAACCAAGATAGACTAAAAAATGAACTTCAATTTTGAAAAAAAAAGTCAAGAACACAAAATCGTGGGGGAACCCCTTTTCCCTCTTCTCTAATGTTACCGAAAATTGTAAAATTGCAGTTTTTGAGATCAAATTTGAAAATATCACTTGGAAGGTGAACTAGAACCCATTCTCTCGATTTTTTTCTCATTAGGCCCATATAGATCAACCAATTTTGAAAATTTTCCAGTGGGGTTTACCTGATTCCTCCCTTTCCTGGTGTCCTTCCTATGTTGTCAGTATAGAACCCTAAAGATGTGCCTTTTCAGACTTATAACCATTAGTATCCTTCTTTCAAGGCACGTAAAAAATGTGTCAGTGTTAGCTTTATTTTACGTTGCACAATTTTCTTAGTTTAGAACTTTAAAACTTGATTTAGAAACTCAAAGGAAAATTGGGACTAGCGGTAGTTTCTTCTTTTGGTGTTTGCTTGACTCGAAAGAATCAAGATCTGGTAGTTTAATTTAACTTTTTTAATTTACAGAGGTGGGCCAAAAAATTCTTTTCCCAACTGGGCCAAAGTCAGCCAGCTGGGTCGGAGTCCGCCCCTGACTCCGTCTACGATGGTGTCAAGTCAGAGGGATGTGAGATGTCACTGACTGGCAAAAGGTGGTGTTCAGTGATGAATCTCGGTTTGTTTTGGGGTCAGAGAATAACAGCACATGGGTGTTGGAGGCAGCCTGGAGAAAGGTACTATTCCACCCATTCTATCGCATGACACACTGCCCACACAGTGGGCATAATGGTCTGGGTGGCCGTAGCCTATGATAGTCGGTCCACTGTAGTTGTGGTATGTGGAACCTTAACGGACCAGCATTATGTTAATGACTTTCTGTATCCACATGTAGGAACGTTCCTAAATGGTCTCCTAGGAGCAATTTTCCAGCAAGATAAGGCTCGCCCGCATATAGCTAAGGCTGCTCAAGACTTCTTAAGCCCTTTTGAGACTTCCATGGCCAGCCGCTCCCCCCACTTGTCCCTTACTAGCATCGATAAACAATCAAGGCAGTTGGTTGTCACAATGACAGTGATTTTCTTATTAGTAGGTCTTCATACATGTAATCAAATTAATTGGTTGTCAGTTTTTTTTTTAAATGCAAGGACAGTCAGTGTAACTCCACAGCCCTGGTGAAAATTCCGAAAAAATAATCAAAGACCCTATTTTTATAGGGTTTGTTTAAATCTTCGATGATTGCCCCATTTAATAACTGGGCAAAACTGTCTGTAAACTGTTCTAATAAACTGTTAACTTGGAATATGCAGTAACCCTGTGACCATGGTAGCCTGATCGGTAAGGCATCGGACTCGCGACTGGGGGTTCCTGGTTTGATCCTAGCCGGTCAAAGATCCACTATCTTCATTAAGGGTGACTGGGGGACGTTAAATATGCTCATGGTCATAAAGTTCTAAAAATGAAAAGATACCTCTGGGGGTGCTAAGCCAGGAGTTATTCGGCTTCTGGTTTGGTTGTAAATTATTGAACTGTCCATAGATGGTGTTGTCTGAGCCTAATCAGACTTCCGCCTAATTAGGTGCTCAAGTAAACGGAAGCCAGAACCTGTCTGCCGAAAATCGAGTAGCCTCGCTACTCGGGTTCCCGAGTGGAACAAAATAACAACAACACAGTAACCCCTCATTACATAATGCCTCGTTATGTGACTCATGCTGATATATCTCCTTTTTCCTTCATTTTTCGGAAAAATTGTATTTAAAAAAAGAGGGGGGTGGGGTATGCTTTACATTTGACATCACATAATTTTTATATACATACATTCAAATACCAACTTGCGCGAGGGAAGCATTCCAAGATCCCTCGGGTAAGTCGAAATTTCGCATTGTGGAAAAGGGTATGTGTAATTTTGTTTATAAACATACCTAATTATTTTAGACACTTGCTAATACCACCTCAAACTGTTTTAAACCATTCCTTAATTATACATTACCGTTTCTTACGTAAAGAACTGAATTTTTATTTATATTTCTAAAAAAACTGTTTTAATCAACATAAAATACTGTTACGATGCGCAAAATCAGTGATCAACGGGAAAGAGACATAAAATAAACCAGTGTGGTACATACAGTATGGTGTAATAATAAAATGATGTACTATATTAATACTGTATAGTAGATCCAGTAATGATAGTTGCAGCTTTAAAAAATGAAGATGTTGATGATTTATGTTGCGGGATCACATTGTTACACTAAAATATTTTTAAATACAGTTGCATCTCTAGTTCTTTTATAACGTGTCCATCTATGGCAACACCCCTCTTCCTGGTCTCTTTAATTCTCAGCACAAAGTCAACTTCCATTTTCATAATTTTTGCATTTTGCTTAGACACTAGGCAAACTTTTATGGATTTTCCTTTCTTGACTTTTAACTGAACGTATGAAAGATTCACTCTCACGTAACTGCCAGGCTACCTTCGATGCATTTTTTTAGTTGTTCAAGCACATCAAGAACCTTTAGCTTTTCTTTACTTGTCAAAATCTTTCGCTTTTTCTTTCGATCTTCACAAACTTCAAATGAAACAGCGCTCTTAGGTTTGTTATATTTCATCAACTTTAGAATGAAAAACATATGATAAATGGGGACTAGTTATTTGTATACACAAACAAAGCTATGTTCAGACTAGCATGATGTGGGAACTTCCGCTGCCACGATGCTAAAGGAATGAAGGTAAAAAAATATTTTTAGTTAGACAGTAACAAAATGGATACTTTCACACTGAGATTCCCTTCTGAAAAATTTCACATTTAGGGTAAGGAATTCGCGTTAGGTCTTAAATTATTTACTGCCGAAAAAATCGTGTTATAGCCATTTTGCGTAAGTCGAATCGCTTTGTAGTAAGAGGCAACTGTGTGTGTGTATATATATAATGTTTTTAGTTTAGCAAGTGGTGCTTTTGCCCATTGTTACTCTATATTGCACGTACTGGAGCTTAAACATTCTCTTTTAGTTCATAGTTAAAATTTTGGTCTTTTGACCATAATTAATGAATCCTCCACAGCTGATGAGCTCTGGATTCATACTTTATCTTTTCCTACTTAATAGCTGTTTGCATTTTTCCTTTTTATCATCATTTATTATTTATAATTTGTTTAATATTTGAAATTCTGTTTGCTTAATTATATATATATATATATATATATATATATGAAAAAATATTATTTCCTTTTCAATAAATAATGAGCAAAACTGGCATGTTTTCCATACGCGTAATTCTTTGCAGTTTAAGCTACCACTTTCAATTCGTATTCCACCAATAAATAATACAAATATTTAAAATTATTTTTTTTTTATTTTAAAAGAAAAATTGATAGACTAATTTTCTCTTTTTTTGTTAAGAAAATCGTCGTACTATAATGATAAATCAGTGGTGGCACCTCCACCCCACCCCCCCTTTTATGGTTAATTTCTTTTATTTTACAATTTAGGAACCAAAACTAGAAATTATTTTAAAAAAAAGCAGAAATGTCGAAATATTCAGAACATAATTATTTGTTTTACTTTGCATATCTGTTTACAAAACATTATTAAGCACAAGCAGTAACTTTTAGTTTATGCATTAATTGTTTAGCATTTAGATACAGTCGGATCCCGCTACAACGCGATCCGACTTACGCAAAATGGCGAAATGGCTGTAATGCAAGTTTTTCATGAGTAATGAATTTTTTATTGCTGATGCAAATTGCTCTCCTGAAACGTGATTTTTTTTGGAAAGAAGCCGCAAAGCGTTAGAAAGGGCTTCGTTGGCACTAAATATTGGTTTCGTGAATGGACTTTTATCCTTTTAACATCACTGAAAACGGAAGTTCACCCACTTAATTAGTCTAAACAGCGCTTTACTGTAGTTTATGCAAATAATTGCTCCCATTCTTAACTTTTTTTTTTCATTCTACATACCAACCTAGATAAAATAGAATGGCTCCCAAACAAGCTCTTTCATCTAAAGTTAGTGAAATTGGAAAGAAAAAGATTTTCTGACAATGTAAGAAAAGTTAAAAGATTCTTGATATGCTTGAACGTTGCATGAAAATTAGATATGAGTTAATCTTTGATACGAACAATTAAAATGGAAGCTGCTCTTTCATCGTGGCTTAAACAGGCCAAAAATAGGAGTGTTCCCACACTGCATAAACCATCATTTTCATCATTTTAAAAACTATAAAATGCAGTAATCTACTTGATGTAAGTACCCTACTGTTTTAATTCGTCTCATTGGTCATTGATTTTGTGCTTCAAAACAGTCATTTATGTTTAATAGTAATGCTTTTTCTAAAATACAGTAAAAAGTCAGTGCTTTATAAAAGGTACGGTAATATATAGTTAAGAAATGATCTGAAACATGAAGAGTTTTCACACATATCTGAAATAATTGGGTATGCTTGTAAAAAAATTCTAAACATTTCTGCAACATGTTCTACAAGGCGAAATTTCGACTTGCAAGAGGGGTCTTGGAACGCATCCCTTGCGTCAGTTGGGATTCGTCTGTACTAGTAAATCAATTGTTTTACTAAAACAAGCCATACTTGTTTCATGAAATTATTAGCAAGTGCTTGTGATTTCTCAAAATGTTTTGAGGTAAATAATGTAAGTCTAATAATTTATGTCTATAAGTGTTTCTTCAGGGAAAGATATTATGTACATTATTCATCAAAATCGTAAGAAAAACATAAGTTGTTAGATTTGCATCACTTACCTCTGATCTGCTCACAAAACCAGCGCTAACAAAATTTTGTACATTTCTCTCTCTCTCTCTCTCTTTTTTTTTTGCTGCTGCTAAAAGTTTTATGGCTTTTAGGTGGTTTTTTTTTTTTTTGCCTCCCCTCCCCTTATAAGCCCCAGTCGCCGCCTCTGCAATAAATTAATCTTTTTGTAGTTTCAAATCTCATTTATTTGTGTGTTAATCAAATCTTTACTTTGTGTAACCTCGGTTAAATCTCATTTTCAGATACATGCTTTTTTAGTTTTCTCTCGACAAGTGATCAAAGAATTTTTTCTATCTATTTACATGCTTATTTATTAACAAATGCAGTATGCATATAAATTGTTTATAAGGACACCCCGCTTTTAAGGTTACTTTCGCAAAGTCCCAAAGCATTTGTTACCTTGTGATGAAGTAAAACTGTATACCTATATGTATGTGACTTTTAAACCATGTATGTGTTTGAAAGCAAGACTCTTTCCACTTTGAAAAATTTCTTATTGTGCTACTGACATAAAGTGGTCTTATATAGTTAAATATGTGCTGGGAAAAGGCCATATAAAAACCTTATTTTTTGCCAGAGATTTGGAACCCTGAAAAATGAGCAAGATACTGGTCCATAAACCTTCACCTGGCCCTTTTTGGTGCACTTACCTTGTATAAAACTGATTGTGTCTTTCTTTCTGTGTTTCAGTCGTCATACGCTCAACTACTAGCGGCTACCACCTTAACAAAACTTGTGTCAAGAAATCCACAAACATTGACTTTACAACAAAGAATTGAAATAAGTATGCTTAAACGCAACAGAGTCATTTCTGTATTTTATGTATTTCAAGTAGTTAAAATTGTGTATTTCAATTATTTTTTATTCCTTTTTTATTTTGATTGATTTCTAGTGATGCATTTTAGTAAAATAAGTTTTATTTTATTATTATTATTTTTTTTTTTTTCTGTAAGTGAAAGAAGGTGGAAATCATGGTGTATGCATGGAATGGTGTATGGGTGTTTGGTGGAATACATTAAAATATCTATATACACTCATGTCCATAAATTAAGGATAATGAAGTTCAGGAGAAGAAAGAGACAGAAGCAAAATAAATTTGACTTATTTGTAAAGTCTATTCATTAAACAAAGTGTAAAGAGCAAAAAAGATGCTATGTGTTTGACATAATTAATAAAAAATTCAATTTTTGCTCTCTGGAGCAAATTTCAGAAAAGAACCTATAAGCAAAAAACGGTTAAACATGGTTGGTATGATGGTTAATACGGCGTATGTCGCCTGGACGATGAAATTCAGACCATACAACGCCTAGGCATGCTGAGTATCAAAATCTTGGGGGAATATTACACCACTCATCAAGCAATGCTCTCTGAAGTTCGGGTAGACATGTGGGAGGAGGTTGACGGGCTGCAATTCGTCGGCCAAGCATGTCCCACACATGCTCTATTGATTTAACTCGGGTGAGTTCGCTGGCCAATCCATATGGGTGATATCCTCTGATTGGAAGCATTCGTCTACAATGTTTGCACAGTGAGGACGATCTTTGTCATCCATAAACAGAAATTCGGCACCCATGGTGTCCCGAAACAAACGTTCATGTTGTCCCAGACTGACATCCCGATAGATGTGGCCTGTCATCGTTACACTCTGGACATGCAGGTCAGTTCTGGAAACAAATATAATTCTTTCCCAGACAAGCCATCCTGCACCACCGTAACAGTTATTCAATGGTGTTCTCTTGGTGGTAACGGGTACCTTGCGCTCTCCATATGAAAGTCCGGTGAGAATCAGACTGCAAGCTAAACCTGGACTCGTCGGAAAACATCATACAAATCCAATGTTGCGGTGTCCACAATGCATGCTCTCTGCTCCAGGCTAATCAAGCAGGGTTCCCACGGTCCTTAAAAGTCCTTAGAAACTCCTTAGTTTTGATTTTGAAAAATAAGGGCCCTTAAAAGTCCTTATTTTTGGTTAAAGGTCCTTAGTTCTCTTTCCAGGTCCTTAGTTTCCACTGCTGTTCGCAATTTAAAAATTTTTAATTGTCAGTGATGATAAAGTTCTTTTTTCTTCACACCTCTTCCTTTCGCCTACATTGGGACCCTCTTCTTCGAGAGTTTGAGTGTAGACGAAGAACGTGTAGCGGGGGGGGACAGTATCTTCATTTCCACTCTTGTTAGACTGGGAATTTGGTAGCAATCCAGTCAACACCGTGCTTTTGGATCGTAAAGGGGAAATACTAGGTTTGGATTTGGATTAGCAGTTGAGATGTGTTGACTATAACGGATGGCAATGGCTGTTTGGTAGTTTGCCACCTTATCTCTGTTTTCTCATTCTATACCCAGGAAGTATAACAGATTGTTTTGTCTCAAGTTCAATGGAACTATTATCGCGGATTATACCGGGGATCCCTTTAGGGCCTTTGTACACTCGGAGTAAACACACGACGCGACCGATAAGCACCCACTTCGTAAAACCTCATTAGACGCGGGGGGGGGGGGGGGTACCCAAATCATCAGACAAGTTCCACTGTGAACTGCTCTGGCAACTTAATAGGCAACATCAGATGGTGATCGAGCTCTTGCTCGCGCAACGGCTCATTTATATGTGTTATGAATTTTCTACTGTAAATTTCCGGTACTATTTTTAATGTTGCCTCATGTTTAAAGCATGTAATTTTTTATTTTTTTCAGTAAAATTAAATATATATATTGGATGCCATACTATTCTGGTGTTCAATCGATTTAAGCAGTAATGACTAATTTTGTATATTTATATTTCAAAATATAAAACATATTTCAGAGCTTTAACTTGGTTTATTTTATCTTAACTGTTTGTCTTGAGAGAAAACAGAGAAGTAAAATAATAATTATAATTAAATGCTGTTATGATTTTTTTGAAGCTGATTTGGGGTCCTAATCTCATTCTGTAGGTTGAAAAAAACACGTCTTTAACTAATGATACTATGCAATAAAAAAGACCATTGTGACGAACTCTAACTGTGCATCACGCAATACTTCCATTATATACTGTCAGCCCCACTTAATCGGGTATCGGATCAACGAATATTCGCTTATATGAATAAAATCTCCTGGAACCGAATATTTTCCCATAGACGCAATGTTAAAGATCTCCAATATGAATTTTTAAAAATAAGTACCGTAACATATTAAGTACCAAAAAGTAAATAAATAAGAGTTAAAGAAAAGTCAATAGCATAAAATAAATTATTTTGATTCAACACTTTTTTTTTTAAAAGTAAATATTAAAATGTTTATCATAAATGCAAAAGTTATTGAATGTTTTGTACATACTAAGAGCTAATTAATTGCTTTTTATTTAATCATTTTGGTACTCTTTGTCATTTAGTGAAATCCATGTAGGCATTTTTTTACGCAAGATTATGAATTGACCTGTTTTGTTCTTGCATATCATTAATGTATGGGCTGTATAATGTGCTTTTTTTCTGCAAGTTGTTGCCAAAAAAAATCTGCTGCATATTGTACTCTAATATAAAAACATTCAGTGTTCAACATAAAATTGCTGCCAGTTAGGAATTGACAAAGGAAAAAAAAAGTTCAGATCACAAATTTTGTTAGTTCTGAAAACCTGTTTGGTTTAGTTAAAAAGTAATAAATATTTTTGGGTCTGGTTCTGTAATCTAATGATGACTAGTTAAAGTGTTATTTTTTTTATGGGGGGGGGGGGAATTTTCAAACTGAAGGGGGTTTATATATTCGTTATATGTATGCAATTAAAAAAAAACATTTAACATAAAATTGAGGGGAAAGATATTTTTCCCTGTTAAAAGAATTTTGTGCTTTAAAATTGCTTTAAATTAGTCTTACCATCCACACTGCTATAGCATTTTGCGTTGATTGATTTTAATTAGCATTGTTTAGGTCCTTAATTTTTTTGAAAAAGTCCCTAGAAAGTGCTTAGAAAGTCCTTAGTTTTTATTTTGGAAAAGGAGTGGGAACCCTGTCAAGGCAACAGTGAGTTGCGGTAAGTAGAACACATCTGACAGGCCTACAAGCATATAGACCAATGTGCCCTAAGCGTCTGTAAACAATTTGCCTTGAAACCGTCGTACCGGTAGCTGAAGAGAACTGACGAGACAGGTCTGATGCTGTGCTCCGTCATTTTCTTTAGCAGTAACTGCCAAATACTGGTCCTCATTCGGCAATGCAACTCGATGGCGACCTGTGCTGTAACGTCGACTCACAGTACCATCATCTTGGAATCATTGCCAAAGCCTGGAGATGACACTCTGGGCGATTCCAAGTTCCTCGGATACTTCCAGCTGGCTACATCCACATTCCAATCAATTGATAATTCTGCCACATAAAAAAATCATCCAAATGCTTCCTTTGTGCCATAACTATGCAGTTATTGCTCTGAAAGACTTTTAAAACTCTTGTGAACAATTTTACTTCTTTGCCACCATTCCTTATGTACCCCTCTCCTACACTCTCGGCATTGTGACGTATTATCCGCACCATCTGGTGATTTCCTGTAATTTGCATATTCTTCAAGATGTGTGTGATAATTCTACAAGTGAAATTTTTATTTTAGAGTTCAATTTCTGTGTTATTCTGAAATATCCTTCATATATGGACATGAGTGTATAAACAGTCAATTCGCAGTGTATATACAGTCAATTCGCAATAACTTCAATCTAAAGGGATCGACAAAAAACTTCGACTTATCGGAAGTTCGACTTACCGCTAGTTTCGGTTTTCCGCATTTTAATATTAAAAACCATGGAATATTTTAATTAATATGTACATATAACAAACAAAATTACAGAACTTAAATGTTTTTAAGTACAATATGCTAAGTTTAATCAAAAATATTGAGAGAAAAAAAAAATCAAAAGCATGGTTTTGATTTCGATACTGCTGGAACCAATTGAATAGAGCTGATTCTACTTCAAGAAAGGTACGCATCTTCATTTGTTTCAAATTCGGATTCATGGATTCTACTATTTTAGAAGTTTCTCTTTTTCTTTTAATATTGACAGAGTACTTGCTTAGATATCTTTAATAGTAAAGGAGTTCTCTCTCAGGAACTTACGAGCAAATTATCGAACTAAAGAATGAAGGGGAACACATCTTAAGTCATTCTTTGAATAAAGGTACAGTCAGTTGACTTGACAACTTGACAACTTAAAAGCAAATTTGTAATGTAGCAATATGTCAAAGTGTAAACAGTACATTACAACAAAAGAAAACAAGCTAACTCATTTCCACACATATAACTCCTTTATCACACATTGGCTCAACAGGTGCTCTTCTTTGCTTTAGAGGAGTGCTTTAGAGGTTTCTATTGTACAAGAATTGTAAGTGAAGGTGAATTAATTTTTCTCTCATAGTCACTTGTTTCTTTCTTTTTTTCGTTCTTTCGAAATAAATTTCTAGTCATCTTTGAAAAAATTTTCGAGTTAAAGGAAGTTAACTTTGAGATATATTGAATAATTAGTATGGAATTAAAGACAAAGGGGTTGGGACTTGATAAAAACTTCGAGTTATAGTAATATTCGATTTATCGGACTTTGAGTTATCCGAATTGACTGTATATATATGCAGAGTGACAAGAAATAACTTGGACACACATAATATACTATAATTCTAATGGTAATGAAAATATTGCTGGCAAACTTCAAAATAAATATGAATACCTTGTTTCATCTAATATGTTTACAAATGTTCAAAGTGGCTACCTTTAGCCTTAACACATAGCTTTCAACGCATCACAAAATTTTTGGCTGTGGGACGCAACTCACTTACTGATATTTTATCCAATTGCTTGCATGGGGCTTTCTTTAGGGATTAAGACCTTACATTGTTGAACGGCGTCAGTGACCACAATCTGTAATAGTTTGGAGTGGGATATATGCTTGTGGGTAAACGCCACTTGTTTTTGTTGATCTGGGGATAAAATTAATCAAGAAATGTATCACAATTCATTTTGGAGGATGCTGTCTAACCTCGATCGCAAAAGTTCTTTGGAAACAAAAGATGGACTTTCCAATAGGATTCGACACCTGCACACAGAGCTAAGACACAGATGGGTGCAATACACATTTTCTGGACTTCATTTGAGCTCAAGAATGACCACTGTATACCCCAGTTTTGAACCCAATGGATTATTCTGTTCGGTCCATCTTGGAGACAAGGGTGTGTGCTAAACTTCATAAAACTTAGCAGGGTTGCCACGCCACAGGGAAACCTGAAGAAACGGAAAACACAGGGAATTAAAAAAACAACAAAAAAGCAGGGAAAATCCAGGGAATTTTGAAAATTTTCTCAAAAACCTGGAAAATGCAGGGAAAATATATTTTTTTTAAATTAAAGTTGCAAAATTCAATGCTCAAATATGTAAATTATCAAAAAATAAATTACAATTAATAAGTTTTATAAAGTTCAGAAATAAAGTAAAACAATTTTTTTTTGTTTAAGCGAACATTAAAATGTCTATCACAAGAGCAAAATCTTTTTCTTGTTTTATTTAACATGCATCTTGAATTTTATGATAGCTTAATTTAGAGAGCATGAAATTAGAGGTCAATATTAATTGTTCTGCTTAACTTTTGCTCTTTTAGGTCCAAGTAATGAATGGTTAAGATAAGGCTTTTTTTTCTCTTGAATAAAAAGTTAAATAAATTCAATTGCCATGCTATTGTTTCAGTTATAATGAACTCTTCTTCATTTCTCCTTATTATTATTATTTTTTAGTGGGGGGGGGGGGGGTCCCCTGTGATGGTTGCATTTTCATACAGGGAAAACACAGGGAATTTTTTTTCCAAAAAGGAGTGGCAACCCTGCTTAGGCATCCCTAAATAAATCCTTATGCAAGTAATAGTATAAAATATCAGTGATTTGCGGCCCATAGCCGAAAATTTTGCGACACGTTTAAAGCTGTGTTAAGGCTAAAGGTAGCCACTTTGAAAATTTGCAACTATATTAGACAAAATAACATTGTACAGTAGCCCCTCATTATACCGCACCTCGTTATATCGTTATTTTCTTCTGTCTCTCAAAATATTAAAGCCTAAAATGAGAAAAAAAAACCCTTTACTTTAAGTTGGAAGCAATTTCTGAAAACATATGGTATTGCTCAGAGAAAATCTCTTTCTTTTTTATTTTGTAATAAACAAAAGGAAGCTATTCTTCTGAATTCGCTGGAAAAGCAGCAGCAATTCCTGTCATCCAAATGTACATACCCGCGCAGTTGATACATAGCCTTTAAATTGAGTGAGAGACATCAAGCAGGTGTCATACTTGCCCATGTAGAAGAGAACATACGTCCTTCTTTTAGTACAGAACAGATTTGTGCTTGGTTGCACAAACCGGGATTTTGCATGTGGTTACTTTTACTTTTCACATCCTTTCTACAGCAAGTCAAACAAATTAGAAAGTCTATTGGGAATAAGAGGGTATTGGAATGCTCACTCTTATCTCTCGGTAGCTCAGAAAGATCATCTTCATTCGCCATTTGATGTTTTTAACTTTCTGACGATGAAAATTTACTTTAATTTCAATCTTGTTTAAATTTCAATTGGTGTGATAGTACATTCCTGAGCTACATCGAAACTATTACAAAATCATTTCAAAAAGAATGAATACTAATTTACTTGTGTATTGGATTTATAACTTTTTAATGACCTCTGTTATATCATGCTTTCAGATATATCACTCTTTTTCTTTGTTCCCTGAAAAGCGCAATATAATGAGGGGTTACTGTAATTTTAAAGTTTGGTCCTAATATTTTCATTAGCATAAAAATTATAATGCATCATGTGTGTCCAAGTTATTTCTTGTCCTTGTATACATATTAGATTGTTTTTCCTAATGTTGTTGTCAGTTTTTGACTAATTTTTAAGATATTAGGGGGAAAATGCAACATGGATTATAAACATGTATAACACAAAGTGTTTTCAAATTCATTGGTTCAGGAAGTTGTAAATAAAAATTGGAACAGTATTCAAGTACAGTTGAACTCGCTTATAGCAAGCCCTGATTTAACAAGAACCCCGATTTTACAAGGAAATCAAGAGTACTTGGTTGGTACAATGTTAAGTCTATAGGAGCATAACTCGCTTTTAACTTGTAATTCATCAAATTTTTATTGTCTTCCAGCTCAGCTTAACCTTTTTTGGTAAATTTTCTTTAACATTCCAAAGTTAACCTAAGTTAGTGAAAAATCATAAATTCTGATAGCAAGTGATGACAACTTTTTTTTTAGTTTTTGGATCAAAGAAACATTTAAAAATTACTTATGTGTGTTTATGTATATTCCTCAAAAACAATGATATAAGAAAGAAATATTCGGACAGTTCAAAGCAAAGTAATTAATTTCTTTGGAACTGTACAGTGATTAAAAAGAAGAAAAAAATACATTTATGATGATTTTTATGATTTTTTCGTGAACTCGTTTTTTACGAGCACTCGGTTATAACGAGCAATTATTGTGGTCCCTTTGAGCTCGTTATAAGCGAGTACGACTGTAATATTTATTAAATAATATTATAAATCTTGCATATATCAGAATTTGAATGTTTATTACATGGAATATTTTATAAATATACAAGTATGGTAACAATGTAAGAAATGATGCAGTTATCAAACAAGTTGACTTTTTTTTTACTAATTTTATGTGACGATTGTAATCTAATTTTCTTTAACTTTTGAACTTTACACAAAGCTGTTATTAAAAAAGTGCTCACCTGCTCGTTTATCAAAGGATTTTTTCCCCTGCAATGCAAAAAAACTCTGGAATTGTTCAAAATAATCATTTTTTGTATTGGTTTTTTGCACATATTTATTGATTTATTTTTTTAAAATTAATGATGTCATTTATTTACAATTTGAAATCTAAAAGCTCATAAAATAATACAATAAAATAAATCTTAAAGTTAATTCAAAGTTTACCCATAAATAGTTTTAAGAAATACCTAAAGAAAAGAGTTAACTTGGCCAAAAATGTAGATGGCAGTATATATATTTGACCTATTGCTGTAAATGCTTCATTCAACGTAAGACCATCTCTTGTTATAGTTCAGCGACATTTGGTAAGCATTATCTCTGCCCAATGACCCCAATATCTGCGTTCCATTGTAAAGATGTCTTGGTAAAACCTTACCTCATGCTCATGGCTCATAGCTTCACAGCTTTTAAGCAAAGTATCCTGGAAGAAGTAAACAAAATAGTTTCAGATATCATTCATCAATGGTCACAAAACTTCCGTTGGTTTTTTTTGACCAACTGCTGCTTAGAAATACTTATAATACACCCTTAAAGGTTTTCTAGATGTTTTTTTTTCCCCTTTCAAATTGGTTTTCAAAAACTGATTTTCATTGTTGCGCATATTTGAAGGGCCGTTAAAAATTCTCTCCTTAACCTTTGCTTCAATATATCTTGGAAATTTCCCTCTAAGAAATTGGAAAACGATCTTTGTTCTCAGCTTTCACGGAGTTCTTCATTATTCCCTGCAGAATGAGCATGCGTGAAAGCAGAAATAGGAGGATCTACTAGGGAAATTTAAATTTCTTGAAGTCCATTTGTTTTTTTATGTAGTTAGAGCTTTTATCCCAATCAGAGGTTGAAGTTTAGGGGACAGTCAGTCCCATTGACGGGGGGGAGGGAGCTTCTATCTGCCATAAAAAAAAGCATTAGTGAGATTTCACTACCCTATTTGGCTCCGTGTCTTGAATACTAAAGCTAATCTCAACTTTTTATGGTTATCTTGCATTAAGCGAGGGAAAATACTTCGGATATTGCTATTTTTAAGTCAGATGCATTTTTTGTGTTGGGTAATGTTATTTTTAAGATATTAGATCAAAGCCACAGCTCTTAAAATGAAACAATGCAATTCGCAACATAAACTGAAGAAGCTTTGTCTCATTTACTCATGCTCAGAATACACACAATAGTACAGTAAAAATAGGGATCAGAGCAGCCAAACATCCAAAGAAAAAAAATTAAAAGCAGTTGCAAATTGTTTACTACCTTCCCAATAAAAACAGGCAAAAAGTCCCACCCCATTTACGTCAGGTTTCGGAACGGGGGGCATCTAAAAATTGCTATTTTGGGTATTTTTTCGGAATTTTTATAGTGCATTTCAAGTGGAAATATTATGTTATACTAAATTTAAAAGCATTAAGTTAAATGTTTTTACACAAAAAGAGGGATAACACAACCCACCAATACTACAGAGCCCCCTCTCCTCATAAAATGAAGCATTACTCCCAAACCCCCCTCCATACATTTCAAGTGAAAATATTGCAATTTCATGCAAATTAAAAATTGGAAATCAAGTGTGTCCATCCTTCAAGAGCGATGACACATCTTCTCCCAAAGCTACAGCACTCCACCCCCCCCCCTCTCTCCATTTCAAGTCGAAATATTATTTCATGCAAATTTAAAATGCATTAAATCAGGACTGATCATCCCACAAGAACAGTGGCTCACCTCATGAAACAAAATAATATACTAAAAGATTACCCCCCCCCTGGTGGTACATTTGATTAAATGATCAGAAAAATTACGCTGCTTGTTTTTTCCCCTTATACTATATTGCTTTTTTGCAGCGTTTCAAATCAAAATTTTTAGTTTACATTGTTAGACGACTCCTCGCTTGCATTCTGACTATACTGTTAGACGTAATATGGAACACATAGATACAAGAACTAACTCAAAATGTCTAAAGGCGAACTTTATTTGTCGCCGCCATCTACACACTTGGCGCAGAGTTGTGCTTTTACTTATACAAAAAAAAAAACAGCAGACGACCTGTAAACACGAGATTATTATATCTGGCGCCACCTGCCAGATAAATTGCTTTACAACAAAATTTGCATAAATCACGATAAATAAAGAATTGAATAATCAAAAATAGAAAACAGTTCAAAGTTCTTTTCTGATCCGTTTCACAACACTCCCACCTTTTTTATTTGCTTAAATCAAAAATTAAATAATGCTATTTTTAAAACAGGAGCACACCTCTAAAGGGTACAATTTTCATACAGGAGGAGTCAATGTACCATTTTTGGTTTTTACTTTCACAACTCTTACCCGTCCATCTCTTCCAGGAAAAAGTTCCTGAATAAGCGCGATTGGCAGTTAATTCGTTTGAGATTTTCGCTTCAGACCAATACAATGTCCCCTAATTTCAGCTCACAATGAGTTGGTCCATGTCTCTGCACTAATTGTCCGAGGTACTCCTTGCGGAAACGACTTCGAAGTTGTTCCCGCAACTCTTGGCAAAAGCGTTGGCGTACTAAACGTTTATCTCGATCTAACAGATCCAAATCTGGGGTACCTGAAAATTTAATGTCCTGTATAAACATAGAATGTGTTGAAGGCGTTAAATCTTCCGTGTCGTTCAAGACATAGATTAGAGGATGACAGTTCATTACTGACTCCACCTCACATAGGAGAGTAAGTAATTCCTCATAGGTTACGGATGCTTGTCCCAAGACTCGCACTAATAATTCCTTAGTGGTACAAACTAGACGCTCCCACCATCCGCCCCACCACGCTGCTGTGGGTGGAATAAAATTCCAAGTGATGGGTCTTAATGTTTCCAGTGATATCACTTTTTTCCAATCTATTTTTCTCAGCAATCTTGACGCGCCAACAAAATTAGTTCCATTGTCGATGTACACAACAGACGGGCGACCTCTTCGGGCTATGAAACGCCGAAGTGCTTGTATGAAGATCTCTGTGCTTATGGATGACACCAACTCGAAATGTACGCATCGGTATACCCCACATGTAAACAACACTATTCAAGTCTTAGTTTTATTCCGGAGAATAAGCGGACCGCATAAATTTGATTCCGGTGACCTCAAAGGCGAAAGCATCACAAACTCTCTCCAGTGGTAACTGAATGGATCCAGTAGTCAGAGATTTTGCAGTAAATCTTTTACATTGAACACAGTTCTTACCAATTGATCGGATTGTGCGTCTCGCACGGATTATCCAAAATTCTTCTCTCATTATAACAGTCAATGCTTGAATACCACCATGTGAATATTTCAAGTGATAGTCTCTGACTAAACAGTTCACTATGTAGTGCTTAGATGGCAACAAAATAGGATACCGGAATTCATAGGAATCTTCTCTTTCGACGATTTGTGTTCTTACTCTTCTTAAACCACTTTGATCTCTTATGGTCAAAATGCCACCGGTAGAATCTCCCATTTCCGGAAAACTTTCCACCTGAACAAAGAAGCGCGATTTTAGATTCTTTTATTTCGGAATCTGGCAAGAAAGGTTCTCGAATTACCATTATTTTTTGACAATTTTTAATGAATCTTTTTACCCAACTTAAAACTCTTATCATTTTTGAATGTTTAGAAAACTTCTCGTACCATTTAACTCGATCACTTTCTACTACGACACTAAGATTTACATATATGCCTTTCTTGCGTTCTGCAAAAACTAAAGTCTCTTACTTTAACCTCAGATTTCGGCCAATTATCTTTAGAACTTTTAAGCCAAACAGGCCCACGCCACCAATCTGATTTAGAAAACTGAAAAGGAAAACAACCGCGTGAAGGTAAATCTGCGAAGTTTAAATGACTTGAAATATGTGACCACTGATTTGTATTTGTAACTGAACAAATTCAGGGTGGCGACAGATCAGGGAGATCAGGGAAAAGTCAGGGAACTTTATTAATCAGGGAAATATCAGGGAGTTTTGAAAAAATAACAAAAAATCAGGGAAAATTGATTTTATGAAGAAAAAAAATTTTTTTTATTAAGTACTCCAATTGCCTACGCATTTTCTGCCAATTATCTGTTCAGAAAAAAGTAAAATTAATGAGGTGCGATTATACACTGCCGCATATTTGTGCATCTTTTTTCCTCAACATATTTGTGCATCTTTTTTCCTCAACGTCAAAGAATTGAATCTTGCTTATTAACCACAGGATGAACTTCCTAAGATTGCTTCTGTGTCTGTTAGGTTGTTTATTTTACCTTAGTTTGAAATTTCCTTTTACGCTTTCAATGCCACGTAAAATAAACAACCATACAGGCAAAGAGGAAGCCATCATTAATGTCTTAGCTCCGTTGCCTTTATTCCATTGTCTCGAAGTAATTAAGTTCTGTAATCACGATTTCAAGAAGAAATCTTTGGTTTTTGAATTAATACTATAAAAACTTAAAAATTATTACTTCTTTGGGTTTTTAATTTAATTGCTAAAATTGAACTTTCAATTTAAAAAAAAACTTTGTTTTTTGCCGTTATACTATTTGTTGTCACCGCAGATTACAAAATTTTTTTTTCTTCAGACTTAAGTATTTTTTTAATTTTATAACCAGGTTTTATTCTTTTATATATTTTGATATTAACTAAT
The DNA here is from genome assembly GCF_026930045.1 of Uloborus diversus. Classification (NCBI taxonomy): domain Eukaryota; kingdom Metazoa; phylum Arthropoda; class Arachnida; order Araneae; family Uloboridae; genus Uloborus; species Uloborus diversus. Next base: position 30,315,992 of record NC_072733.1, on the reverse strand, counting down.
TGCTTTTTTCCCCCCTTGCTTTCAAAGTTGTTTGTTACAAAAGCAATCTGAGATTTTTTTTTTGTTACATACTGAAATTATTTGTAATAGAGTTAACTTGTGAACTTAAGTAAATATCTTTCTTTTTTTTTTGTTAAAATGCTGATATTCATTCATTAAAACCTATATTCTTGATTAGAGCAAAGCTCCCTACGAATGGATGTCAAATGATTTCATCTGTTTTGCATAAATATGTCAATTAGTTATATAAGAATAACTACATTACTTCTATTCTTTCACTATTACTTGTTATTCTTGCAACAATTATTATACTGTTTGAAAACTTAGTTCAAAATAATTTCAATTACTTTTTAGTCCTATCATAAATACATATATTTTTAAGAGTAATTTTAATAGTTTCTTAAAATTCTTATGTTAAGTGGTTTCTGGAAGTAAAGTATTTGTTTTTTTTTAAATTTTCTATAATCTTTCCATGTATAAAAATTTAATATACTGTTTTGTAGGTTTTTCTTTCCTTCCAAAAAAAAATTGTCTTTTTTTTTTTTTAAACCATTTTATTAAAAAGGTAGCATCTTTTTAAAATATATCTTTAGTTCAACAACTTTACACAACTTAAAGCGTTTAAAATACTGCATTTAATATAAACATACAATGGATTTTAAGTAGAGCAAAGAAAGAAAACCATTATCATTGGTAACGTAAATCAGGGAAATTTGGTGAACTTAATCAGGGAAAAGTCAGGGAACTTTTTTTCACAGTTCCTGTCGCCACCCTGAAATTTCCCTAACACGATTACCCACAAAAGTTCCCCACGCGTCATTTCTTTGAAGCCAAAATAATGCCGTGCTGGAATCTGTCCAAAAATATTTCGCTACATGTAATGCGAGTGCTTCCGACACGTATTTAGAAAGGCACACACCTAAAACACACCACATAAGTTCTAGACGCAGAATAGTAATTCCTTTTAATGGAGCAACTCTTGACTTGGCTGCTACAAACCTGACATATTTCCTCTTCACTCTCAAACCTCAAAAAAAATTACTGTTGCATATGCATGCTGGCTAGCATCACAAAATATATGAAGTGACCAGGTACTTTAATCTCCGAACCCTATAAGCCGTGGTATTTGCAAATCATTCAGAATTTTCAGTTGATTATACCACTTTAAAAATTTGTTTACAGTGTTATGGGGTAAAGGGGTATCTCAGTCCACCTTCATCTTCCAAATTTCCTGTAGTAACAACTTCTCTTGCAATAAAACTGGTGTCGAAAATCCCAAGGGATCAAAATTTGATTGCGTTAAAGACAAAACCTCTCATTTAGTCACTTTTTCTGAAACCGCTACGTTCTCAATTTTTACATGAAGATCATCTAACTTTCTGTCCCACATAATTCCTAAAACTAGAAAGGGATTATCTACCGGGGAATCCACGCTCAAATATTCTGGCACCAATTCAATACCTTTCTCTACTGGACCATATGTCCACATATGCAAGTCCATTGGAGCTTCAGCTAAAATTTCAGTAGAGGATTTTACAAAATCCACAAGATCTTTTTCATTATCTACTGAAGTCACCCAATTATCAATGTAAAATGATCTTTTCTCCGCACGCACACCACCACTTAGCTGTAAGCCTTAGGTTCCACCGTCCGGGGGGTCCGCGTAGCGAGCCTTTCGCACGGCTGGGTGCGACAATGTAAAATGATCTAATTTTTGTGTAATATCATTTTGATCAGGCGTACTTTTGACAAATGGAAGGAAATAACTACCCCCCCCCCCAGTAAAAATGGGCTCGGCTGTACAACAAACACAACTCTTGTGTGACGAAGAATCTTCAACTTGCCAGTCTCCCACCATAAAAATCTCAAAAAGTCCCTATCTTCTTTCTTCAACTCAATCTTCCAAAATGCACGCCGAATATCGGACGTAATGCTAATACTTTTCTCTCTAAAACCTAACAAAATAGATGGAATTTCTTCAATTAAATTTGGGCCTTTAACCAAACAATTATTAAAGGATGGTGATCTATTAACTTTGCATGATAGGTCAAAAACCGGTCTTATCTTAGTCTGCATTGTCGGCCAAGGTTGAAAGACTGGATGAATAATGCCCTTTAAAAGGCAATTCATCATTTGGTACCGCTTCAATTACACCCTCTTTTAACCACTGTTTAAGAATTTTATCGTATTCCTCATATTTTTTCAAAGACTTTAGTCTATTGGTGACATTGAACAATCTCTTTTTTTTTTTGGCTATATGACAATTTGAGGGTAATTCTACATTGCATCCCAGCCAAGGTAATCCCACACTATAATGACCCTCCTCATTTCTCCAGAGAGAATTCAAAAATTTGCTCACTTGCTATCTTCTCCTCTAAAGAGTTATTTAGTTTGAGATTAGCAACCAAAATTCCGATGGTTTTTAAGCTCCAATGATCCAAAATCTTGAAATCCTCTATTGCTAAACTGGTACAAAAGGCAGACGCATTTTTCCCTTTATGAAAATCATCTGATACACCACAAACTGTCCAGCCGAATTTTGTACAAATAGTGGTTAAACCCCCTTTCAATTGCTTAACGCGCCCGGTAAGAATTTTCCCGTACATGTTACTACCTATGAGCATTTCTATTTTAGGACAATTTTCTCCTAAATCTGACAACCAAATCCGATTTCGCTTTAATTCTTTCATTATCGGACCCTTTGGTACCCGAAGTATATCTGCACAAATTACCTTCTGATCCAAGAATTCAAATTCTAAATTTGGATACCTATACGAGCTGACTGAGCACAATTTTGCTCTGTATTTTTTATGCAACTTTGGTTCAGTTTTAGTACTCCCAAATAAAGTAAGAGCTACATTTTCTTTTGACACAATGGGTAATCCTAGCTCTGTGGCTAATGATTCCAAAATTTATGATTTTTGGGAACCACAATCTAAAAGGGCTTTTATTACTTTACACCCTTTAACTCCCGCTATTCTTACTCACAAAGTCATTAAAGCTACCTTCGGGGTACAAGTTTGCCCAACTGTAGTTGTATGCAATATTTCAGCTACCGGCTCTTCTTCTATTGGCTGAATTGTTTTATTCAACTCTGGACATAAAATATTTAAATGCGCTTTACCGCAAGAAAAACACTTAATAAAATGCTTACAAAATTTTGCTATTTGATTTGGCTCTAAACATTTTAGACAACATTTTTTTTCTTTAACATTAGCTATCCTTTTATTAAGAGATAATGCACGTGCCCCATAGCAATTTTTACAATCATGCATTTTATCACAAAAAAGACAAGCTCAATCCTTAGTGCTAAGAAAACTTGAAGCAGTGGAAGTGTGAGCTTGTTTCTGAAACTTAAATTTTCCTTTCAACTCATGATTTCCTTCTTTATGACTAAAATTATCTAACTCACGGCGAGCCAGTTTTATCCTCTCTTCACCCTCCACTTCAGCTTTCAAAACTTTCATTAAATTGGAAAGGCGAGAAACATCAACTCCTTCAGGCTCGTTAAGGAGTGAACTTCTTTGCCACACTTTCAAAACATCCTCGGTAAGACATGATTCCGCCATCGGAAACAACCAAGCTGTATTTTCGTGTGACTTTAAACCTAAATATTCCAAGGCTCTCAAATGAGCTTCAATTTTATCATAGAGTTTATCGAGCGATAATTTATCCTTACTATTTGCTTTAACATTAGAAACAATTAACTTAATTAACGCTCTGGCATGTACTTCTACTAATAGTTCTGGTTTTCCGAAACGTTCTTTCAAAGCTGAAACAACTTTATCATAATTCTCGGAAGTAACTGGATAACTTTCAATAAACTCTCTAACTCAAGAACGAGTTTCATACACAGAATTAAATAGGCAAATTTGTCACTCTCATACAAATCAGGGTCACTATGAATTTTTTCAAATTGGGATCAGAGCGGCAACCAATTTACAAATCCCCGTCAAACTCTTTTAATTCAATTTTCGGAAGTCTATATTGTTTAATCCTATTCAAAGAAAAGTCAGCACTATTGGTTGACTTCGATTCTAATTTAACTTGTTTAGGATTTTGAAATTTTTCATTTACTTGCCGAGACAAAGTTATGAATTCATCAGAATACATTTCACACTGTTCTATTTCTTTATTAACATCTTCCTCTAAAGTATTCTCATAAAAAAACAACAAATCAAGAATTTGATTATCAATTGTTTTAAGTTCTAACTGTACGTTTTTTAACTTAGTAATTTTATCTTGAACTTCATCTGAGGAAAATTCTTCCTGACCTAACTCTACTTTTACGACATTCGCAGTTTTCGTAAAAGAAGTTCTTAAACCAGTACGTTTACCCCTCAATGCTTTCAATTTTAAAGTTTCCATATTTAGCATTCAAAGTTACGTTAATTAGCAAAACAATGCCGACAATGCAGAATTACAAACTATTACAATTGCTAAAAATTTACTTTAAGAAACTTGAAAATTCCGAACATTTATCAAAATACAAAAAGTATCGGAAAACATCGACAAATACTCAAACACTTCTAAAAATACCTCAAAATTCCTATAAAATCCTTGTCACGGACGCCACTAAATGTTAGTAGAATCCTCGCTTGAATTCTGGCCATATTGTTAGACGTGATATGGAACACATAGATACAAGAACTAACTCAAAATGTCGAAAGATGAACTTTATTTGTGCCCGCCATCTACACACTTGGCGCAGAGTTCCGTTTCTACAAGTATAAAAAAAAATCAGGCGACGACCTGTCAACACAAGATATTATTTTATCTGGCACCACCTGCCAGATAAATTGCTTTACAACAAATTTGCATAAATCACGATAAATAAAGAATTGAATAATTAAAAATAGAAAACAGTTCAAAGTTCTTTTCTGATCCGTTTCAAAACATAAGTTATATGTGCATGCATTCCTCTGAGACGTCATCCTCTCCGTCAGAACTGGAGTTTTCAAATGATTTCTCAAAAGCTTGTAACAAAAAGTCTTCGTTATCAAGATCTTTTTTGGTATTAGGTCATAGGCAAAATCATTACTGTTGCAGCTACACTGTATAAACGATTCAGAAACGTTACTGGAAAATAATGGGCAGCTGATGGGTCCAATTTCTGCCAGTATCACATCTTACAAAATCGAGGAATGTTTTCTGCTAAAATTTAGTAACCTTCCTGATATTATCATGGAAGCCTCCTGAAAAATTCCGACAACTTCTCGTTAAAAGCCAGTTGTGTCTTTGGAAAATTAGACTAAACAGGAAATTATAATATAATAGCTTCGCATCTTCCTGATTTATCAAGGAAGTTCCAAGAGCATTATTGCAAACATGGCCAAAGCTAAGCGAGATTTGCAAGTAAGTAACGAGAATTTTACTCACTTACAATTCTTGCAAAGCAACGTAGTCCATACTTACTCGGTAATTTGTATGGACAGGCTGTAATTGACCTGAAGCCGATCCACTTTATAAATACGCTCAGTTAATCTTTAAACTGAGAGCTAAAAATAATTTTCACAAGGGTGAAAAGTCTGCATTCATGCAACTTGTAGCAATTTAGGAATCTTTTTGACAATGATACTTGATTTTTCCAGGAAGTGGATAAAAACCATTAAAATCTCGAAATGTAATACGGAAATACCCAGTAACATTTCGGAATTTTTATACAGTGTATGTCTAACACAGTTTGTGCATATAGTTGAGCACTTCCGTCCACTTTCAGACTTTTCAAACATTCACTACATCTAATAAACCCCTCAGAGCAAGCACAAGATATGAGGTATAGAAAACCTTCTAGAGCAGAAATCTTGGCTGTTGTAACAGGATGCAGATGCTATTTTTGTGGTGCTTTCTCCTTCTTTATGCCCATCAAGAAGGACACTAGCTCTCCCATATTTACAAGTGACATACACATTGCATTGCTGGCATATTTCCTTGAAGCTTGCTGATCATTACTGGAAAAAAGCATGATGGAGAAGGTATCTTCTATCTATAACATATGACACCTGCTGTTTGTTTTGTGATGGTGAATGGATCTTTTGCTTCAGGTCATATTACTTTAAGGATACAGGATTTCTTTCCTTATGAAACCAGATTCATTGAATATTGATGGAGGATCAGCGCATAACTCGTACTGGAAGTTTTTTACATACCATTCGGTGTAAAAGATGGTTTGAGTTTACACATCTTTGCAGATAGTAAGTACTCTCGTAACAGAAGCGAGAGACTTCACTACATAGTTCCCTTACAAAGAAATGACACACTTTTTTTTTGTCTTCAATTTCTTCTTATGTTACCGCACCAACACTAAAGGCCTCATCAGAACTCGCTTTATCATCAGCGGCTGACCAGTATCAGCTAGCAGTACCACTACCAACTTAAGTCAATACCCGTAGAGAGGAAAGAAACTTCTTGTGGCTTTAGAAACGGATTGTGATCTCCAAAATGGGAGACAAAAAGGTGTAAATATTTAGCATTCTACTGTTGTATTGCTCATTGCTCTCATTAAGACTTGATCTATTGTTGATTATTACAGGTCCACTGTGTTGGATCGTTGGGTAGCCTGATGTAATACCTTTATCAAACTTTTTATCGCATAATGTACTCAAAAGTTTCTCATCGTGTTTTAACCATATGTCCGTATTTTTAGCATAATTCACATAACGGGCTGCGTAAGAGAGAGGAAGCTTGGTGTTTGCAAACGAGTACCCCCACCGACTCAGAGGGTGCAGAATCACGGCATTGCCCGTCTCACTATTGGCAGTTTCTGTTTATCCCTCTTTATGGTCATGGCAAAAGAAACTGAAGCAAATTAATTAAGAAGAAGGAGGAAAACTTCAGTCAATTTAGGCTTTTTCTTTGGGCTGCACAAGGATTTAGTTTTTGATATCACATCTGTGCTCTAAACAGTTAAATAACTCCAGTTACAACTAAATTGGTTACTGAGCTCGCTTAGATTATTTTAGAATGAGCTTTCTGCCATTACTATATCATTGTGTGACATTTTGTACTTCAGAAAAGTTTAAAATCTGAAATTTTTTTCGTGAACTTCACTGCTATCATTGATTTTAGAATGCAAATTATAGGGTACCCCCACCCCCTCCAAAAAAAAGAAAAAAAAACGATGACGCAACTCTCAAGTGTTACGGAGTACCCATCCAGAATAAAAGCCCTCAAAAAAGAAAGAAATACCCCTACTGTCAATGACGCAAGATGCGCCCCGGACCCCCCCCCCTCCATCTGTACCCCGATTAATTAGCATTTTGTCAAATATAGTTTATTATTTTACTATTTTAGAGTGGTTTCTGCAATTTTTGAGTATTTTTTTAAGTAATAGAAAGCATTTTTTTTTTAAAAAGAGGATTATTTCTGCCCCCCTTTCCCCCCAAACCTGACGTGCAAAATGCTGGGACTTTTTACCCCTTCTTTCTTGTAGGGTAAGAAGCAATTTGCAACAGGTTTAAAACTTTTTTTTTTTTGGTTGTTTGGGTTTGGATATTTTTGAACCTAATTTTACTGTACTATAAGTTCAGACTGAATACAAAGATCAGCTTCAATCATTTTTTAATGAAAAAATTCAATGACTTTTATCATAACGTTTTGAAGTTTTAAACTTTTTTTTTGCTTCTAAAATTTACTCATTTAATAGCATTCCTTTGAGTTATATATGGGACTTATTTTTTTTTCCTTTTTGTAATATTGTAAATTTCTTTTTGCTTTTACCTAATAGAGTTATTAGCAATTATTTTTATGTAAAATTTTTTTTCAATGGACATTTCAGAGAAAAATATTATCAAATATTCATTAATTGCAACTAGTTAATATTTATATTGATGCATTACTAATTTGCAAATAATGTGAGTTGCTTAGATTAGATCCATTTAGCTTTAGCATACTTTTGATCAGTTTTAAGATATTTTTAGACAGTTTGGGATGGCAAAAACCACCTGTCCTGTCTAAACCCCAAGCCTGAAACTAACCAAAAGTTGTTTTCTGCTAATCATTTAACCCTGTTAAAAATTGTACCTGTTTGTTATTTCCCTTTCTTACAAAACTTATACCTTTTTTTCTCCTAGGAAATTATGTTTTGACCTATCTTGCCACATGTCCAAAGTTAGCTACATTTGTTACTCAAGCTTTAGTTCAACTTTTTGCCAGACTTACAAAAATTGGCTGGTTTGACATGTACAAAAAGGAACATGTATTTCGAAATTTAATATCTCAACTAAGTGGTTTTCTACAGGTAAGAGAAAAATAAATCTGCACTTGTATCAATATTTCAACAAATTGCACAAAACTAGCTGAAATTTGAAGAAGATTTCAAGATTGTTAATAATTTACAGTAGTGACCAAAATTGTGGAAACTTTTATGAGAAATAGCATTTTTGAAATTTGATGACTCTTAGAGAGTTTTATTTAAAATAATGTCATAAAATTGCACAATATTTTCAAGAAAATTTAGCTAAGAATTCATTAGATTAACTTTATTGTGAATGTTTCTCATAATTGAACAGCAGTTATAAAACAGAAAATGAGACAGAAAAGATATACATCAAGACTCACTTATCACAGTTGGCTATTTTTTGACAGGAGCCAAATTAGCCATTGGATTTCAACAATAATTTCAGATACTCAGCTGATACTGATTTTTTCCAACACTGTCAAAATTTTGAGGTTCATTTTCACGTTCTTTGTTGAACCCTCTAATAATGGTATAAGATAGGAACTGAAATTTGAACATACAGTGAAATTTGGTTATAACAAGCATTCAAGGAAGGGACCATGACATTTACTTGTCATAAGTGAATGCTCATAAAAAAAGGGTTCAAAAAAAAAAAAAGTCATAAAACCACATACATAATTTCTTTTCCAAATTTTTTAAATTGCTGTTCAGTCTCAGGTTTTTTTAAAAATTCATATAGCCTAAAGCTCTAGATTAGTACTCGCCTGTCGCCAACTGACTACCATTTCATTCAAAATGGGTACCAAAAATCAAGTCCTGGTCACCAAAAGTGACGGCCATGATTTTATTTATTTGTTAAAGCCTGTATTGTGCTAGGAAAACATTCTTTCAGTCCATTCTTTGCTATGTGTTATCCCTCTTGTTCAACTTATTCTGAAATGGCCGGAGCCCAGACCGTGAGACCTTACATGCCGCTAAAGAAGTTACCAACAAATATAACCAAATACGTTTCAAATGCTAATTTGTGAGTCAATATTTAGGAACTTTTATTATTGTTTGTTATTATCTAGAAAATAATAGTTTTAAGATTTTTTAATGAAATCAGAAGTGGATAATTTCAAAGCTTTCCACTGGTCATGATTTTTACAGGGTTGCAAACTACTACACATTTTGCAGAGTTGCTCCTCAAATATAGGGAAACTCTGTGACTCCACAAAGAAGTTCTTTTGTTCTGCATTTCCTGGCTGAATGCTTTCAAGCTTAAATTTTGCTATTTTGACAAAACAAACATGTAAATATGGGAAATTAAAGGTGCTTATACTGAAAGATTGAAATAGTGTTTAAAGTTGTTTTATTAATTTAAAAGTAATTAGTTTTGTACTAATGTTTAAAGTGATTCTTAAAGCTCTAAAACAATTTTAGATAAGTGGTTTTATTGTTATTTTTATTGACTTTTATACAAAATTCCAAACTGCTCTGCAAAATTTTAAATTGCTTCTCAAAATCAGCACAATGCTGTAATTGTTTCTCTAAGGTTGGCAACCCTGGATTTATATGTTTTTCCAATTTTTATAGATTTCTGTGAAGCATTTAGCAGGATCATTTATTCTATTGCCATTAGCCGTCATATTTTTCACCTTCATGGTATTTAAACAATACATTTGTCACAACTTTTAAATTTTCTTTAGTACTAGATAAGAAATTTAAAAGCATTGTATGAAAAAAATGTTCTCATCAAAGTTTCTTAATGGAAGAAATATGATTAATTTTATTTTTAAGTATAAGGGGGAAAAAGGCTATGAACTTTTAAAGGGTTTTTTCTGTCTTTTTTTAATTTTATCATATTAATTTATTCTGTTGCCAAATGTCCTCAATTTTATTTTCATGTCAAAATCGAGACTCGTTGAGCTGAAAATTCTATAATCAATGAACTTAAAGCTACTACCAATTCAAGCACTAAGTTACTGCTCTTAAGTTAAGTTGTTTGTGAAGTGTTTGGACTCGGCACCAGCGTTGTGGATTCAAATTGAGAAGAACTGAAATGTTTTCAAATCCATGCAGCAATTTTCTGTAATAAAGACTGTATTAGACACTTTGTTATGCATTCTTGTTAGTATAATACAGATTTGGAAAGGGTCTGGAGCTACATGAAGGATATCATTGGAATGAGAAGTGTGTCCATGAAGAGGGACACTTAATACACACGGTTGAGAGTAAGGTGCAATGGAGACAATATTCCAAAACAAGATTTTTGTAGATCCATCAATTTATGGTAGGTTTGTTTGCTGAAATATAATCGTATCAGGCAACAAAAATTTTCCAACTAAAAGCCCAGAAATGTTCTGATCTTTTTTCATTTTTAAAAATTTGCAAACATTCTTTTTCGTTGTAAGCGTATATCATGGTGTCCCCCCCCCCCAAAAAAAAAACAAAACAAAATTTGGTTTTTCTAGTTGCACACCTTCTTTAATTTTTCCCTTTATGTCAAAACAAGTGTAAAAAAAAGTTTCACATAACTTGAACAACGGCAACACGTCCCAACTTGTGCCTGAAAGTGTAAACCATCTCTGTGTACTAGGCCAAATAAGAACATTATTTTTTTTGGAAGTTCGAAATTTCATGTTGATAAAACGTTGCCCCTACAGCCCCACATGTACCACAAAAATATTTAACCAAATTAAGTGTCTAGCAGGAGGCCTAATATTTATAATTTTCTTCAAAAAAATTGATTTTTGAGATTTATCTTTTAAAAAATTACGTATACATTTAAATAAAATATCAAGTTCAAAAATTAGTAGCAAACATATTTTCAAATCAACATTTGCAAATTAATAATAAAAGTATAATATTTTAAAATGCAAAATTTTACCTAAAATTGAGAAAATCCCTAGTTTGAGTACCATGTGGAAGACTTAAATATTGCAAGAGAGCAAAAATTGCTATTTATTGCTAATTATCTACTCTACTGTTTATGTTTTTCAGCTTGATAACTTCGTGAAATTTAACTTACATTTAAAAAAATAGATATAGAAAAAAAATCAATTTTTTGAGGAAAGTTACAAATTTTAGGCTTCTTGCTGCCTGCTGGGCACCTAAATAGTTTTTGATTTGGATAAATATTTTTGTGGTACATGTGGGGCTACGTTTTATAAACATCAAGTTTCTAAGTTGCCAAAAAAATGTTTTTCCGATTCAGTATAGTAGAGTGGTGGTTAATACTTTCAGGTGCAAGTCAGCACAGGTTTCCGTTGTTCAAGTTATATGAAACTTTTTGTTTTTCCCTAAAAGGAAAAATATAAGAGGGTGTAGGACTTGAAAAATAGACTTTCATTTTTTGGGGGGACAACCTAGTGTATATATTTATGTTACGAAAAATACATTAAAGTTTTGTTTATTGCTTTTCTAGAGTATACTAATCCCTATCTTGTTGGTACTATTACTAACAGCAAAATGGTGATGTACTTTTTGCACTGTGCTTTATAAAAAAATTTTACCAAAAGTGCAAAAGTGGCTGCCTTTCAAAATATCTAGTCTAGAGCTCTTTCATGGCCCAAAAAAATCGTCGTTTGCACCCAAGTCTTCGATAAAAGTTTAAAGTTCTTCTGCACATCAAAAGCCATTGACTATGTTGAGGGTGATACAACTTAAAATTTCTTAAGCTAATAGTACCCGCATGGCTATGCCCATGCTAAGAATTCAAAGAAAGTCCCTTTTATAATGAAAAGCAAGAATCTGAGAAACTGTCACGTCTAGCATTATGAGGTGATTCATGCCATCTTAGATTTTTTTCAAAAAATTACCTATTGTTATTCATCTTATTAAAAGACCAAATCCAGAATTTTTTGTTCTAAAGTTGAGTTGTTCAGTTTCTACGGGTCCCTAAAGGCTTGTGTGCAATATTGAAAATCAAGCAGAATTTTGAGCCATAGAAATTTCTTTGTGCCACAACTCTTTCTGAAAATAGAAGGGGCTAAATTAATATAATACACGATAAATTTGTGGCAACTCTTTACCCCCAGGTCAATGAAAGTCACAAAAAAGTAGCATTTTCCACGTTTTTTAGCATTTTTGAGGTTTAAAAACAGCTTGCACTTTTCAGTTGCCACAGCAAAAGTAGTATCGTTTGAAAGGGAAGTATATAAGCACTTTTTAAAAAATGCATAATTTTTTCTGGCAAGTTCAATATGCTTTTAGTTACATTAGGCTGAAATATGGAAAATGTCATATTTTACTGATGTTCAAAATGTCGGAACATTCTGCGCGAGCAACATATTGAAATAATTTTTTTGCCATTATTATACTCCATTATGTGTCTTTACCAAAACAGTAAAATCCATGGATGCGAAATGCTTTAAAATTTTTTTTAAAAATTTAAACTTAGCCTATTCCTATAGCCTGAGCATTTTGCTTTTTGATACTACTTGCCCAATTTACTGTTATGCTAATCATAAAGTTTGCAATATAAAGTAATATTTTAATGTTTTATGACACATATATGATAATTTGGTATTTATTTAGTTTTACACATGGCATTAATAACATTTAAGTGAGACTGGGGACAGTTGGTCCCCTTTTTTGTTGGAGCTTATACCTTTTTTTTGATTCAATGGAGCATCAAACGTTACATGTTTAGAACTGTCTTTTCCCCTTCAAAATGCTATACCGTTTTTTAAATTCATATATTAGAATAAAACATTTTTAACAAAAGCCAAAACTTGGTAAAAGAATAAAGTCTTCTTTGTACAAGAAGACTTGATCCTGGGGGGGGGGGGGGGGAAGGTCCTAAAATGTGTTTTAAATGCAACTCAAATATTTATTTTTGCGACATGATTATTATTTACTCATTAAAAAATATATGTCAAATTTAAAGCCAGAATAAATCAAAAACAATAGACGATAAATTAACAAAAAAAAAAAAAAACATTTTTAACAAATAAAACCAACTCTGTAGTAGGAAATAATTTCTGAAGGATCAAATAATTAAATTTTGTCATAAATCTTGGTCAAGTATAGTAAAAACTAAGAAATAAATCGTAAAAAGATCTTTAAACTTTAACGCGTATACTATTAGTGGCGAGCAAAATTAGGGCTTTAACTTCTCAAACTGTAAAAATGTTTCAAAATTGACTCCAACAATCTGCTGAATTTAATGGTTTGAATGAAAAAGAATGAATTTTCAAACTGCAAGAATTATTTTGGGAAATTAAAGTACCTAATAAACTTAGTAGTAGATCTAATAGAGTTGGTTTAAGTATTTTTATTTCTCAATTTTTGCTGTATACTTAATCAAGATTGATGAAAGAGTATTAGTTTCTTTAGCAATGCTATTATTTCCTATTAGAGATTTTTGTTTGTTAAATATGTTTTAGTAGCTGTTTTTGTTTTGTTTCAGATTTTAATTTAATGTGATCATTTTCATTAATTTTTTAATGACTAAATAATAACAATGTCACAATAATAAATGTTTGACTTGCATTTAAAATACATATAAGGACTCTTTTGCCCCCAGGATCAAGTCTGCTTAATTCTTTTACTAAGTTTTGGTTTTTCTTAAAAAATTTTTTTCTAATATATAAATTTTTAAAAACGGAACAGCAGTTGATGAGGAAAAGGCTGTTCTAAATATGTAATGTTTGATGCTCCATTGAATCAAACGAAAGTTATGAGCTCCAACAAAAAAGAGGATCAACTGTCCACAGTCTCACTTAAATGATATTAATGCCAGATTTAAAACTAAATAAATATCAAAATTATCATATATGTGTCACAAAGCATTACAATAGTGATTTATATTGCAAACTGTATGATTAGCATAACAGTAAATTGGGCAAGTATTATCGAAAAACAAAAGCTCAAACTACAGAAAAAGACTAATTTTTGAAAATTTTTAAAGCATTTCACATCAGTGGATTTTATTGTTTTGGTAAGACACATAATAAAGTACAGTAGAAGACCATTCTAACGCACACCTTGATACCAGAGGTTGTGCGTTGTAAAGGTTTTTGTGTTATAATAGGTCATTTCTTACAGAAACTAACAAACCTCATATACATAGTAAATTTGATATCAGATTATCATGTTAATATTGAAATCAGTGTAGGAAAGAATATCATTACTTAATGTTTGTTAACTTTAAAAAAGAGAGTAACGCATATTTTGTAATACATTTATTACTTTCCAAAAACATATAAATAAAATAATAATATTATAAATAAATTACTTGATTACATATTATTCTATTGCTTTCTAAACAGACCATCAATTGTTGTTTGCTTAAGGTTTTTAGATTTTTGTGCATGTAATTTAGCTTGCACTCTGAACATTTCTTGCTCAGTAACACAAGACTGAATTTCTAGAAATTAAAGATATTGTTCCCCAATTGAAATTAATTCCGCAACAGTCGTCTTATTCCCCCCCCCCCTTCTTCTTCTTCTGATTCTGTATCAGATGAATTTTCTGACCCTCCCAAAACAGAAGAAATAATTTCACCATCGGTAACATGTTGTACGTCAGAACAATCATCGTCATTTGCCAAAAATTCTGTAACACATTCTTCATCTAAAGTTTCCGAACAAGCAGTTTTAGCGAACTGCAGGAGTTGGGCTGCTTTAACCTTTGCCAAGGGTGGTTTGAAGGCCACAAACTCTCTATCATCCTCTTCGCTAGAGCACAGAAAGAGGGATTCTGGATAAACTTTATGCCATGCATTGCTAAGGTTTTCTTGAGTAACAGAGTCCCAGGCATCCCTCAACATGTTAAAGCTGTCTTTCAATATAAATTGCTTTTTGAAAGCACAAATTACATTTTCATCAGAATAAAAATTCAAAAGCCTTTGAAGGAAAGCACTCTTGTAATGACACTTAAGGGTATTGATTACATACACCCTGATCCATTGGCTGGATCAGCGATGTCGTGTTTGGAGGTAAAAAAAATAGAGGTCACATTTGGTGCAACTGGCTCAGGGTGAGCTGAACAGTTGTCCATCAACAGTAAAGTCTGGGCATTTTCTCCCAAGCCAATTTTGCTGTAATGGTCTCAAACTTCACTAAGAAAATGAGTCTTGAACCACTCAGTGCAGAGATCTTGAGTGATCCAAGCTTTTTTGTTGCTTTTATATATTACAGGTAAAATTTTTACCCCTTTAAGGCAATGAGGATGGGCACTTTTGCTCACAACAAATATTTTGCACTTATGTGTGCCAGCTGCATTGCTGCACACAAGCACAGTTATTCTTCTTTTATCATCCTTCACACTTGAAGGATTCTTCTCTTCTTCATGAACAAAAGTTCTGCGTGGCAAATTGCACCAAAACAGTCCAATCTCGTCCATATTATAGATTTGTTCAGGAGTAAGCCCTTGCTCTTGAACGATGCAGCTGAATTCATCGATGAATTCCTCTGCCGCTTTGTCCGCAGACACCTTATTGCCACTCGCTTTCAAATAGCGGATGCTGTGGCGATTTTTGAACAGTGTCAACCAACCAGTAGAAAAATCGCTATTAGTGTCAATTTTAAGTTGATTATGGAGCTCTTTTCCTTTTTGGCACAAGACCGGTCGGGTAATCAGAATGTTTTCAGAACGTCTTTGTTTGAGCAATTCAAACAGAATGGCATCAAAATCTGCCGATTGTGCCATTCGCATTCTTTTGCGATTTTCCATTCCTTTGGATGTGTTGGAATTCGCATAAAAATTCAATATTTTCTGTTCATTGGTTCGATGTCAGACACTGTTCGGCAACTAATCCCAAAAGTTCTCCATATGAACTTGGCCGACGATCCTTTCTGAAGTTCTTTCAAAATTTCAGCTTTCTGGGAAATCGTCAAAAGAACGCATTTTTTATTTGCATTAATGGATTACTTGTCCGCATTTTCTTCCGTACCAGATGCAGCAGAGATGTTACTTTTGTAAAAGCGAAATAAATGTGCAAAGTATAAAAGGAATGTTGTATTGCATGAAACGTGCAAACAGCAAGCAAACCGAAACAACGTGTATAGTTGATAGCTCGTTTCCAATTGCGAAAAACTTAATTCCTATTTGCATTGCGGTTTAGTCATTGCCGAACAAATAGCACTGCAAATGTACTTGCTCATTGTACTCACATCATCCATTTCATATTTAAAAAATAATTTCAACGCGATTGTTCTTTTCTTTTTATAATTTAAAACTTTTAAACAGCGAAAAATAATTTTTTTTTTTTTTGCTAATTTTCAGCAAGGAAGTCTCGCAATTTCTTAACTGCAAAATTCAGTTTACATCCAAGAAGTTGCACGGTTTATAGAGAATTGTGGTTTATAGATCCGCGGTTTAACGGTCTTCTACTATATAATAAAGATTAAAAAAAAATTATTTCAATTTGTTGTTCCCGCAAGAAGTTCCAACATTTCGAATATCGGTAAAATATGACATCTTCCATATTTGGTCTGATGTAGCTGAAAGCACATTAAACTTGCCACAAAAAAGTATACATTTTTTTAAAAATGTTTATACTTGCCTTTGAAACGACACTACTTTTGCTGCAGCAACTGAAAGGTGCAAGCTGTTTTTAGATATCAAAAATGCTAAAAAAATCTAAACTTTTTTGTGACTTTCATTGACCTTGGGGCAACTATTTATTGTTTATTAATATATTATATTAATGTTTATTATATTAATTTAGACCCTTCTATATTTCATACATTAAAAAAAGTTGGAGGTAAACTGTTTTCGGAAAGAGTTGTAGCACATAGCAATATCTATGTCTCAAGAATCCGCTTGATTTTTCATATCGCACACAAGTCTTTAGGGACCCGTAGAAACTGAACAACTCAACTTTAGACCAAAAAATTCTGCATTTGGTCTTTTAATAAGATGAATAACGATTGGTAATTTTTTGAAAAATATCTGTTATGGCATGAATCACAGGCATGATGCTCTCTCAGATTACTCCTCTTAAAAATATTTTATAGGTGAAAGTTCAAAACTTCTTTTTTTTTCATATTGTACTTTAAAATGTGTAGTGCATTATTTTGCATCACAATGTGTTTGGTGATATAAGCATCCAAAGTTTGATGTTATTTTTTTTTTTTTCATTTAAATGTATAGTTTCATTATTAAAATCTTCATACTTGAAATCTTTTTTTAAAAAACACCTTTAATGTGTATTTGCAGGGATCTGTTGAATATTGTGTTATAGGTGTTCAGTTACTTTCCCAAGTTACATGTGAAATAAACCAAATGAGTGAGGTAAGAAAGTTATGTTACCTTTTTTTGAATTTTATTACATGTTAGGCCTATTACAATTACAAGTCTATTAGTTTTATGTTACATTAAGTGAATTATAATTTCAATATGTATGTGTGTTATTAAATGTTTGGACTCTTTGTACCCTTAAGTTTAAGGATGCGTTTTCAATATGTTTTATTACAGAAATGATAAAGTTATTGGGCAGTTTTGACAAGAAAATAACATTGTTTGAGACACTTACAATATTGCTCTCAGAATATGAAACTGTTCAAAACTTATCACTAATGTGCATAGTAGGCAGATAATGAAATAAAATTTTTGTCTTTGAAATAACCAACTATGTATTTGCTTTCAAAATACAAATCAATGCTAACTAAAAACAGACTTAAATTAATTCAACGAATCCAGAGTTGTCATGCAATCCTAAAAAGAGCCACGTTTGCTCTTGTATGAAATATTGATTACTTGATACTTGATGTTATGTCATAAACAGGGTGGCTAGCTAACTAATTTTTTTTTTTTAAGTTGATTTTTGTTTCAAAAACTTATAAAATCATTAAAAAGTGATAAAGAATAGGTATTTACGTTTACTCATGATATATTTTAGTTTGTTTGGTTAGAAAATTATATTTTGTCTTTTAAATATAAATGGACTCCAGTCACTTTTCAAAGTGACCTTAATGAATAGTACTGACTTCATCTGTCTTGGTGTGTCAGATCTTATAAGACAATATCTTCCCATTTATAAAATGCAATGTTTTTATTTTATTTATTTATTTATTTATTTTATTTATTTATTTTTTGTCATTCATTTTCATGTCTTAAGAGTGGGTTCCATGCAGTCTACTAGGGCATCATCTTACTTTTCTTCTAGGATAACTACAGATATTCTTTTCCATTCTGTTGGGCAAGAACAAATTTCAGTCTTGTTATGATTTTATTGTTTTGGAACTTTTTCTATTTCATTCCTGCTGATGTAATGATTTTGATGAAATTTTATTCTGCACAAAAATAAATAAATGAATGAATGAATGAATAAAAATGAAAAAAAAAAAAAAAAGAAAGAAAGGAGAAGAAAAATTATTTTCATCAGTTTTTCAAGGTGACTAGGTACTATTTGTTTGCTGGAAAAGCATTGGATATTTTACCTAATAAAAAAAGAAAAAAGTTCCTGACTCTTCCATGAGAGAGAGGCCTAACCAAAGTAACCAAATGCTTAAACCAAATAAAATAACCTAAAGTAACCTTAAGTAACCAAATGCTTAATTTGACAATCATTCACTAATCTATTGCTCTGCTGATTTTTCAGAAAGAATTCCTTTCCATTAATGTTTTTAAAAACGTTAAAATGAATATCAAACTTCTAATTTTTAAATGCTTAATAGTTTGCTTTTGTATATGCTTCAAAGGAAATCATAATTTTAAACCCTGCTCAAAGCCATTTTAATTGATACATTCATAAAATTTTTTATTATTTTCACTGAAATTATTATATTTTTTCTTTCATTTATGTACAAGTCTTATAGAACTTACAAAGGCAGCAATCTTTGTTTATAAACATGTGTATAATTTGCATTTTAGTCATTGTTACATAGCACAGACATTTTCTTCTTTCACTGTATATTATTTTATCATTCTTATTTTTTAGGCTGAGGCTAATAAATCCTTAACTAAACAAAGGAAAACGGCAACTACGTTTCGGGACACTGAATTGTACGATATATATCAACTTTCCTGTGATTTGTTAAGAAGAGCATTAGAAAGTTGGAAAGTAGCATCATTTAAAGATGAAGCAGAAGTAATTTTGAAAGATTTTACTAACATTTTTAGTTTTAGAATTTTTCGTTAAATAATTTTGTAGGTCTTATTTACAATAACTTACCTGTATTATCCTAAATCAGGGGCGGCATTTCAGCATTTCATTTGGGGGGTCGAGTTTTTTAAATATGAATTACCACAGTATGGAACCAAAACACATATTGGCTAACAGCAAGTAATCATGATACGGGTTTAGAATTAATAAAAATAAGTGTTCAAAAACAATTTAATTTTAATGACAAAATTTGTAGTTCGTTTTAGAATATGTTATCATACCAAGTGTTTTGGTACTACAGTTTTCACCTTTTGATAAAGTTTTGATGCTTGATTTTTAAAATACGGAAGAACAGGAAATCTTGTTACTAATCTAGCAATGCCCAATGTCATGCTCTTCTTTCAGCGAAGTTTTTTTTCCCCATTGTGCTTCGAAAATAATTTTCTAAACTTCTGAAACACGAAAATGATTTTTTTCTACGAACTGAACTGATTGGAATAATTGAAAAATAATTGAAAGAACAAAGTTACGTATAAAAACACACCTTCCACATCTTGCTCTTCAAAATCAACCATATTACTTTAAAAATTGTGGTGATCTTCATTTTTCATCGTTGAATGGTCTTTTCTAAGCTAGTCTCTAAACAATTCTTCTTGCCTCATGCTATAAATTTTCCTCATAATTTAAGCAATTTTTTTTTGTTTTCAACATCCAATCCAGATAATATAGAGCCAACAATACAGGAAAATATTTATGATCAAATCTTGTGTTAATTTCATTAGAAACTGAATCTATTATTCTATACAATACGTTACATCAAGGTTGACTTTACATCATCACATGTGCATTTTGGTCACCTCTTCTAAATTCATTTGAATATTCTCTGCACCTTTTAAAAATTCTCTGGAGTAAGAATTTTTTTGAAAAGATCCATGCGTGGTTGAAATATAAATCCACATGAAACTTATTAATAGTTTCAATTGTAGCTGAAACTGAAGCTTGAACAGTCCAAAAATAAAGGTTATGATTGAAGGTGTTTTGACAGAGTAAAACATTGTTCAAAAACTCTCTGCGATACAAACAAAAGGAATAAAAATTCATATGAAGACACGTTAAAAGACATTAGCTTCTTTACTATTGAAAGAGTTGTTTTCCAAAATCACTGCTTTTACCATCTCGTGTTGTCTCTTGAAGAACTTCTTGTGTTCCCCTGAGATTGCATTATTAAAGAGCCCTCAGAAAAGATATTTGTTGATGCTGACTTGTATTTTTAAGACGTATCTATGAAAGTATACTATGCATTGAGCAGTTGAAATTTGTTTCTAGCAAAAGAAAGTGATGAGCGCTCATTAAATAGGAAATGTGTTTCTAGCAAAAGAAAGTGATGAGCACTCATAAAATAGACACACTTAAAATATGAGCGTAACAGTGAATGTAAAATACCAAGGTATTTAGTGAAAATCATGCAGCCACACCACTGCACGAGTTCTCTCATAACCATCATTACATAGAGCACACAAGAATGAAATATTTAGCCTATATGCGCTTTACATCTTTAGTTAAAATTAACCATGATTCTTTATCAGTTTTTTTTTTCGTTCTGAAAAAGGCCGGTAAATGCTTGATAAATTTTTAATTATTAAAAAAAAAAGCGGAAAACACTTGCTCATGTCTGAAAATATGTCGAGTTTCTTCAACCATTACGGAGAACCAGCAAGATTCGTTTTTCATGAACATTAGTTTGCGATTTACGTAAATTGAATTTGCTCATTTTTTATCACTCGTCTCAAGACATTTGGGGGTGCGACCGCCCCCTCTCGACCCCCCTATTTGCCGCCCCTGTCCTAAATGGTGTATTTCATGTAATTTTATGTGAAAATAGGTTTGGAATCAGGTTTAAAATGGATGCATTTTTTTAAAACTTGAATGGCAGAGTCATTTTAGCCTTCTTTTTTTTTGAGATTTAAAATAAAATGAAATGAAATATTTCATGCATATGTCAGTGTAATCTTTAGAGGTCATTTTCATCTTTTAAATGAGTATTAGTGCAAGGCTAAATGCTAATTTTATGCTACTCGAGGCTCATTTATGGAAAAAACAATTAATAGATGATACTTGTAAAAAAGCTGTACATAAAAGAATCTTATTTTTCTTGTACGATATGGCCAATTTTATTATTTTATTCAACAGTTTTTAGATATCCAATGACATTTAATTATTTCTATTAAAGTTATATGCTAGTTTATTTGTATTAACTACAGTCAATTAAGTTTTGGAAAAATTTTTCAAGTTAGGGTGCACTAAGTGACAATGTAATATTTCTTTATAATTCTAATATGTAAGGAATTGTTTTTTCCTTATTAGTTCATGTGTTTGTGTGTAACCTTCTTGGTAGTATGTTTTCAGTTTCTTTCAAATATATAAATGCATGTACAACCAAATCTCTTTTTGCGTGGTCTTTTTTTGTGCCGTGTATGAAAATTTCAATCAGGTTCAAACTCAACTGACCATAGTATTTATAAAATGGACGAAGTTATTTATAAAATGGACGAAGTTATTTGTAAAATGAACGAACATTTTTATGCGATTTTTTTTTTTATGTGGTCCGTATCCCCCACATAAAAAGAAGTTTTGGTGTACATTGTAATTTCTGAATGATATGGTATGAATAAGTGATATGGACGATTCAAATATTTTATTCATGGGTTTTTAGATGACCTTATGACATTTAATTTTTTCTGTCAGCGTTGTTTACAAGTTTATTTGTATAAGCTTCAGTCAATTATGTTTTTGACATTTTTTTTTTCAAGTTAGAGATGCACTAAGTGACAATGTAATATTTCTTTCTAATTCTGATATTCTAACATGTAAGGAGTTGTTTTTTCCGTATTTTTTCATGTACTTGTATGTAACCTTTTAAGTAGTATGTTTTCAGGGGGTTTTTTTTTTCTTCATTTTTGTTTTTCAAAATACATAAATGCATGTATATTGTAATTTCAGCATAATCTGATGAATGCATTGCTTCGACTAGCTTACAATTGCATCTCATTTGATTTTATTGGCACATCTCCTGATGAATCCTCAGATGACTTGTGCACAGTTCAAATTCCTACGCGTTGGAGGCCTGCATTCCTAGACTTTAATTCTCTTCAACTATTCTTTGACCTGTATCACTGCTTAACGCCAAGTCTCTCATCTGTGGTAATTAGTGTTTTCACTATTGTTTTTGATTTTTTGAAATGATTTATAAAATAGTTCAATAAGCATTTGTGAAAAGGTAACATTCCTGAACTGAATCGCGTGAAATAGAAAAATCTGCGACAAAAGCGATTTGTGTTGTTTTGCAGTTTTTGATGTCAAAATGAAATACTGTAGACCCTTGTTTTACACTGGGGTTACGTTCCGCGGAAATGCTGCGTAAATTGAGACCTAATACTTGTGTTTAAAATAGGGGTTTGGTTCTGTAGATAACATCTGGTGATGACTAATTATATAATAAGTTTAATGTGTACTTATATCAACTTTTATGCACAACTTGCATAAAGAAAACATCAATTAATTTTGTGTTCTGTTTATAAAGAGGAGCTGGCTATGATAGTCTTTTTCCAGTCATTAAGAATTTTTCTCTGTAATTCTTTGCAGAGCATTAACGCATCCATGATCACTTGCATCATTTCCATGATAGAATCTTCCTTCACTAACAAATCAGAAAGATCATTTCTGTTGTCTAGGAATGGCTCAAAAATGTCAATGTGAATGTTTTTGATTGTGCGTCACCGACGTCAGTATCCTCATTGGTTTTGGCCTCCTAAAAGCTCTTCTTCCAGTGAGTTTGGAACTGTGTGAGTTTAATAACTTTACTTTTGGAAAGGGAAATGATGCATAAAATTTTTTAAATGTTATCAGGGGAGGAGCTGGTACATTGAGACAGGGGGAACAGTGAAACAACATCAATTTTCTGTTTAGATATTTCTATCATGGTAAAGCTTTTGAAAAGTCGAGTCTTGTGAGAACAATATTGTAGGTAAAAGGTTACTTTCAAATCTAATGTAAGAAAAATAACTATGCCATCATGATTTGGCTCCATTAAAGTAAAATATCTGCATTGTTTGGTGCATTTTTTAAAAACTGTTTAAAAAATTTTACAGAATGGCTTTGTTAACCTTACATTAGCCTTTTATTTAAAATTCATTTTATGTAGAATGATGTTGTTGATTTTCTTTGTTGAGAACTTTCTCGACTTTGGAGAAAATTTCAAACTACAGGAACAGCTATTCGGGGGTTCAGTAGTGGTTGTCCATGAGGAACCACACCCGCAGATGACCGGTATATTGTCTTACAGGCCAGAAGAAACAGGCGGCAGACAGTGGGAGAAATCGCTAAGACACACGACACAGGCGACTGGACGACCAATATCGCATTTTACCATGGTCAGAAGACTGCACGGTGGTGGTCTGTTTGCACAACGCCCTATACGGTGTGTACCTCTAACGCCTGCCCATCTGAGAAGGCATTCTCTGTGGTGCCGGGAACACCAGAATTGGAGAGACAATGAATGGGGACGAGTACTCTTTACAGATGAGAGCAGATTCAGTCTGGGTAGCAATTCTCATCGCATCCTCATCTGGAGATAGCGGGGAAGCCGCAGTCATCTCTCGAATATCATTGAAAGGGACAGGTATGGAGGTCGCGGTGTTCTCGTTTGGGGAGGCATCATGCTTGGTAGTCGTACAGACCTTCACATCTTCGACACAGGTTCAGTCAACGGGACCCGTTATTGTAACGAGATTCTTCTTCCATATGGGCATCTTTTTAGAGGCGCTATGGGTCCGCAGTTCCTTTTCATAGACGACAATGCACCATGTCATCACACAGTAGCTGCGGAACAGCTCTCAGAGAGTGAGGATATTGAACATATGGATTGGCCGGCACAATCTCCGGATCTCAATCCCATCGAGCATGTATGGGATTTTCTAGGCTGACGCTTGGCAGCTTGTACCTTACCACCAGTAACAATTCGGGAGCTTTGATTGGCGCTGCAAGACGAATGGGCAGCAATGCCTCAACAACTCATTGACACCCTCATTCTCA
Source organism: Uloborus diversus (assembly GCF_026930045.1). Classification (NCBI taxonomy): domain Eukaryota; kingdom Metazoa; phylum Arthropoda; class Arachnida; order Araneae; family Uloboridae; genus Uloborus; species Uloborus diversus. Next base: position 30,291,687 of record NC_072733.1, on the reverse strand, counting down.
GCATGGGCAGACGCTGTGAAACCTGCCTAGCAGTTGGAGGAGATCATATCCCATGCTAAAGACCGGATGTTTCTTGCTGGACACCCATCACAGGGATATTTCGGCCTTCAGTCGCATTGCGCTCCATGCTACTTTTTCAATAAAGTTTCTTTTTATCCCTCTGATTTCTCTCTTAGTAAGTGTTGCTTACATTACACATGTCCTTACGTATATGGGATCTTAAGGTATTAAATGTGTTGATTTGGAAAGCTTTTGTACAAAGTTATATTGAAAAAACCATCTCGTCCTTAATTTTTGCACACCAGTGTACTACCAGAGAAGCTAGGGTTCCATGTGGTTCTTGAAGGAAAATTTTGATACACTTTAAAGTCTACTTTGTGAATATTGGTTATTATTCTGTTTATTGAATAAGTGTTTAAAGCTTGCATATTATTTCATCTTTAACTTATTTGATCTATTCTTAACCAAATTAAAGCAGTTTAGGCGGGTCAAAAAATCCACTTTTTTAACTGCCTTTAATTGTTAGTAAAACTATTCCAGAATATGTTGTTGAAATTTTAGTGAAAAATTTGGATTAGTTCTGATGCTATGAGCACTTAAAGTGACTGGGGAGATTCGAAATCATTCACAGCATTTTCTTTCAAATGTGTTTTTCTCGAAACAACTTTTTTTCAACTAGTGGGCATTCTAGTTCAAAGAGTTATTCACCAATCTTTCTGAAAATTTGTTCGAATATTCGTTACTCAATTTACTTTATATGAACCTAACTCTTTAATGATAGACATTTTTTTAAAATAGATAATTGATAGATATTTTTTTTAATGTTAGAAAACTGAAAAAAAAAAAATCGTGGAAAAACATAATATTGTAATCAAACTCTTCAAAAATGTACAATTTTCAACTTTTTTTAATCACAATTAGGTTCATATTCTTAAGAAATATATTGTTTAAGAGAGAGAAAAATTGTAATGATTACAGATAAAAATTGGCTTCAGTAATGCCCACCAGCAACAAGCTCTGATGGCAACCGCCCATGAACAGCTGCTTCTAACTCCACTAATTCTGATGAAAAATGTGTTCAAAAAATTACGAGATGTGCTTCAAGAGATGAATAAAATATCCTCCAAGTTTAAAGAAATTCTGATTTTTTTTCTTTCCTGTTAAAAAAATTTCATGAAAAACACTAAAATTTTGGCTTCCTTAACTGGTTTCCCTCCTTTAGTTACTATTGTTCCTTAAGTAACACTTTGTCAGGCAAACATTGTAAAGCAAACTGCACTTGTGTGAGAAAGATCTGGTTCATTGTATAGGAAAAGAAAAAATTTCCGATATTGGTCTTGTACCAGTCTTTATCACAGCTTTGTTTCTGCTTAAGTTAGCTTTGGGCAGACTTGTTTGCAGGAGCAACTGGTGACTGGAACTGTTACAAACATTTTTAGAGTAAGATGAAAGTATAGTAGTCTGCTCCGCTTTGAGATTTTCCAAACATGGAAATCCATTCCTTCATTCTTCTTATCAGTGGTGGGAAACTTGCTGTTTTTGCAAGATTAATATTTGCTGTTGAGCACTATTTGCATCAGAGAAAGTAAAAAAAAAGAGCAAGAGTCCAAGTCTTTGCTGATCTGTTTGTTTGGTCAAAGCAGGGCCGCACCAACCCTATGTGCGAGGTCGTGTGGCGCACAATGGTGCCAGAGTTAAAAAGGCGCTGAGCTCCACCAATCAAAAATGCTCCAAATGGGGGTAATCTCTCCAACTAAAAAATGAAATTGAACTTTTTATTATATCCAGAGCCTATCAAAATTTGGTGCCCCTCTCCCGAGGAAATCTGCTCATTTTTCATATGTAAGCTTTCAAAAAAAAGTAAGAGATTTACCCCTTTTGGTGCCCCTAAAATTGTGGTACCCAAGTCCATGTACCCACTGGACCGTGCGTTCATCAGGCCCTGATTATATCTAATGGTGGTGGTGAAATCACACTACTCATTGAAACAAGCAATCCTCTCACTGCCTATCTAAAAGGAAAAATTATTTCTGTTGTGTCTAACCTGCTATTCAAAAGTGCAGTCTTTTACCCTGAAAACACATGATGCTAATTAATGCACACATTGGCATTTTTCTTCCTAATGTGGAATTGTGAACGCTGTTTCGGTATCAAGGCTGAGCATATAGGGCAACAATAAATTTCCTATTCATCATTTTGGATCTTGAGGAGAATATGTATTATGTATTTTAAATTATTGTTTGTTGTAATTCGACTATTTTGTGTTATTACACAGAAAAAACACTATAAGCCCATTTGCATATATTTTACAGTTGTAACCTCGAATTTAACAATTGTCAAGAGACTGGAAAAAAGTATGGTTAAGTCAAAGACATAGTTAAATCGAGGAGCATAGGCATTTAATGCAGTTAAATCCAGACCAGTGAAATGTATCATTAAATTGAGGATATCGTTAAATCGAAGTACTTGTGCATAATATTTGTATATCGTAGACAACAATTTTGGTTAACTTTTTAATTCCAAAAAATAACGAATTCACCATAATTACTTGATTTCCCTCCCTCGTCCTTTTTCTTTCACTATTTGTGGGTCAAAAAAAAAAAGCTTTGGACAATGTAGTTTTTTAGATATCATATTCAATGCCTTCCGTATTTTAAAGTTATTCGATTAGAGATTAGAGATGAGAGAGATATTGAGAGCAGTGTTAACTTTGATATTTAAAGTGTTTTCTTTTTCCAAAACGCATTAACGTTTCAACTACTGAACTCGAACAAACTTCGATATATGAAGTAAAAAATTACACTGCAATCCAAAATAAAATACATGCATTGTTTTTTTAATAAATTAAATGCCAAACAACGTATTTTTTCCCACGTCATATTTGTCTACAAAACCTTATTCCAGGTGTTGACTATATTTTCGCCAAACGCCACTGCATAAAGGCGCTCAAAAGACATTTGCACGATGGCGCCGATCAGGCTTGGGGCAGGCCTGGGTCCATGTTGATGGACTAATAATACTTCAGCATATTGTATAAGTAACAATAGTCCAAGTTCTGCTAAGAATACTAATATTTCAAAGCTAATAATTTAGCAAAGTGTGATGCGTACGTAGAGTAGTAAACTATCAATTTGAAATTCATTTTTCTGTTTTGTGAATCATCTTAAACTAAGTGATGAAAAAGTCCTATTATAAACAATAACAAGTTTATTAACGAATAACAATTGTATAAATTAAAATCAAAGAAAAAGTTACTAACTCAAAGCCATATTCAAAGTTAAACTTCATTTAAAACGATTTTTAAATTCAATCTTATTTCTAGTTACTAATTCCAATTTACTATTACTGAAGATCATATTGAAAAGATTCCATGATCTGCATTCATAGATACTAACATCAATTCAATATATTCAACGAATACTAAGTTCGGATAATATTTGATGATTCAATCATATCATATCTATCGACGATCAAAAACTAAGTTTCAATTAATACATCCTAAAAAATAGAAACGGGGAACTCTAACAGCAGGCAAACTAAAACCAAACATGAGAAAGAGAGAGAGAAAGATTCAACAGCTAAAGTCTCTATAAATACTGCGTACCTGATTAGCATAACTTTGTCGTCACATGTCAGCCACGTGTGAAAAGAGACGTGTGCAAATCAATCGAGAACATGATGGAACAATCATGACGTCATCTTACCATCCGATCCAGAAGGCGAAAGGAGAAATTCCCGATTTGTTTTCATTCTACCAGAAGTTGTTTCATCATGAGATTGCCCAGTAAAGTTAATTCGCTAGGTTATCATTTCACTGTGAACATTTCCAGTAAGTTTATGTTTACATGATTATAGTTGTTTGTAAATTATGAGATACATATAATAAACTACTGATAAAATATTTAGGATAAACTTATGTTTATCACAAGTGAATGACTTCAAATTATATGTATTACTTTTTTTTCCTGTAAAAAGTTGTTTTTTTCAGGGCCAAATTGCATGCAGTGTTTGAGATTTCAATCCTTTTTCTTCTTGTAAATTTTTTAGTCATATTAAAGTTGGAAGCTATTTTGACATACAAGGGGTGATAATTAAGTAACAAGACTGGTCTTAAAAAATAGCTTTATTGAAAACTTATACAAATACTTTTTTAGTGCCCTCCTACCTACTTTTCTTCTCTATTAATACATCACTGTGTGAGAGTTTTCTTCTATTCAAATCAGAACTGCAGGTCATCTTGTGAAACTTTCTCTAGTTAAGAGGGAAAACAAAAGTGACAGCTTTTGTTTTCCCTCTTTTACAGCCTGAAAATGTGCTCTCTTCTACGTACTATTTACTTTTTCACTTTCCTAAAATCAATCAGTGATTGAGTTGAAAACTGAAATGTATGCAGATACCCTGTAGTTGTCATCTTACGAATCTTATATTAGATATTTTTTCCCTGTTTTATTTATTTTTTGAATGAATTAATTTTTTACTTTATTATGTATTTCCTTATAGGCTTTACTATGCATTGTGCAAGTAGCATCTGTACGGAGAACTTTGTTCAATAATGAAGAACGAGGAAAATATTTGGGCCAGTTGGTAACTGGAATCAAATCAATCCTTGAAAATCCTCAAGTAATATATTTCTCCTTTAAAATATTACTTGTAAGATTTTTTGTAATAATATCCAAAAAATAACAAGGTAATTACAACAAAGCGCCGTTTCTGGAACCTGTATTATGTATAGTAAAACCTTAATGAAGTAATACTCAAGAGGTGCTATATGATTACTACCTTAGACAGATACAGTATGTTCCACAAATGACTGATACATTTGAAAAACTAAATGGGCAGCAATAGAAATATACTGTTTGTGGCATAATGCTTGGGACAGCAGTAAAATTTCAGACAAACAAACTTTCAAAATTAGTTACAATGTTCCTCATCAGATGGCGCTGCAGATATTTGTAGGAGGCTGCAAGTGTGTCTGTCTGAAAAATTTTGAATGTTTGTGTGTCTGAAATTGCTATCGTTGCCCGTTTAGCTTTTATTGATTTTTCAAATGTATCAGTCATTTTTAGAACACTCTGTATATTAATAGCAAGAAGCAATGAACTTTTAATTTAGGTTTTCATTACTTTGGTATATACTAGTGGACAAAATTAAAAAATGGAATACATTTTAGCTCATTTATCCTAAAAAAACTGCACAAAACAGCGACAGTTTAGGGCCATATTATATCTGGTACTGGTGTCTCTGCATTAAGTTTATGTGTTCATGGTGGCAGCCTTATGCCAGAAGGAGGCATGAATGCCTACGCTTTGCTTTCAGTTTGTTCCATTTTTGATATACAGTAGTAATAGTTTGCCTATCTTGAATAATCTTTTTATTTTTTTGCTGAGTTGTTGGGGAAATCAATACATATCATTGTTTGGACAGAGATGAGCCACAATAGCCATTCAGGATGAAATTTGATACTTAAAAGGCAAGTGCAAAAAGACATCTACAGCATAGATTCCAAACAGATATGACGTTATCACTATGTGAATCAAAGCAGTATCTGAATCTAGTCACCATAGGTGCCAGAATAATGCTTAAATATTGAAATATCACATTAAGTACCAATTATAAATTTGATATTTTATAATATATACAAGGTGATCCATAAAATAACTTTTCTTATGTCCATAGCACTGCCTATCCCCTGAAGCAATTGAGCCAAAATTTCAATAAATTTTATTTGAAGGTATGCATTCAAGATTGTGATGATTTTAAACAATGCAGTGATCAAGGTTTCTAATAGGCTGTCTTGGTCAATTAATGACATACAAATTACCAAAGAAATGAAGACAGCTGCTGCACCCTCTAGAGTAAAATACACCCAGTGTTCGGAAGATGATAAACCAGGATGGCGACAGATCAGGGAAAAGTCAGGGAACTTGATTAAGCAGGGAAATATCAGAGAATTTCAAAAAAATAATAAAAAATCAGGGAAAATTGATTTTATGAAGAATTTTTTTTTTTGCTTTGCAAAATTAAGTACTTTAATTCTCTATGCATTTTCCGGCAATTATCTGTTTAAAAAATAAAAAAGGTAAAATTAATGAGGTGCGATTATACACTGCCGCATATTTGTGCATCTTTTTTCCTCAACATCAAAGTATTGCATCTTACTTATTAACCACAGGATGAACTTCCTAAGATTGCTTCTGTGTCTGTAAAATTGTTTATTTTACCTAGCTTGAAGTTTGCTTTCACACTTTCAATACTACATAAAATAAACAACCCTACAGGCAAAGAGGAAACCGTCATTAATGCCTTAGCTCTTTTGCCTTTATTCTATTGTTTCAAAGTAATAAGCGCATTGTAATCAAGATTTGGAGAAGAAATCTTTGTTTTTTGAATTAATACTGATAAAAGCTTAAAAGTTATTACTTCTTTGCATTTTTAATGTAATTGCTAAAATTGAACTTTAAATCAAAAAAAACTTTTTTTTTATTTATACTATTTGCTGTCATCGCAGATTATAAAGGTTTTCTTTTCTTCAGGCTTAAAAAATTCTTTTATTTTAAAACCAAGTTGTATTCTTCTTTTATATATTTTGGAATTAACCAATTGTTTTTTTTCCCCTTGCATTTCAAAGCTGTTTGATACAAAAGCAACCTAAGATTTTTTTCGATACATACTGAAATCATTTGAAATAGAGTTAACTTGTGCACTTAAGTAAATATCTTTATTTTTTTATTGTTAAAATGCTGTAATCATTCATTAAAACCTTATGTTCTTGATTAGAGAAAAGCTCCCTATGAATGGATGTTAAAAGGTTTCATCTGTTTTGCATAAATATGTCAATTAGTTATATAAGAATAACTACATTACTTCTATTCTTTCACTATTACTTGTTATTCTTGCAACAATAATTATTCTCTTTGAAAATTTAGTTCAAAATCTCAATTTCTTAACTTTCCTGTCCTAATGCTATATCTTTCTACCTAATATTTGTTTTCAATATTTAATGTCATATTTTAAAATACTCACCAAGAATATTAATCATGTGGATCTGCCACATTTTGTATTTTTTTTTTTTTTTAGTAAAATGTTTGTGAAATGTCATTTCTGTCCCCTGTGCTCGACACACATTTGCCAGCTTTTGAACACTTTTATTGTGTTATGAAAGGGTCAAAAAAAAAAAAAAAATAATAATAATAATAATAAAAATAAAAATAACAACATATGCATTATGGTATAGTGTAACTGTCTACTTGAATGTGCCATAGCAATATTCTTCAATTTATTTCTACCTTTCAAAAAACACATCATTTTGCATGTGTCTCCAGGTTTTGTGTTAATACTATCCCTAGTGGAAAAAATGGTAATCAAGTTCTATAGGTGGCGCTAGTTAGCTAAAAAAAACTTCCAGAGTACAAAGAAAGTTTTTCTCTGCAGAAAAACAAAATTTGAATGCATAATACATTTTTAAGGGTCTGGAGAGCCTTGTTTTATCTTGAAAAATCTATGTGTGCCTTTATTCAATGTCACCTCTGTTTCCCTATCTTTCAAGAAATTGAAAATAACTTTTTAAAAAATGGTTTGCCGAAAGTATAATTATGTACAGATATAAGCTATGAATAGTTAAATTAAAGAAATGAAAAAGTTTTCCCCCTGTTGCGCCACACACTAACTTCTGTTTTGTCATCTCTGTCCCCTCTTTGTAGGCAGTTTCTGGTGATAGTAATTACCTAGTGGTTTAGAAAGCTTTTAGAGCGCTTCATTTATTTGGTTATGTCATTTTCTTGAATTTCAAATAGTAATAAGTTCAGAATTTCATTTATAATATTCAAGCTTTAGAGATATTTAGTTACATCTAAAGTTCTTAGTTGTTTTATGAGTTACATGATACATTTTTAAAACTTATAAGAATAAACTTTTAGCAGTAATTTACTATTCTTGATGTGAAATTAAAATTTTCTAATCAATATTTTTGAAGTTGTTTAAAATAATTAGTGTTCAAAAATAGTTTCCATCTACAGAATAGAGCAAAATAAAACAGTGAAAAAAAAAATTTTTTTTTTAAAGTTAAACCATTTTTAGTGCTATGAAATTCTTTCATTGTAAGTTTAACAACTTTGTTTTCTTCTTTTGTTCTTAGAATAATTTTCAACCTTTGTATAATTGTTTCAACTAAGTTATGGTTTAAAATAAATGCATAATATGAGTTTTTAATTTCATATTTGGATTTCGTTTGATCTATATTTTAAAAAATGCTGTTGTAAAGCAAATCAGTGTTATGCTTACAAGGTCTGACCGTTATTTATTGTGAAACCCATTTAATTTGTAATCATTATGCATAGAGTCCATCAATAGTTAACATTTTATCAGTTAAATCAAAATATCTAAAATTTACACTTGAAGATAAAAGAAAGAAATAAGCTGTAACTCCCTGAAATAAAACAAAAATTGGTCGGTAGGTTGCAGTTATTTGACAGAAAATGGTATCCATTGTGATTGACTCATAAATACTACTGTTCTCTTTTCTTTTTCTTTTTTTTTTTTTTTTTTTACAACAGTAAATTATTTCTAGACTACTATTTGAAAATACATTTTCTAATGTTTTAAGATGTTGTAAGACAGTGTACAAAAAAATAGATCTTTTATTTTGTAGATTTTCAAGGGGGAAACTAATCATAGTGCATTAGATAATACATACTATAAATAGTTTCCCCCCGCACTTTAAATATGCACTATAGATAGCTTTATGGAGCTTCTCTTATGCACAATATATTTATAGTGCATATAAGATAAACAGCTTTCCTGAAAACAAAACTATGTGTCATATAAGAATGCCACCTCTAGACCAAACCCTCCCCCCACCCTGTTTCTCTACTGTAGATAATTTGGGTGAAATAAACGAGATATATTCTGAAATTTAGAGGTGCAATATGTATCATATTAAAGATTATTCTGACTTGAAACATGGAAAAAGGAATTTTAAAGCTTTTTCTTGGTTTATTGTCATTTCTGTCATCCAAAAATTGAAATTAAATTAACAAATATTATTTTTACTTAAAAATATTACGTGTGTATTTTTAAAATATTGTGCTACTTCAGGCAGTATAGAATCATAAGTGATGCAATAATGCTTGTAATGTAAAAAAGTAAAACTTCTTATGAAGATAGAAATATTCATTCAAAATTCTAGATATAATCTGTTTCTTTTTTTAAAGAATTTTTAAAATTTTTATGAATTATTGTTTTAAATTATGTGTTTTGCTTTCCTTTCCATTGTTATTTAATTAAATGAAAATTTAGAAACTTCTTTCGGAGTTTTTGTAATATTAAGGTAAATTTTAAACTGTCATTAAATTTTTTTTTTTTTTTGCTGACCACTGATTTGTGTTCTTGAATGTTGTCTTTATATAAAAATTAACAACAGTTAATTAGTGTCGAGATGAATTTTTCCAACTTGTCACTGGCAAAAGTTAACATATTGAGAAAATCACTGGTATACAAATCCTATTTATGAATTTAAAAAGGGTTATGGCAACAAAGTTATCTAATAATTCTACTTTCAATTTTTCCTATTGTTTAAATTATTTCATCTAGTGGCAGGGATGTACGTTTTCAGTCTTTTGACAGATTTCCTTCTATTAAAAAAAAAAAAAATTGAAATGGAGTGAGATGGAGCAAAATACAAATGTGACGACCAGCAACAGGCTCTTGGCCCAGCTAGGCTGGTCCTAGTCAATTTATTGGTCCCCAATAAAGATCAATGGCTCTCTTAAAGCTATCCACCCCCTTGCTCATTACCACCTCTTCGGGTAAGCTGTTCCAAGTGCCCACAACCCTACTAAAGTAGTAGTTTTACCTTATTTCCAGGTTAGCCTGAGATTTGAATAGCTTAAAACAATGACCCCTCGTCCTGCTTTCGGTGCAAAAATTTAACCCATTAACATCATTCATTTTGATAAATTGAAACATCTGAATCAAGTCCCCTCTGATCCTCCCTTGCCTCCATAATGAGCCTATTACGTCTGGTATCATAATCTAAGTCTGAAAGTCCCCTTACTAGTCTAGTTACCTTCTTTGAACCCCTTTCCAATACACAAATATCTTTCTTCAGATAAGATGACCAAAACTGCACAGCATACTCCAAATGGGGTCTTACTAAACTCCTATATAAAGGCAGAAGAACCTTTTAAAATTTTTTTTGAAATAGATCTATTGATAAACCCAATAATAGATACCCAAAGATAAAAGATAAAAAGTAGTAAATAATCTGAATGTTAAATGTGGGCAAAATTCAAATGTATTTTTTATTTGATTTGTATGCTTATAATAAATAACTATTATTCATTACCAAATGATAAAAAGTAAATTGTTCTTGATTAAAGTGAGATAACTAGTTATAATTTTAGCAATCATTATACTTTTTTCAGTGGGTTTGTTTATACTTTCTGTTTTGAAACACTTTTCGTAGAAAATTAGTGTTCAGTTTTTGACTCTCCCTTTTTATATTGAAAATTTCCATGTTGGGAATTTTTCCAATTTTCACCCCCTGTTTATTGGTAAAAAGTATCTAAAGATTGATAAATTCATGATATGGTTTCATTATTCATATATTGGTCTTGCTCCCTTTGTTATTTTTTCATACACGTATGGCAAAAAGTAGGCAGCAAAAATTAAATTTAAAAGTGCATGATGAAACTTGATTGGAAGCAAGAGGTACATATTATATAAAAATATAAATAACTTTCTTGCTTAAAAAGCTTGAAAAGAACAAATTTTAAGCTTTATTCAACCCCCCTCTTTTTTTTCTTCTACAATTTTATTTCAAACAAATATGTATCAAATATTCATCCACTCTTACTTTTGATAACGTCATGAATTTAAAAGAAAAAATGCTTATAATATTTAATTATATAATTCTTATGATGTTGTTAAATTTTGACTGAATTTGTGAGCATATTCTTATTGAATTTTGAGCAGTGTTTTTTTTTAGCTTAATTAATGTTGTGTTTTTAATTCATTGCAGAAACTTTCAGATTCAAATAATTATCATGAGTTCTGTCGCCTTCTTGCAAGATTAAAAACTAATTATCAATTAGGAGAGCTTGTGAGAGTTGAAAATTATTCTGAAACAATACGATTAATTGCCAAGTTCACTGTTACTAGCTTGCAAGTAAGTTCTAATTTTATTCAATAGCTAATTGCGCAAGTTCGTGTGAATCTTTCATACGTATAATTAAAAGTCAAGAGAAGGTAATCCGTTTAAGTCCAGACCTTAGTTTTTATATGAAGCACGTGGAGTAGCATTTAAGCAAAATACAAACAATATGAAATTAGAATCTGCTCTTGTATTGTAAATATAAGAGACCCTGAAAGAGGAGTCTTACCATAGATGTGAATGTTTTAAAAGTAAATGTGAAGCTACTGTATTTAAAAGTATATTGAAATGTTGATCAGATTGTGCAGTATAAATCACCATCTTGAATTTTTAAGTTATAAATGTAACTTATTATATCTAATGTATAGTACTCGTACAGTGCAGTGCTTTCTTATTACTACATACTGTACGTACCGTACTGTTTAATTTTTATGTCTCTCTCTTTCCCATTGGTCATTGATTTTGTGCATTGTAACAGTATTTTATGTTGAGGAATGCAGCTTTTTTAAAAATACGGTAAAAAATAAGCTCTTTATGTAAGAAATGGTATTATATAGTTAAAAAATGGTCTAAAACAGTTTAAAACGTGTTTTAAAATGATCGGGTACGTTAATGAAAAAAAAAATATACACAACACTTTTTCACAACGTGAAATTTTGACTTATGCAAGGAGTCTTGGAACGCATTCCTCGCATTAGTCAGGATCCAACTGTAGTTTGCCCTACAAACACTGACCTCTAAAAAAAACTTTATTCCTGACACCAAAAACATACTACATGATTCCTTAGGGAGACTGTATTGTGCCTTTTTCACTCTAGTGCACATTAGCAGAGTTGCCATGCACCATGATAATCAGGGAAACCAGTAATTGTCGGGGGAAATGTAAAGGACCTAAGATAGCTCGGACAAATCAAAAGCCTTTGAAACTTCTCGAAAAAACAGGGAATTATTTTCATCTGAAGGGTAAAACTTGCTTAGCCATTTGCACAAAATTGCTGAAATGCTGTAAGTCCCAAATTCCAGATGTGTGAATTTTTACATAGTTGACACTACAAAAATTTAAGCTTATTTTGAAGTACTTAGCATAGTAAGGCTAAAAAAATGAAGAGAATTTTTTTATGTTATTGTTCTTAAATAAATGCCATAATAGACAAAAATCACAATTGCGAAAATGAACCTTTACATAAGAATGGTGTTTAGAAAACTAGATCATTCCAATATAGGAGTACGAAAATTATTGAGTGCTGATTTATATTCATTCTTTGAATTTTCTTTTGGTTCCATTGAAAATATTTTTCTCAAACATACTTTGTTGGAAATTGTTGTCTCACTAGTATTTTAATGGCTTTCATGGAGTGAATAATTATGGGAATTTAAAGAGTGTCTCAAAATTTTAACTTGTAACCTTTTTCTGTGGGATTTTTTTTTTCTTTTTTGAAAACACGCCAACATTAAAAACATTGTTTTTTTGAAAATTGCTTGCTGTGTTTGAAATTTCAATCCTTTTGTTTCATTCAAACATTTCAATTATTTTGGAGTGGAAGTTATTTTCACATATTCTGGATTAGAATGACTTAATTTATCTGTTTTTGGGGAGTTTGGTTGCTACAAGTGGTTTGTAATTTCGTTTTTTTCTTTCTCTCTCTCTCTTTTTCTTTGGGTAAGAGTACTAAATTATAAAAATGAGACTTCTTCATTTTTTTGTTCTTTGTTTTTAAAGCAGAAGATTTTAAAACATACCTCTTAAACAAACAAATAAAAAGAGTGGTTGGAAGAGTAGTGTAACTTGCTATAATTTATGAATAAAGAATTTAAATTTCAAATTAAATTTTGATTTCAATAAAGATTTAGCTTATGCTTTTATTTTTGAATAACACAGAGCTATGATTCTCATGAATCCTTGCTTGTGAAAGGAAGATTTGATACAAGATGTATCTTATTATAATTGTGCTAATTTTTTTCACCAGCAATGTTTCACTTCTAAGTTTATTATGTATTAGCAAGGATGTTGATTATGTTTGTCAAAAATTTACAAAGTCTTTTGTTGCGTAGACTGACTGCAAAATTTTTCATCCAAGTACAAGGTGTTTAGATGAATTGTAATCTCTAACATTAATATCAATCATACTTGAATGGCTTGAAAAACATATCTTGCCGTAGAAATGGTTGCTAAGTGATAAAAAGAGTAAACAAAGTGTTAAAAGAGAGTTTTAAATGAAATAAAATGCTTGCAAAGTGAAATTTTAAAAAGTTTGCACAGCACAATTGCAGGGACAAAAAAAAGTTTATGATCTTTTAAATATTTAAGGGTAGTCTCCCAACTTGCTCCAAATGTTCATGCTTTTGAACTTTGCAGCCCTCTAGCCCCTCAATAGAGCGTTAATGACTAATACAATGCTTCTTTCTTCTCCAAATAAAAATAATGGCTATGAAACTGTCGAAAACTGAGAAAAATTTGAGGCAGCATTTTAAATAAGTGGGACGTGCAGGGAAAAAACTGTGTTCATATTTGGATTCAGTTGACATGTTACAAAAGAATCAGCAAGAATTATGTGAGAAACATATTAAAGATATTTTTTGCCACATGGTGTATATTTAATATTATATGTTGTATTAAGATTATATAATTTTTATTTGATAAAAAATAATACACTATTTCTTACACTATAGATGTGGCAGTTTGCTCCAAACAGTATTCACTATTTGCTGAGTCTTTGGCAGCGCATGGTTGCTTCAGTTCCGTATGTTAAGGCATCAGAACCTCATCTCTTAGAAACATACACTCCTGAAGTGACACAAGCGTTTGTTACCTCACGATTAGAATCTGTTGCTGTAGTTCGCAGGTAAGCTGAGTGAAAGTTTTGATTTAAAATTTAATTTTTTGTTAACAAAAATTGTTTGCAATATAGTAGATACAGCGGAGGGTCAAAAATTTGTTGGGAAATGTGTCTTTACCTTAAGTTCATAGAACTAAATAAAAGGTTTACAGAACCCCAACATCAAAAAGCCGTGCAGTCTGCCAGTAAGAAATAAAACATACTCAAAGTAATTTTAAATAAATAACATTTATTAAAATATCACAGTATACAACAATAAAAATTTGTTAAATACCAAAAATAATTTAGATTGTAAAACCCCCCAATAATCACAGAAATTTCAAAGTTAAATTGTTAAATAAACACTTTTAGAAAAACGCGAAACATTTTAGAAAAATTGTAAAATGTTACCTTCCTGCGCTAAATGCGCATGTTTACATTTCTGAAGAATTCTTGACCAAGTGTAATCGAATTTGTAGATTCATCAAACAGTTCCATCATTCACCGGCCGATAGGCTTGCTTAGTTCTAGAAGAACCTTTTCAAATACCGGAACACAAACTTGTGCACACACAGGAATCTCACCGGAACCTTCTGGAACTATGGTTGGAACATCTAGGAAATCCAATCATGAAGGTCACTCTGAAGGACATCGATGATTTCAAACTGATGACAGTTCCATACCATCATAGGGGCACCGGTAGATCAATCCAGGTATAGGCCAAGTTTAAGTGTTAGGCCTAGTTGCAATGAACTACATCTCCCGCGAACATCTTCAGCAATGTTGACATTTTCCCTCCATAAAAAGGAGTAATTTAGAACATTCTTAAACAACAATTAACACTGAATAAAACTTATCTCAAGCCCTGCTTGAATTCAAAAACGTTGCATCATCAACGGCTCGAGCGCGCCGCAACTTCCATCAACAACCTAGCACAGTTGCCAAACCATCAAAGACCAATCCCTGATTGGTCAACAAAAATGGCAAGATGCCAATGGGGAGTAAACACAAACAAAAAAGTGAGCACTGAAAATATTTCGATCAACCTATTTATACGTTCTATGACCGCGATACGTCATCCCATGACACACCCTACTTTGCATTGGAGATATACATCTCAACTATTCCTGATTGAGTGATTTAACAATCTTTCTATTCGTTTTTTCGGCTCAAAGTAGCCAAAAACATCTCAACCATCAGGTGTTACGTCATAGGATGATTCCGATGTTGCACGATCATGCCCGAATCAATTTCAGTTATCCGCCGCTGGGACACAGGACGCGGAGTGGCAAAAACATATCGGAGGTAAGTTTCAAAAAATACTTTAACATTTGTAATTAAATTAAAAGCGCTCCAAGATACTGAATAAAGGCTTTCAAGCCCAACATGTGCCCCCCTCTTGGAGACCTTTTATTAATTACATACATGAAACAATTTAAATACTATATACAATATAAACATACACATGAGCTTACAATTTGAAAAAATTTATTTTTTACATTCCACACCCCCCAATTAAAAATAATTCTGCATAAGGAGTTTAGACTATATTTAGATCCTATGTAGAAATCCTATTAGAATCCTATGTAGGCTAAACAGCCAAATACTTTCAAATGTCTAACAGAAGGCTTATTCCCACAAAAAAGCTCAAAAGGGGTTTTCTTTTCATTTCCGACTACAGTCCTGTTTCTTATGTAATTAAAGCACATAGCTGCTTCTGCCCAAAATTCCTCTTCTAGCCCGGAATCTCTTGACATTGCTCTAACACCATTCATAATCGTGAGATTATACCTCTCTACAACGCCATTTTGCTGAGGCGTATAAGTGTTAGTCCTCTCAATTTTTATCCCCTGGCTAGTGAGATAACTTTCAAATTTATCATTACCGTATATACTCGCGTATAGGTCGATCTCGCGTATAAGTCGACCCCCCCTTTTTCAGAGAAAAAATCCAGAAAAAATCTAAAACCCGCGTATAAGTCGACCCCCACACTTTCCAAAAACATCGCGAATTATTTTCAAAGAAATTTCAAAATAATGAACACATTTATTTACAAATAAAATAGGAATTAAATAGGAAAACATTTCTAAAAGCCTTCAAACTCGGATTCCGAGTCGGACGCAAAAAAAAAGTTCATTAAAGTCCGCTTCCGTCATCACCGCATCATCGTATACATCGGCGGCTGCAGAATCGTCAATGACATCAGAGGTTGCGTTCGACGAACCTCACGGGTAAACCGGTAAGTAACCAGTTACTAACCGCGGCGTTCTATGATCAACCGGTTACCCGCAGCGGTTACTATTCTAAGCAGTTGATTGGTTGATTTGAGCACGTGATCATTAGCTGTCACGTGATTCACTAACCGGTCGCTCCCGGTCGTGCTCGTCGAACGCACTCTCAGTCTGAATGGCGTGACTGTTGACGATAAATATTTTCATACGTTTCACGATATTTGTTAATTGCTGATTTGATCCTTAATAAAGAAGAATAAAATTATCTTTATTTATGTGTATTATTTAGGTTTTTTTAGTTATTATTTGTGAATAAGTTTACTTTTTCACACGATCAATTTATCAGCAACTACCTGTAACCGCACATCGGCATTTCTCGTAGCTTCCCAGCTCTCGTTGATCGGAAAATTTGACCCGCGTATAAGTCGACCCCCCCTTCCTTTGATCTCATTTTTTGGACAAAATTTCTCAACTTATACGCGAGTATATACGGTAACGAATTCTCTCCCGTTGTCGGAATGAACAGCTTTAATTTACCTATCAAGAAACCTCTCATTTCTTTTCTGAAAATTCAAAAAAACATTGAATGCCTCGTCTTTACTCTTTAAGAAAAATACGAAAGATTTGCGAGAAAAATCATCAATTAAACAATAGATGTATCTTTTCCCCCCAAAGGATTCAGTCTGAAAAGGACCGGCCAGATCCATGTGAATTAGATCAAGAGGAACTTGTGACCGACGCTCAGGAACAGACCTAAAAGAGCATTTTCTCTTTTTACCCAATTTACAAGGTTCACATTCAAATCTGGGCCCCCTTTTAATTTCAAGACCTTGGGTGGCTCCTAACTTGTTAAATTAATAGTGTCCATATTTGTATGAGCAAAACGTTTATGCCACAGCTCCATATCTACATTCACAGCATTGGCTCTTTCAAAGTGATTCTTAACAGTAGGGGTATCAACATAATTGATATTTTCACAATTTACATAAAAACTTGGTTTAACATAATAAAGTTTATTAATTAAGACTGCAGTAAACAATTTAACATTTTCTTTATTAAAGACACAAATTTTACCCGGATACCATCTTATTTTAAAACCTTGTCGGTCAATACATGATCCGGAAAGTAAATTGCGGCGCAATGTTGGAGCATAGAATACATAATTTAAAGATATTGTTAGCAGCTTCCTATCTGACTCTATTTTGAAAATTACCCTACCTATTCCTTCTACTTTACTTTTAATATTACCAACTGCCACCTCCATTTGGGTATTTTGAACAGGCTTTAATTCTGTGAATAAATTTTTGTCCCGGCAAAAATGTGCCGTACTTCCTGAATCAAAAAGCCAGGAATTTTCACATTTTGGAATAGTAGAGTTAGCCGAGATTTCGTCAGATTCTTCCACTGAACAAAACATGCCAGCAGCTTGAGCGTCTGATTTAGATTTATTATTTACATTTTTATTTTGACTATCTTTATTCCTGCTCCAACACCGCGAGGCAATATGACCCTTTTTCTTACAATAATGACAAATTTTGTTTTTAAAAAAAGGTTTACTCCTTTCATTTGCCACTCCGTGTCTGTTGGGTTTAGAAAAAACATTCATTGCCGAATTTGATGTATCAGGTTCTTTAGTCAAATATTTGATTCTACCCTCCTCGGCTAATAACTCATCTTTTACTTTGGAGAAGGTAAACATACTTGCGTCCCACCGGTAAATAGCCTGGACAATACTGTCAAAGTTGGAGGGCAGATACCTAATCAATTGAAAAGTCCGAATCTTTTCTTCCATTACATAACCATTATCAACAAGTTGTTTATGGATTCCCCCCAACCTGGCAGCGAATAACCCAATTGATTCGTTTTCATTTAGTTTACATGAAAAGTAGGACTCCCACAATGTCGCCATCCTGGCCAGAGATGGGGGTTCAAAATTACCTTTCAGTGTATTCCAAGCTTCGCTTGGGTCTTCTATATCGTCTATCAGCCTTTTTACGTCGCCTTCTAAGTTTAAATAAATTATTGCCAAAGCTTGACCACATTTCTTCCGGTCAAGTGCAGGAATGTTTTCCCCCTCTAATTTCTTTTGGGTTACTTCCCATAGGTCTCTTTCAATAAGGACCATTTTAATATCTCTGGACCAGGTGGCCCAATTATGGGATCCCAACTTTTCTATATTTCTATAATCTTTATCCATTATCAAAAAATATTTTATTTCCCACGGGCAGACCAAACCACGCACTCTGCTACCACTTGTTGGGAAATGTGTCTTTACCTTAAGTTCATAGAACTAAATAAAAGGTTTACAGAACCACAACATCAAAAAGCCGTGCAGTCTGCCAGTAAGAAATAAAACATACTCAAAGTAATTTTAAATAAATAACATTTATTAAAATATCACAGTATACAACAATAAAAATTTGTTAAATACCAAAAATAATTTAGATTGTAAAACCCCCCAATAATCACAGAAATTTCAAAGTTAAATTGTTAAATAAACACTTTTAGAAAAACGCGAAACATTTTAGAAAAATTGTAAAATGTCACCTTCCTGCGCTAAATGCGCATGTTTACATTTCTGAAGAATTCTTGACCAAGTGTAATCGAATTTGTGGATTCATCAAACAGTTCCATCATTCACCGGTCGATAAGCTTGCTTAGTTCTAGAAGAACCTTTTCAAATACCGGAACACAAACTTGTGCACACACAGGAATCTCACCGGAACCTTCTGGAACTATGGTTGGAACATCTAGGAAATCCAATCATGAAGGTCACTCTGAAGGACATCGATGATTTCAAACTGATGACAGTTCCATACCATCATAGGGGCACCGGTAGATCAATCCAGGTATAGGCCAAGTTTAAGTGTTAGGCCTAGTTGCAATGAACTACATCTCCCGCGAACATCTTCAGCAATGTTGACATTTTCCCTCCATAAAAAGGAGTAATTTAGAACATTCTTAAACAACAATTAACACTGAATAAAACTTATCTCAAGCCCTGCTTGAATTCAAAAACGTTGCATCATCAACGGCTCGAGCGCGCCGCAACTTCCATCAACAACCTAGCACAGTTGCCAAACCATCAAAGACCAATCCCTGATTGGTCAACAAAAATGGCAAGATTCCAATGGGGAGTAAACACAAACAAAAAAGTGAGCACTGAAAATATTTCGATCAACCTATTTATACGTTCTATGACCGCGATACGTCATCCCATGACACACCCTACTTTGCATTGGAGATATACATCTCAACTATTCCTGATTGAGTGATTTAACAATCTTTCTATTCGTTTTTTCGGCTCAAAGTAGCCAAAAACATCTCGACCATCGGGTGTTACGTCATAGGATGATTCCGATGTTGCACGATCATGCCCGAATCAATTTCAGTTATCCGCCGCTGGGACACAGGACGCGGAGTGGCAAAAACATATTGGAGGTAAGTTTCAAAAAATACTTTAACATTTGTAATTAAATTAAAAGCGCTCCAAGATACTGAATAAAGGCTTTCAAGCCCAATATGTTCCCCCCTCTTGGAGACCTTTTATTAATTACATACATGAAACAATTTAAATACTATATACAATATAAACATACACATGAGCTTACAATTTGAAAAAATTTATTTTTTACATTCCACCCCCCAATTAAAAATAATTCTGCATAAGGAGTTTAGACTATATTTAGATAATGGCTTCGTGAAAATGTCAGCTATGTTTACATTCGTCCTAACATATTCAATAGAAAACAATTTTTGTTCAATTAAATTTCTCAGAAAATGATATCTGACATCTGTGTTTAGTCCTCGAGTTTTCAATTGGGGATTTCGAAAAATCAATAGTTGCAATGTTATCACAAAAAATTACAGTTTCTTTTAGTTGAAAACCTTCAATTCCTAAGTTGTTGATCTCATCAATTATTCTTTTCAACCAAACTATTTCTTTAGCCGTTTCTCCCAATGAGATGTATTCGGCTTCCATGGTTGATAATGAGACACATTTGTGTTTAAAGGTTCTCCAACTTATCGGAACTTTATCAATACAAACTATTGAACCCCCCATTGATACTCTATCCTCACAATTTGCAGCATAATCAGAATCTGAAAAACCTCTAATTCTAATACTGTTAATAGCACTTAAATTAAATTTATAGTTACAGGTGTATTTCAAATAGCCTAATAATCTTAAAAGAAAATCCCAATGTTTCTTACCGGGATTAGCCTGGAATTGTGAAAATATATTAACTGCATATGAAATGTCAGGACGAGTTTTTCCGGCAATGTATGCCAAGCACCCTAGCAAATTCCGGTACGGGAGTTTCTCCATCTCTTTGATTTCGTACTCGGTCTTAGGACAATCATCCTTGGACAAAACCGTACCTCTTGAAATTGGAAGGGTAGATATAGGCACATTATACTCAGAAAAAAGGTTTAAAATTTTGGAAATATAAGAAATCTGGTGAATGAAAATTTTACCATCATTCTCAATAAATTCAATTCCCAACAATTTTCTTGTTTTCCCCAGTTTTTTAATATCATATACAGTTTTAATTTCATCAATTACATTTTTAACTAAATTTTTATTCTTGGTAAAAATCAAAATATCATCCACATATATTAACAGGAAAATTTCACTGTTCCTCACGTAAACACAATTACATCCTATTATTCTTTTAAATTGGAATCGCTGGAGAACACCATCAATTTCATGAAACCAATTTCTCCCGGACTGGTGTAGTCCATATAAGGATTTCTTAAGTTTACATACATAGTTAGGATGAATTTTACTTATAAAACCTGGCTGCCTCATAAAAATATTTTCTTCCAGGTCAGCATATAAATATGCATTCTTTATATCAATTTGAAAATGACACCATTTTAATAAAGATACAAAATTTGTGAAAAATAGTCTTACTAAAGAAAATTCCACCACCGGGCTGAAGACCTCAGAATAGGACTCACCAGGGATCTGGCGATTTCCGCCTGCAACAAGTCTTGCCTTATATCTTACAATCTCATCATGATCATTTTTCTTCAAATCATACACCCACCGGTTCCCCAGAATGGGCTGATTCTTAGGTGGAGGTACAAGTTCCCACACACTTCTCTGTTTGATGACTTCTAGTTCATCTTCCATAGCAAGTCTCCAGTTCTTCAAATCGGGGGTGGATAAACATTGTTTATAGGAATTGGGAATTAATACTTCAACCAAACTAGCCTCAGGGACTTCTTCCTCACTTTCATCAGAAGTAACAATTTCTTCCTGGGGTTGATCCCCATTAGAAACTTCCCCACTTACAGGATCATAATCATAATCTGTCAATTGGACACTCATAATCTTGTAATCGTAATTTTAATCAAGTGTTTCTTGCATAATCGTAATTGTAATCTAAGTTTAAATAATCGTAATTTTGTTCAGTAATCGCGTACTCCCGACTTGCTGAAAGTGAAAACTTTCAAGTTGCGTTTCTACAACACTACTCGTGCATTGGATTATTATAAAGCAAAAGTTTGCAATTCCATTATCTTTTGAGAGAAGTATGCAAAGGAACATTTTTGTACTAAAATCACAAACAAAATATAATCTTTGTTTCCTACATTTACTGAATGCAAAAAAAAAAAAATTGCAGTGAAAAAAACCCTACAATGTTAACACACTTAAAAACATTTCATGGTCGTTAACTATACTATGTTCAGTGTCAAAATATGTATATATGTATGTTTTAAAATGTCTAACAGTTGCAAAGAGCAAGCAACTTCTGACATTCTCTGAAAGCAGTGATTTAGCAAACAAAATGTTAGAATGAATGTTTTAAGAGTCAAGAAAGCAAATCCAGTGGCACGACAGCTTATAAGGGCCAAGGCCTACTGTACCCATCTCACTCCTTCTGACCAAGGGCTCTGGGGTGCTAGGCAGATGTTCCGGTTAAGAGGTCAGACTAACGCGGAACCCCTAGGGTTTAGTTCCCAAGCATACTTGGTACTTATTTTATCGACCCACTGAAGGAATGAACAGTTGAATCAATCAATCCCAACCCGGAGATCGAACCCGGACCAGCAGCGTGGAAGGGCTACCACTGAGCCTCTGGGCTTCAGAGCACTAGAATATAATTTAGGAAGAAGAGAGCAGTGGGTTACGGAGTCTTTAGATGAAAGATCTGAACGCAGATTGGTCAGAAATGCTGCCGATACGCTAAGGTGCACAAATGCACACCGTTTTCAAATCGAGAGAATTCCGCAAGTGTTTCCGAATACACTTACAGATTAATCATGCACTGTACTGGAGAAAAAGGGTTGACCTAAGACTGATAATTATAAAACTGGAGAAAAATATTATTGTAGCAAAAAAAATTATTGATTATTATATAACACTAATATTTGTCATACCTCGGATACCATTTATTTCACTCGATAGCAATGTGCCTTTTAAATTCAAACGTAAACAATTTCTCGTTAGATTAGCCTTCCTAATGACTATAAATAAAGCAGAGAGTCAAAATGATTTTGTGAAAACATATTAGCAGTAAAATCAGGTCTTCACGAATCAATTTGTTGATTTACTTTGCCATTGTTGTTCAGTTCTTAACTTCAATGCATTGCAAAACTAAGTGACATGTTTTGGCAGTGAGAATTGTCCATTAAATTCATTTAGTCTATGTGGAATAACATAATACAGTGAAGCACGGTTTATAGGTTTCTCTTCTATTCGTTTTTATTAATTATACGTTTTCTAAATTGTCCCTGGAGGGTCTAATATACATTTTCTTTACCAATTATACATTTTTTCATTTGTACGCTTTTTTCATAGTCCTTTTAAAAACGTATAAGCGGTGCTTCACTGTATATAAAAAAAATGTGGTTGGAAAAAAAACTTCAATATTTACAGGTTGCAGTTAGTTAAGCTTGACCACGAAAAGAAGGCCCCACTGACCTTGAAGGGAAACATCATTTGTAATAGGTAGAATATTTCAGAAAGCACCAAATAGTAAGAGGCATGGTCGCTTTAACCCTATCTATTCCAAAATAATAACAAACAACCTATTACAAATGATGTTTTTGCATTGAGGTCATCCACCTTCTTTTCGTGGTAAGCTATAGCAGGGCTGTGGAGTCAGACTGGTTTTATGGTAAAGGAGTCAGAGTCGAAGGTTTAAAATTTCAAGAGACGGAGTCGGTAATTTTCTCTCAAAATTCGCAGCTCTGCCAATATTTGCGGAGTCACAGCCGGAGTTCTACTAATTTTGGGTAAAGGAGTCGGGGTCTCTAAAAATCCTGTAGTTGGTGTAAGACATTTTTCCTCCAACTCTGCAGCCCTGGTAAGTAGGGAACTTGATTTTTTGTAAGCAATATGGTTAAGGGAAATACCTTTTGACAACAACATTAACTTTGCAAACTATTTTTAAAAAAAACAGAAGAAGATCATAATACTTCTCTGCATACACGATAGAAATTTTCTGGGTTTTCAGATACTATGACTCTTGAATGCCTTACATATGACATGTCTATGACTAAAAAGAGGTATTTTCAAATCTAAAAATAAATTTTTCAAAAGTTTGTCCCTGTGCATTATTTATAGTCATTAGGGAAGGCTAATCTAACAGGAAATTGCTCACGTTTGAATTTAAAAGGCACGTTACTATCGGATAAAATAAGTAGTATTCGAGGATAAGTATCAGTATTATTATTAGCATTTTTTTTTAAATAAAAGAATATTTTTCTCCAGTTTCATTACTATCACTGTGATTTCAACTCTTTTCTCCAGTAAAGTGCATGATTATACCGGAAATATGTTTGAAAACACTTGCAGAACTCACTCGATTTGCAATTCGTGGTTCACGGCGTGCGTTTGCGCGCCTAATCCTATCGGCAGCATTTCTTACCGATCAGCGTTTAAATCTTTCATCTAAAGACTCCCAAGCACACTGCTCTTTTCTTTGTAAATTATATTCAAGTGATCGAAAACACTCATTCAAAAATCAAAATTCTAATGCTAGACATCTAAAGCTAGAAGCGAGTCTGCAGCTCTTGTAAACAACGATCGTAAACAAAGCGGATCGTTGCCAACGGAGAGAAAGAAATAAAGACTCGTTTTGCGCCACGCATAAGCGTTTTATATATATATATATATATATATATATAAACAATATGTGAGCCAAATGTTATGCAATTTATATAAAAAATAATGAGAAAAAGGAAAATTGCTAGCAGCTATTTAATAGGAAAAGACAAAGTATGAATCCAGAGCTCATCAGCTGTGGAGGATTCAATAAATACGGTCAAAAGGTCAAAAAACTTTAACAATGAACTAAAAGAGAGTGTTTAAGCTCCAGTACATGCATTATAGAGTAACATTGGGCAAACGCACCACATGTTAAACTATAAACAATGAACAAGCTCAAACCTAAAATTAAAAGCAGGGGGTTTTGCCTCGACTAATTAGGAAAACAAGTTCTGAATAATTAGTCATCCACAGGACAGTACCTGCCAATAACTAAAATTATCTTACCTTGAGATCCATTATAATAAAGCCAATCTGATATTCAACTTGACCGAATTCATTCTAGTTATCAACGTAAAAGTGAGACAATAAGTCCATATCCAAAGAGATTAATCCAAAAACATGCCAGTCGTCCGTTTCCCACGTGTAAAAACCTTCCACCACAGCGATCCAAAAAATGGTTTGTCACGATTGTATCATACATTTATACAGTTAAACCCTTTCAAGAGAAGCGAAATGTTCAACGAAAGCTATACTTAAGCAAATGTTTTCAGCCAGTTTTTAGGGAGGTTATTATTAAAAAGAATATTTTTGAGTACAGAAATTTCTTGATTAAATGCAGAAATGGTATTGCAAATTCATTTTAATCTGATAGCTTGCAAAACAATGATGCCAAATAGAAACCTTTATACTTTAGCAGGAGGAAAAATCTTATAAGCTGTTAACTTTCAAATTAAATTCACGCCTTTTATCATAGAGTATAGTGTAACAATTTGAATCAATTTATATGATAATATCCAGGAAATTGAAGTTATTTTGAGTAAAACTAGTCTTTTTGAGCGTTAATGAATTATGATATATAGTTTTGCTAAATTCAGAAAAAATTGGAAAATTTATGCACAATGGTCATCGATGTATCTGCAACAAAGAGGTGCAGAAGAAGGATTATCAAGTAAAACTTTTCTCTCATAATATAAAAGATAAAGGCTGGCTAATGTGGAGCTAAAATTAGCTTCCATTGCAATGCCATTGATTTGAAGAAAACATAAATTACCATTTTTGGAAAAGTTATTGAAAATACAAAATTTAAAAAGACCAAGAAAAACATTTCATTAAAATCAAGGTAGTCCTTAACCGAATTAAAAATAAAAACACCTTTTTCCTCTGAAACAGAGGGAAAAGTTCAATGAGTGGGATATTGGTGAAGAGGTTTTCAAAATCAAAGGTTTCCAAGCAATTTATATCAAGTATATTCAGTAAATTGATCACTTCTACACTGTTATTAACAATCCAGAGCCAATTCTTTTGTTGAGGTTTAATTGTTCCAGAATTTTTTTGAAAAATTGTTCAAGTTTTACACTCAGATTTTTTCTAACGGTGTTGTGAGCAGAATATATAAAGCAAAATCCAACAGGTGTTTTATGAAATTTTGGAATTGCATATAAGTAAGGTAAGTTAACAGAATCAGGACGTGGCAATTTAAAAAGTTTGTAAGCAGCAGCAAATTTTTTGATGATAGAAGATTCATTAAGTTTGGATAAATTATAAGTGGTGGTTTTTTGAAGTTCATTTTTCAAAATATTAGCATATAATTTTTTGCAGCGGATAGAATAATTAGAACTGGCTTTATCAACAACTGTTAAGACATAGGCTTTTTTAAAATCATTAATGGTATTATTTTCATCAGCGGAGAGATGGAAGTATTCTATGTTGACAATATCATGCAAACGTGATTTCAATTCAATTAAAAAGTGGTGTCTGTATTCAAGAAATGCATTACGCGGAACATTAAACCTATAAGAGATTCTTCTTAAAAAATACTCAAGTTCAAAGGCAAGCTTATTATAAGCTTTCAAAAAATTAATACGAAAATTAGGCCAATATTTAGTACCCTAACTGAAAAGTTTAATGAGTTTTTTTTTTTTTTGTAAAAAATTGAAATCACCAGTCAGAATATGACCAAGATCATAATTATAGAAGATGAAATTAGAGAAATTAGCACAGTTGCAATCAATGTCCAACATGCCAAACGTGTTGATCTTAATTCCTTCTTTCTTTTTGTTAAAATTGTTGGGATGTTTAAAAATTTCAATCGCTTCTCTGACGTAGGAGTAGCCAAATTAAACACAGTATTAGCATAATAGTCAGATGGCTGTGAAAGCCTTCATTCTTACATCAAGCGTCATTTGTAAATTTTGTTGATCTTACGTGGAACTTTAGTTTTAATGCATATATTATGTGTGAAAATTTTAATTGAATAGCAAATCCAACTTGACTAACAAATTTCACTACCTGATTTCTTGTTAACCATTGCTGTATAAAAATACGCTGGCCTCAAAAAGTTAAGAAGGTACAATCTTTTTTTTGCTTCTAATTTGCAAATGAATGAATGTAGGAACGAAAAATTTGGAGGATATGTGCAGACCCCGAAGAGTTCCTATTTTTCCTACTTTTTCCTACTTTTTAGAGCTCTCTCCTTATTTTCCTACTTTTTCCTTTTTTTTTCCTACTTTTTCTTTCTTTAGTATAGCACTTCTAACTGTGCATTGATTCTTATTTTTACAATGCCGCATCTATAATTTTCTACATGTTTCAATTTTGAAAAGCAAAAGAAACAAGCGGATCCTGAGCTTTTCATTGACTGACTGCAGTAATTTCTGGAAGGAACGCCGCGGCGTTTGCGTGTTTAAAGTTAAATTTTCGTTAGCGACTTTTTTGCTGTTGCAGCGTTTATGATCCACTTTTCTTTTTATCTCCTCCTCTTACTGCTTTAACGAAACAATAAAGAAATAGATACTGGCACATTCTGGTGCAAATATATATTATTTACCCGTTAATTAGAAGCTTTAATTAAAAAAAACGGCCAACTTCAAAAAGTGCGGGAAAAGCCAGATTTCCTATTCGCCATTTTTTTGTTTTGTTGATTACAAGTGAAATGGAGCTCTATTTAAACAGAAAGGCAATGTAAAACCTTAAAAGGAACGTAAGGAAGCAAAAAATGAAAAACCTGTACACTGTACATATTTTATTAATGTTAGTACAAAATAAAAGCTACAAATAACAGAAATTCGCAAAAACGAACCACTTCAAAAATAATTGAGGAAATTAACTTTTTTCATACATAAATATGATTATTGTTCAATGTACATTCTAAATCGTAAACATGATTATAAAATCTATAAAATTTCATTTTTTTTCCCTTTGCAAAGAGTATTTGAAAAAAAAGAACACTGCAAAACCTAGAAGAGGAAAACGTTTCCCATTTTTCTCCAAAAATCGGAAATCAATTTAAATGCGAGATTCCGTTTTTGTTTCTCAACTTTTTTAAAAGTTGGGAGATAGAGCCACAAGCAAATAATTACTGAATTTTTTTTTCTTTTTTATGGGTATTTTCTACTCTGATATCATAAATCCTCTGATCGAGGTGTTGCTTATCCTTTTTATGTGCTGATGCGTTTATGGCAATGCGGCATTTCGCACATTTTCTTTAAAAAAATTTTGACACTCTTACTCTTTTCTGGGTGCGGCAATTATACCGATGCGGCATATCTACTGTAAGTTATTGTACTCAGGGCGCCTTATCAAAGGAAGGGGGGCGGGAGAAAGAGATATATGCAGGCATTTCACGCCAGATGCTCCCCCCTCACTCTCAATTTCGTAAACAATTTCCGATTGAATATTTTTGTTGCATGGTGAGGATTGAGAGAAACTACATGCCTTCCCTTTTATGCACAGAGAAACATTAGATACTGATCTTTGTCTTTGATAAAAATGTTATGTTTACCATCATGTTTTTTTCCGTGACAAAAATGTTGGAACAAGAAGGGGGTAAAAATCATCAAGACAATAAAACAATATTTGTTTTTATCGCTTGATTAAAATTAAAACTGGCCAATCATTTTGATTTTTCCCCCGGGGGTGGCTATCGAAGGACGTATACTGTGAATGCAAATTTTATCTGAAAACAACAAAAACCGCACAAACTCTTGTATAGTTAAGCATTAATTTTCAAAAGCCAGGAAGGGGAGATATTGACCCCACTGACCCCCATAAATGACGTGCCTGAAACAAAAATTTAAGTTGAATACTAAAAATACATAAAAAAATACAAGCCCTTCAGTTTACTTATTTCGTGATTTATTTAGTTTTATTATTTTTTTATAAATTTTATGTCCCATATTTAAGAACAAATTTATTTTAGTTCTGAACTTTCAGTCTATTTTCTTTTTTTTTTTTCAAATTCAAACATTTGCCCTTGCTTATGCAAAAATGCATGTCAGCTGCTGATTATTTTAAACCTAAAACTAATTTAATATTTGCTTTGCTTTTTGTATCGTAGTTTATGACAACAGGAGCTGAAAGTGTTAGTATTTTCAAATGATAAATGGATGCTCTAGAAGGAATGTTTTCGTTTTTGACAAAACAAAATCTTTAACAAAAATGGTTTTATTGTACCAAAATATAAATTTTATTATTATTACTATTATTATTATTATTGTTTTTTTTTTTTTTTTTTTTTTTTTTTTTTGAGATTGCCATATTGCATTTTATTCTTTAACCATTAAAAATTTTATTACTGTATTGTTGAAAGGTATTTCTTTGTTTGGATTTTTTTTCTTCATATTTTTGTAATTTATATCTTTGTTTCCACAAGTTTATTTTTCATACTGGTGATTGTCAGCTTGTTTCTTTCGTTTTGTTTTTGCGGCTCGGTCTTACATTAAATTCCTTTGATACTTGAAAAGTACTGTTGGTTTATATTTGGGACAGTTTTAAATCAAAAATACTATTAGTTTATTTTACATTAGAAATAAAATTTACGCTGAATTTGTTTCCTCTTGACGTGTGTGTAGTCCTATCTCTTCCTATTTTTTCCTACTTTTTTTAAGTGATTTTTTTCCTACTTTTCCTACTTTTTAAATTTTTGATTCCTTATTTCCTACTTTTTCGCTCCAAAAAACCACTTCGGGGTCTGTATGTGCATTGAAGGGCTTTTTATTGAATGCGTCATAGAAATTTGTATAAGTGCATTGCAAAAACCATTTATAACAAAAAAAGCAACCTTTGCGGAAAAGTTCATTCTTGAAGAAAACAGAACATCATATTGTTATGTAGTAAAATGTCATATAAACAATACAAAAATGGGTTCTAATAAGGAATGTGTCCCCCAAAACTTTAATTCATTGGCGGCATCAATTTTCCATGCTGTTTATTAAGTTGTCGGACACCGGAATAGGAAGCGAAGACCAGACACAGAGTAATCCTTGTTCCAGCTCATGTAACGAACTTGGAGGAGGATTTAAAGCATCAACCTGTCTGCCAAAATAGTCTCAAAGATGTTCTATCGGATTCAGGTCTGGATATTGAGCTGGCCATTCCATTCGTCCCAAACCGTGATCCTCAAGGTACTCCTCAACAATCAGAGCTCGGTGAGGTCTTTCATTATAATCTATCAGAATGAAGTCACTAGTAATAGCACCAGTATATGGGTGGACATATGGATCAATGATCTCATCCCGATATCTCAGACCAGTTGGTTCCGCCATGGAACACATGCAGGTCAGTGTGAC
This sequence comes from Uloborus diversus, assembly GCF_026930045.1. Lineage (NCBI taxonomy): Eukaryota > Metazoa > Arthropoda > Arachnida > Araneae > Uloboridae > Uloborus > Uloborus diversus. The sequence goes on along the minus strand of NC_072733.1, from coordinate 30,261,703 downwards.
CTAGCAGCATCAGCCTGCGACAATCCCATTTCCATGCATCTAACTGCTCTCCACCTTAACCAATTGGGTAAACGATGTCTCTAAGATTTTTTCTAAAATTTATTTATTGACTTTTGTCACCGAAACAGCTAATAACAGTTGAAAATGAACACAACTTACACAAAAGTACCGAAAGCTTGATGTTTGCATATTTTTCTTCACTCGTAAAAATATGCTCTTTTTTATAAAATAAAAGTAGTAGCAAACTTTTTTCATAATTAGTTTTAAAGTTTGTTTTTATCATTCATACAAACTATGCAGTTTATTGTTACTGCCTTTTTTTATGGGGAGCTTTGAAAAACATGTTGTACCTTAACTTTTTGAGGCCAGTGTAGTTCAACTGTTTGTATATATATATGTATATGTGTTTCAAATAAAAAAAATTACCAATTTTAATTGTTTTTTTCTATTAATTTTTAGGGAAGGGTTAGAAGACCCATTAGATGATTTAGGAATGGTTCAGCAACAGTTAGATCAAGTAATTAGTTTATTTAAATTTTGTTTACAATTTGGAATCATTTGCGAAACTTGCTGCTGTCTGGTTTCATAGTGATGAACATTGTGGTTCCTTAAAAAACAAAATTTTTAAAATGCTCTTAGTATCTGTATAATCTATAGTTATTTAATGAATAAAAAAAGTAATAATAAAACTTTGGGTTCATCATTTAATAAAGTTGCCCTTTTTTTTTTTAATGAATGATGTTTATTGAAATTTTCATCAAAATAATTTTCTGTTTAACCTTAGATAGAAACGTTAGGGAATTTCAAAAATAACTGTAATTTTTAAGGTTTTTTATAAAGTTTTACATGCATTAAAATCTTTCTGAAAGATTGAAATTAAGTAATAGAGAGCAACTATAAATATATATACAGGTCATTTGCACTGTTTAGAAAATGTTTTGCATTATTATTATTATTTTATTATCATAATTTGGCTGGGTTCACTGCGTAGTAGTACACTAAGTAGTATGTACAAAAAAAAAAGTTCATTGCGCAATATTAATTCACTGGTACGTAAAACTTAAGAAACAAGTGCGTTTTTTGTCATAACTCTACAAGAAATCATCCGATTGACATGAAATTTGAATATGATGAACATTATTTTGTACTTAAACGATGGTGAAAGAATAATGGCGCAGAAATGAATATAAAGCTCAAAGTAGGGTATGGAACAAAAAAGGCTTTATTTGACATATAGTGGCATTGCACATGATTGCCTGAAGAAGCGTACCGTAAAATCCCGAAAGTAACCCCCCTATCGATTATAGCCCCCCCCTTTTTTGTGAAAAGTGAAATCACTTTAAAATCCTGAATATACCCCCCCCCCCTTCACCTGAAACTTTTCCGATCATCTTCATTTGCCACTCCCTGCAAAAAAAGGATAACATTTTCTGCTTTACTTGGAAAGCATTTACAAAGGTTTAGTTTCCCCCTCCATGTGCAATTTTGCTTTTCTAAAAAAAAAAGAAAGAAAGAAAGAAAGCACAATGATTTAAAGAAAACAAAAATGGTCTCCATAGTTTATTCCTTCCAAAATGTCTAGACTCCTTTTGATGCAAGGGAACCCCCCCTTTTTTTTTGTTCATAAGTATTACAAAAGAAATTTATACGATTGTACTGCTTTTTATTCCATTTGGAAGGAGCATTTTTGTTCTGATTTGTGAAACTGAACGATCTTCAACACAGAGCCATTTTGAAAACGTGACACCATTTTGGAAACGTGTTGCTTAAAAAGCAGCTCGAAACTTAAAAATAACCTTTTTTAAAGGAGAAATAATGTAATTGAACGAGTTTAGGATCATCAGAAATGTAAACTTTACTAAATCGAGTAAGAGTTGTCTGTGTTTGCGTTCGCGATTTTTGCAAAGCTCAGTTTTCGAAATTACAATCTTCGTAACGAATTTGCGGCCGTGATTGCGATTTTCGCTTCTTTTCTGAAACAAGAACATTAAGATTTTAATTCTTTTACTGTAACCTTATTACTTTCAGTACATAATGAATTTTCAAGCGATAAATTATATGGGTTTTGCCAACTTAAGGTGCAAAATCCTTTCTTTCGAAAAAAAAAAGTGCGCCCTCATGCAATTTATTACTACTAAAAAATTATGACAAGTTTTTATTAATTAATTTCTCTTTCTTCATTAATATTAACTCTTATTTACTTATTATTTCTTTTCTGTACTCTAAAATTAATACTACTAAAAACAATTATTTTCACTAATTTTTCAGAAAAATCTCGATTATAACCCCCCCCTTTTGAAATCAACAAGTTTTGTTTTGAAAATAGGGGGGGGGTTACTTTCGGGATTTTACGGTAAGTACAACTGGCAGATGTTCCCTAGTATGGTATATGCCCTCCCCTTGCTGCAATGGTTGCTTGGCATCGTCTCTCCATTCTAAGCACCAGATTATCCAGGAGTTCTTGGGGTAAACGTCTCCATTCCTCCTTTAACGCATCTTTCAGCTGAAGGGTGTTACCAGGAGGATACTGTCGTGTTGCAAGATGTCTCCCTAATGCATCCCACACGTGCTCTATGGGATTTAGATCTGGAGAGTAAGCTGGCCAATCCATTCGTCAGATATCTTTACTTTCCAGTAGCTCTTGAACAATAGCAGTACGGTGTGGCCGGGCATTGTCATCCATAAAAATGAAGTCTGGTTCAATGGCCCCTCGGAACCGACGTACATGGGGTAGGATTAACTCATTGCAGTAGCGATCTCTAGTTACAGAACCTCGGTCAAAGATCTGAAGCTCAGTCCACCCGTTCAACATAATGCCAGCCCAGACGAGAACTCCTGGACCACCGTGACGATCTCTTTCCGCGATGTTATTGGGATGAAATCGAACTCCAACCTCTCTCCAGATCAACTGACGTTGAGAATCGCTTGTAGCAGTAAAAAGACTCATCTGTGAAGAGGACACGACTCCATTGATGAGGCGTCCAGGTTTTGCGTTCTCTGCGCCACTCTTAAACGGTGCTGGCTAACTTTTAAAGTTATGCAGCGTTCAGGACGTCTAGCAAATAAGCCACCTCTATTTAGATGTCTGGCCGCTGTAAATCTTGATACTTGTCATCCTGTGGCTGTGCACAGTTGCTGAGATATGGCGCTCACTGACTGAAAATGGTTTCTTTTCGCCTGTACGACAATGTAGCGGTCATCTCTTGGTGTTGTTTTCCTTGGACGGCCACCACCAACCTTCCGAACAGCTATACCAGTAGTTTTAAAGACATTCCAAGCACAAGAAACAACACTTTTGTTGATCCCGAACTCTTCGGTGAAACTGGTCACACTACGCCCCTCCTCAAGCTTCCCAATAATTCTTCCTCAAGTAAAGTCATCTAAATGATTTCTTGAAGACACGTTTCACAAAACAAATCACTTGCACTTGCAACAAATGTCTTTAACTATGGTGCTCTTCATCCTTTTATCACAGCTTTGACCTGTGTGCGCCGACCCACAAGGTTTGCACACACATCACCTACGACGTTTTATTTCTAAAATTTGCATACAAATAGTCTTCCTACTGAATTGCGTGCATATTATACTGCAATTTCATGGCTATCTTATACTTTGTTGGGTAGCTGTGGCCGAAAAATCACTTGTTGCTTAAGTTTTGCACACCAGTGTATAATAGTTGAACTAAAAGTGCATGTATAAAGAGGGAGAGAAGCATCAATTTTATAAGTAAATAGCATTCCTAACTGATCATTAGCGTAGCCAGTGGGGCATGAAAGAGCTACTATCACTCCCTAGGAAAAACATTTTTATTTCATTATGGTACCTTTTTTTTCCTTTCAAATTATCATTATTATTTTTCAATCAAGAATGTTGTTTCTTTATCTTGCATTATTTCATCAATTATTTATTAGTAACAGGTAATACTAAATAGAGAATATTGTAATATATTTGAAAACGTGATTAATTGCTTAGTGTTCTTTGCATTCTTAAAACTGCTGTTATGTTAAATTGAGTGTGAGATGTCATTTGCTGTTTTCATGACAGCTATGGCACGAGGAATCTTAGTACAATATAATCATGATTTAATGATTGTCAAGGGACTGGGAAAAGTTCATGTTAAATCTAAGAGCGTAGGCATTTAATGCAGTCAAATCTGGACCAGTAAAATGCATAGTAAAATTGAGAAAATCGGTAAATCGGGTACAGTTAAATCAAAGTTATACCGTAATTAGGTCCATTTTCTGCTGCCAACATTAAAGTTTGAGAAATCAAATACAGATGGGGACCACAAAAAATCGTCCTTAAGTAGAAATCGTCCTAAAATAGAATGCTTTTAAACTAAAGTGGACCATCTGGGGCCATGAAAAGCCGTCTTTAAGTAGAGAAAGTCGTTAAATAGAGCGTCGTTAAACAGAGAGCCAACTGTAGTTGCTAATTGGTCATGTAAAAGAATTTAGTTACTCATTGTGATGTATGTTTACATCAATTGCATAATTTATACTGCAGAAAAAGTGCCTTAGCTTCCCTCCTCTCGAGTGCATTTTTAATGGCCCTATAACATTTTTTTTACCTGTTTGTAAAATTTAGTATTTATATTTAAATATTTAAAGTTTAAATTGAAATTATTCTTATATTATTATTGTTATGCAATAACAAATTATGATTGGTGAATATTTAAAATAAAATTTCAAGTATTCCGGGGTAGGGTGACCCGGTCACTATCATGTCATCTTTGCTTGCCCCCTCCCTTACTTGAATCCTGGTTGCACCCATGAGAGACATGTTTTACTTTTGTTTTTTTCGTGCATGTATAAAATAGGGACCAAAAATTTTTATTATATGACTCTGGAAATTTTTAACATTTAAGGGAGAGTGGGGATACTTGTCTCTCCGAAGACTTGTTCACCCTGTCAAATCTTGAAACTGCCATGGTTCAAAATTTTGATAAAGTCAACATTACCAAACTAAAATAGGAGGTTTACATCTCCAAACATCAGATGATCTGTTTTGTATATGCTGTTGAGATTATGCAAAGCTGCCAACTGCTATGAAAAAATCGTAGTTTCTACGAACTTCAGCTTTAAACTACAAGGAAAGTGGGTCCCAAAATTGCGATTTTCTGTGTTTTTTTTTTAAATATATAACCCCAAGAATGCAAAAAAAAAAAAAAAAAAAAACATAGTAATGTAAAAGCACTTGAACATTCCTCATTTCATCTTTAAAGGCGGGTTATGCAAGATGTACTATTTGCAATAGCAATTTTTCAGTTGAATGTGGTGGTCGCAATGATTGCCGGAAGCATTTTACTTCAAAAAGACACAACGACCGGGTGAAAGGTATAGCTAATAATCAAGAATTGAGTTTTAAAATCAATATTTTATAGTCTTAAATTATTCTGTGTAAAAATTTTTATTCCATACCAATATTTTCTGTATCATATTTGAAATTTGTTAAGTATCATTGTTTTTGTTCTTTATAATGTTGACAATACATCACTGTGTTTAAATCTGCTCCCCAGCCGCAAAATGCTGTTACGATTTTAGATTTTCAAAAGTTGGTAGCTCTGAGGTTTGTAACATTGTAAGTTTTCAAAGGCAAAATTATTTTTTTGAATTATGGATCAAAGAGGTGCCTAACCTTTTTGAAGAAACTGAGCAGTACATATATTGTTTTTATGTAAGGTGACAGATTTGAAATAATGTTACAAATGTGAGAATTGTCAGATTTTGGCTTCTTTTGCTGTAATTTTTAAATATATTTGAAAAATATACTTGAGGATACTTGATTCTTTCAGACCATTGATCGGGGATCAAGTGTCCTTTAATATGATTATACACATAAGTATGCAATTTCTTCTACTTATTGTTTAACAGAAATACTGTTACCTTTCAAAAGACCTTTAAAAAAGCTGATTTGGGAGAAATATTACCCCATTGTACAAAAAAAAAATGCCCTCACGAACTGTTAAATCTACTGTTTATCTTATCATCTTGTTTAGTTTTCCAAAATCATTCTTGAGTTTTGCAAATTAATAATTTTTCTTCTTTTTATTCAAAGCACTTAATTTCAGCTGATTGTTGGTGTTAATTTTGAAACATATCAAGTCAGTAAGATAAATAAATACCTTTGTGCTGAACAGTAAAGTAAGACAAACAACGTTTATTTGTGGCTGAAACGGGCCTAACGTTTACATTTTCCGCCTTTTTTGCATTTTGTGTTTTTGTTTTTTGAATTTTGTTTATTGTATTTTGATCGTGACTTGTCACTTCTTGTTTCTTATTCATTCTGTTTTTGCTTGATTTTGTTTATTCTCTTTCGGTTTTGTTTTTGCTTTTGATTATGTCTCAATTCAATAGGTTTGCCAATCTTCGGATTAAGAAATTTCGTTTTTTGAACCATTTAAAATTTCTTCAAGAGTGTAGGTGCAAGAAAATTATTCCAAAGTTTATCTCTTTGAAATGTAATTTAGCACTTTCTGTCAAAATTGACAATGTAATCTTTCGGTCAAAATTGGCTTTACTCAGAGCTTTGATCCAGGAAACTAGGAAGCTTTTATCGTTTATTGAACGTGAACTTTATGATTTACATCTTTCGGTTTCTAATTCCATTCCCGACTTTAACGTTATTGACAGAAATTCTTGGTCTAGAACCCTTCGTTCCTCTGATAAACATCAAATTGTTTTGATAAAGAAATTAGCTATGCTTTGTAAATCTTCTCATGTCGTTCCTCTTGATAGTTTACCTGTTGTTAATAAGAATGTTGTTGTTAATCTTTCTAGCGTTCCATTAAGCAATTCTCAAATTGAGGCTCTAAAATGTAATGATAATTTTGATGTGAGTGTTAAACCTTCTTTTTCAAAGCTTATTGCTCTTGTTGAGAAAGCTTTTAAATTTAGTGCCTTAACTTCCTCTCAAAAAGATTCGATTCGGCATCTTATAGCTTCTAATATTGACTTTAATTCGAAAATTTCTAAACCAGTATTTGCTAATACTGTTAGCCGTTCTGTTCAAGACTTAGTTTCGAAGTCTGATCTTGTTGTTACCAAAGCTGACAAGGGTAGCCAAATTGTTGTTCTTGACAAATCATCTTATGTTGATAAAACTAATGATTTGATTTCTCCTGGGCCATATGCTGAAATTTCTAAAGATCCTAGTAATAAAGAGTTAAAAACTATTTCATCTGCTGTCAAGTCTGTTGAGTCTATTCCTTCAAATGTTAAACGCTCTGTTGTTCCATCTATTGCTAATTGTGCTAGATTTTATGTTTTACCTAAGGTGCATAAAGCTGGTATTCCTTTCAGGCCAATTGTTTCCAATATTGGTACGGCAGGGGTGATTGTGAGTTCATCAAAAAATACCTGAAAGTTTCAAAGCGAGAACGGGGGGGGGGGGGGCTTTGACCCTTATTACTTAAGTGCACCTTTGCCATAGTATTAAATAGTTCTGAGTCAAAATATTGTGTGTACATGTGATTAAATTTTTAATGGGTTACAAAGTTACTTTTGAGCTGGTGTTATACAAATTATCTTGACATTTATTTGTCCATCTTAAGGGATAGGTATCCATCTTAAGGCTCTTGCAGGTATATTTGATGAGTATTATATAATTTTAAAAAATTGCGGAGGTAGGGAGATAAAAGCATAACAAAAAAAAAACATAATTCCAGTATTTTCGGACATAAAAATACCGGAAATTCGGTAAAATACCGAAACACAATCACCCCTGGGCTTCGTACAAACTTGCAAAATATTTAGTCTCTGTGTTTTCTCCTCTTAGGAGTCACAATTTATTTACTATTAAAAATTCTGTTGAGTTTGTTAAAAAAATTCATAGTTTCGTTCCAAATAATTCTTTTATGGCTTGATGTTAACTTTATTTACGAACGTTCCCGCGGAAGGTTCATTGTTATGCCTTCGTAGAAGACTTTCTGAATTTCATTTCACCAATACGGAAATTGAGAATTTAATTTTCCTTACCTGTACTTGTCTTAAGCAATGTTCTTTTGTTTTTAATGGGAAATTTTATATTATGCTAGATGGTTTGGCTGTGGGAAACCCACTTAGCCCCATTCTTAGTGATATTTACATGCATTATTTTGAGGTTAAGCTGTTCCAAAAACTGCAGTTTCAATTTTATGTTCGTTATGTTGATGATTGTTTTATTCTATTGAACCAGAATCAGTTTGAGAGTGATGAGGTTTTATCTATTTTAAACTCCATTGATCCTCATATTCAGTTTTCTTGTGAGAAAGAACGGAATAATTGCATTTCATTTCTTGATGTACTTGTTTCTCATACTGAAATTGGTTTTGAAACTACTGTTTATCACAAACCTTTTGCTGTTTCTTTACCTCCTCATAGATTATCGTCTCATCCTCCAAATCAAAAATATTCTGCTTTCAATTCTTTTGTTTATCGCACAATTAATATTTGTTCTTCGTTGGAACTTCTTAAAGTGGAAATTAATTATCTTAAAGCTGTGGCAATTGATAGAGACTATCCGCCAACTTTGATTGATTCCATTTATAAAAAACTTTCAAATAAATCCCAAACTAATGTTCTTAACCGAACCTTCATCAGAAAGAATTTGGTTGTTTTGCCATTCTTTCCATCTGTAAGCTATCAGGTTGCTAAGATTCTAAAATGTTTCCAATTCCAGGTGATGTTCTCTCTTATTAATAAACTTTCATTCTCTTCTCTTAAAGATCCTATTCACCCTCTTAATTGTTGTGGAATTTATAGAATTAATTGTAGTTGTAAACTTGCCTATATCGGACAGACTCGGCGTGCTTTAAAAATTTGCTTGAAAGAGCATCAAAATTATGTGAAAAAACAATGGTTTCCATGGTTTTCTATTCAGCTTTTCCTTTCTTGCGGTTCACGGTTACTGACTTTTTCTTTTCTTTTTGTTTAAGCTTCGGCTTAATCTTTGTCCAATTGAATTCTTTCTTTCTGGGTTTCGTACCTAAGAGAAAGCTCTTGGCCTTTGCTTGCATTCCTATTGGTTCCTGATTGGTTTATAACTTTGTCATTGGTGTTTGGCTAATCCGCTGTTTTTAACTTTTAAGCTGCATGCTTGTCTGCTCTTGGCTTTTGTTGGATATTTCATCCATACGCTCATTATTTTTTGCATTGAAAAAGACGTTCCCTGTAACTGCCGAAACACGTATCTGCTGTAATTGGCAAATTTCTGCTTTTTCTAACGTTGTTTGTCTTACTTTAATATCAAGTCAGTACTTGATCAAGACTGATGAAAAAGCATGAGTTTCTTAAGCAATACTAATTATTTCATTTAATAGTTTTTTTTTTTTTTTGGTTAAATATTAGTTTTAATGTGCAGTTCTCAAAAGGTGGGAACAAAGAAGTTAACTTTGAGCAATTTCAAAATTTTTCAAATTTGACATCAATTTTGCTTTTATACTATAGTATGCATACCTAGAACACAATATATGAACATGAAAAGACAGCAGGTATTTGTAAAAAATGTTAATTAGCAAATTAAATCAGCAGTCTGTAGGTAACAGATTTTGGACATTGTTGTCCTGTAGGTAACGGATTTTGGACATCATCATAATGTAAGTTTCAACATTTTTGACAATTGTTGATCTGATTTTTAACATTTCCAATGAAAATTTTATTAACTACTTTTTGAGTTTTGCAATTTAATAATAAAGAGGATGTTAATGAAGTACTTGAATGGCTATACATACTGCCCTTCACATATAATAAAGTTTTGGAATGATTTTGAAGAAGTTGATGAAAGGTAAAAAAATGCTTCAAATTAAAAATAATACAAATATTAAAAGTGACATCATCAGTTTTAAAAATAAATATTTTTTCCTTTGTCATAAGAATTAAAACGATGTCTAAAAAAAATTATTGAAAAAAGAAATTCGTATTTCTATTTGGTGATCGTTAAATTATGTTTCCAAAATAAAGAGAAAAAAAAATTCTAAAATAATAAAAGCGGGGGGGGGGGGGGGGGAATGCTAGCGCAGGTGTTAACGTCGCCAAAACTGGTGCAGCTGACGATAAACTACTTTTGTCAAACTGGAATTCCCCTCTGGTAACCTTTAGCTTATCGTATACTGTGTTGTCGCCAACGGAGGTTTGCTTGGCGATTTTAGCGCAAAATGGCTTCCGTTACGATCATAACCAGCCATGTTTCCACTGTAATTTATGTATTGTTCAATGTGTAACGTATTAATTATGCAAAATACCGATGGATTAAAGAAGATAACATTATAATAACCTTTTTTATTGAGGTTAGAAGACAGTGGATCATCTAAAAATTATGAATAAACGGACAGAATTATCGGCATCAAGATCGTAACACCATTTGGACATCTCGCATGTATGTTTAAAAAAAAATTACTTTTCTTCTAAGATACTGCATAAAAGCTTATGAAAACACTTTTAAACAATTAAAAATTGATTCTGAGGATCGATAAATAAATATAAAACGAAAACATCATATACTTAGTTCTCAAAAAATAGCATTGTAAAGATCGTAACTTTTGGACATGCATCAAATTTCAAATTTACTTTTTTCTAAAATCGTTTACAAAGTAAATAATCTGTCTTTACTTTTGTTATTTGTGTAAAATATTAACAAAAAATTGTTCAGTGTAAGATTCATGCCTTTAATATTTTTTTGAAACGTATGGAAATAATTAAAAAAAAATTTTTTTAATGGTTCATTTGCTCAGTTAACGTTTTGGTATGTCCAAAATTGTGCCTTTTAGCAAAGAAAATATTTTTTTAAGGGCATTTGAAGAGCATTTTTTCAAAAATTTATGGCAATTCTTGTCTTAATACAGTATTATAATTTAACTCAAAAATTTTTGAGTTAATTAAAATGAAAGTTATTTGGTGTTGAAGCTTCAAAGTTGAGGTCTGTGTTTGTTCCCACCTTTTGAGAACTGCCCTAATAGCTATTGTTTGTCTTTATTTCATTTTTTACTTTCACACAATCATTTTTTTTCTTTGAATAAATCAGAGCCATGTTGCAATTATAAAACTTTGACTTGTAAACAATCGACTCTCCATAAATCAAAGCCTTATAACTTGAATATTCTTCTATCTCAAAGTTTTCATTCCCTCCCAAAATAGTTTTGTGTTTTCAGTACAAAGTTGTCTGTATATCTCGAACGCCTTTTAAGTCGAAGGTTTTGTTTCCATTTTATGCATAAAAATGCAGCCAAAATAGAAAAAAAAAATGTATTTCTCCTTTGATACTCTGCTTTGCTTATCAGCTTGTGGGAGAAGGATAATTTATTTACAATAGTGCTCTTTAATGCGTACAGTGTTACAAGATGTCTTGGAAAGTATCAGATTGAGCTACTTTTTGCCATGGCTGACTACTATTTCCTTGCTGACTAATCTTAGAAAAACTTAAAAATTTGGCAAAAATTGAAAAAAGTTGCCCTTTTTTCAAAAAATTGCAATTACAACAAAAGATGTTTAAAAGCAATGCGAACTGAAGTCAAGAAAGTGGGCTTAAGACTTAAAAAGTTTTTAAAACTGCTTTAAAAATAAACTGAATTAAAAAAAATTCCCTTTAATTTTTTTTGTAATAATTTATTTTTCCTAACTATATGTGCTGTAGTCAATCTATTATGCACTACTTCTTCAAGACAAAATAAGAATTACTTTTAAAAATGCTCAGAGAGGAACCTCTAATAATTCAAAGGTTTCAGCTGATCCCTTGGGTTATCAGAAGTTGATTATATTTAAATCAGGTATAAGGACACTTTTTCCTCTGGGAGCATATCTCCTGCACACCAGGATCAAGTCTCCTTGTACAAAAGAGACTTGATTCTTTTACAAGTGTTTGATCTTCCTTAAAATATTTTATTCTAATATATAAAGTTTAAAAATTGCAAAGCATTATGATGGGGCAAGACTTCTAAATATGTAATGTGAAATCTTTAGCTCCACTGAATCAAATAAAAGTTATAAGCCCCAGCAAAAAAGGGGATCTAGTATTCCCAGTATCCCCTACTGATAAATAATATTCGAATTCTGTATCACCAGATCAATACATACTCTGTGTTGAGTTACTAAGGTTTTTACTGTTTCAATTTGTGGCTTTTCTGTACATGTGTTATTCTAAGTGCTACTACTCTTCTTTTACCTTAGATGTCCATCATAGGAAGGTGTGAGTATGAAAAAACATGTGCATTACTTGTACAGTTGTTCGATCAAGCCGCTCAGAGGTATCAAGAATTGATAAGCGCTGTCCCAATCTCCCAACTAGACATCCAAGTTCAAGAAGGTATGTATTTTTAATGCATGCTGCTTTAAGATACATGCATGATATTACAGTATTGTGAATAAATGATTTAAGAAATTGTAATAATAGAAATATGTACATCATGCAGTATTCAAATGCATTCAAAAATTGAAAACTCTTGGAATCGGGAAATACTAGACCAAATGTTTCATTCCTATTTTCATATAAATTTTTCTCGAAAAAATTTACTTGTGCATGTATTTAGAGAATTAACAACAAATAGTATAAAAAATATTTTTTTTTATTGTGCTAAAAAGAAACTAAATTTCAAATCAGTTTATTTTCTGTGCACAATTTTCATTGGTATATCACCAATGCTCACAAAGATATAAGCATTTCTTTCAAAAATGCCAATGTCAATTGCAAGTTTTTAGCTCATTAACAGGAAGAGCGTTCCTTCAAACTTTCACAAAACATATCTGTGTGCTAGAGAATCATTACACTCAATTTTAAATTTAATTATTGGTTAAAATCTGTTTGTTCAAAGGAGTTAACTTTTCACTATGCATACACAAAAGATAGTAATTTATAGCTTTCTTAGTTTTGTAGCCAAGTATCTGTATCAACTTAAAATATGTTCCAGGGGGGGTTTGAGTATCATAAAAATTTGAGATGATATTGATGATCTAATGAGCTGCAATTTAATTATTCTCGCACAGTAGATAGTTTTTAGTGGACTGTCTGCAAATAATCTCTTTGTCTCAAATCACAGAATAAAAATGCTGAAAGATTGCAAGCAAGTGCTACTGATTTATGATCAATTTTATTAATCCCTTATGATTCATCCATGGAGTATAAAGGAGGAGAGAAATCTTCTATGAGTGGCAACACCTAGAATCGACTCAAAAATTTCCCTTCCCTGCCAGGATCACTGCAATAGATCCCACGACCCCATATGTGTAGCTCCATATACATTGATGCGTTGTGCATAATTTTCATAACTCAAGGTACTTAAGACAAATATTGAGTGTAACACAATTATTGTAAAAATCAGAAGAAAAAAAAGGGGAAAGTAAATTGTAACATGTGCATTTCAGCTTAGTCAAAATTCTTTCTCTCAATTAATTTCCTTATTTACCATACATTTGTGGTAAAAACAAACCATTGAAACTCTTTTCTTTTGATTAATGAAAAGCAACACTATTCCAGTAACTATCATTACAACTTTTTCAACAAAAATTTAACCAACATTCATTTATTAATAATAAAATTAACCACAATTAACATCGCTACAAAGGAAAATAAAAAATAATGCTATTTTGTCTTCAAGAATAATTTTAAAACTGTATTATTATATGTTTTAAAAGTAGGAATTCTGTCATGACTCCTTAAATATTGCTTCCTTACCTGGTATAAGGATGTAACCCAGAGGCTGGGAACCCCCCTCTGCTAGTGCATCAGCAACTGACGACCAGAGCTCTTAACACTCCCTTTTCTCTCATGGCACTTTGGGATCCCTGAAGTTATCTTGCTGGAGTAATTATTTGAAACAGTTATTATTTCAAAATAAGAGCTTTGAATTATTTTCTGATGCATGATATATTAGCCTGTATTGTGCAAAGTTATTGTGTGCAAAAAGCTTACATTTTTCCGAAGTTTTCAGCTTTTCCTACTGAAGATAAAAATGTTTGATTTACATTGAAAACACCTACGTTTTCCTCAAATTAGTTACCCAGGTAAGGCATGGGGCCCTCTGGAAAAGTGAAATTTTAAGGAGCGAAGATTTTGCTCCTTAGGATTGTTCCATGGATTCATCTATCTGAAAATCAATGAAATACAGCTCATTAGACCTTTGATATCTTTTTACATTTATATGATATTCAATTGGAATTTTTTTTATAAGTTGTTACAGTGTGACAATGCCACACTGACTTACTTGTCAATGAAATTATGAAAGTTATGAAACTTTTACACATGAACGTTAACTGCTATAAATCCTGATAATTCATCTAATTTTTGATATTTTATTTTTAAACTCAAGTATAATGCCAACTCTCCCAATTTCAGATGGAACTCTTGTTTGTCAGTGAATCCATACTAGTCAACTTTTTTTAATTTGACCTAAAACATTTCCCTTTTCTAACTGTTACACTTTTATGCCTCAGTCTGAATATTTTACTCAATTTTAGCAAATCTCTCTGGGCTGCATAAACAAATAAATAGGGTGATTTTCAAATGCATTGACACATTAGGTTCGACACAATTTCAAAATTTTTGTTAAACATTATAACTTTTATAGGTATAAATTCCTTACAATTTATAGCTTTCTAACCAGCAGCCAGAGACAGTAACTTCCCTTATTTGAGTATATTTGCTTAGATTTTAGAAATTCCAAAATACTTCTTGGCTAGTCATTGTTTATCTCATGAGTGTTACCTTCAAACACATTCTGTAATTTATTTTCTAAAAATAAATAATCTTGCAAATCTTGTTTAAACTATCTTAAATACTCAGTAATAAGTCAAAATGGTATAAATATTTATTTATTTAAGAAATTTTAAGTATTTGTTGTTTTTTTTTTTCACTAGTGTTACTTTGTTTCCTAAATAAAGTGTAAAGTTTACAATAAAAACGTATTAAACTAAGCACTCATGAGAGACAGTAACACTCATGAGAGATGGACTCATGAGATTATTATAATGAGGATGGACTCATGAGAAGTTATTATATTTTTTTGGCTGTGATTCCTCTAAAATATGCAGTCATTTGACTACCATATCTTAGAATTAGATCCTCCTAAACAACGCACACAAATTTCATTTTGTAATCATTAACTTTGTGTCAGTGTTCACACTTCAGTTTTTAATAAATGTGAATTTATTATACATACATACATATATATATATATATATATATACATATATATATATATATATATATATACATATATATATATATATATATATATATATATATATATATATATGAAAAATTTATCTTCGATAAAGACATGAGTTAAAGGTAACGCAATATCTACAACTATGGATCTACTCATTATTTGGGTCTCTTATCATGAGTATTACTCCCTTCTCATGAATATTACCTATTTCAAGTAATACTCATAAGATTTAGATTTATAGAAGAATTCTTCCCTGGAATAAATTCTATCTGTTTTTGAAAATTTAATTTGGTCTTCTGTTTCTTTAAAAAAAAAAACCTCATTTCTATACTTTAAAAAAAATTACAAAGTAGGTAACACTCATACAGGTGGCGACAGATCAGGGAAAAGTCAGGGAACTTTATTAATCAGGGAAAAATCAGGGAATTTTGAAATAATAACAAAAAATCAGGGAAAGTTGATTTTATGAAGAAAAAAAAAATTTTTTTGCTTAACGAAGTTAAGTACTCTAATTCCCTACGCATTTTCCGCCCATTATCTGTTCTAAAAAATATATAATTAATGAGGTGCTATTATACACTGCCTCATATTTGTGCATCTTTTTTTCTCAACATCAAAGTATTAGATCTTACTTATTAACCACAGGATGAACTTCCTAAGATTGCTTCTGTGTCTATTAAGTTGTTTATTTTACCTAGCTTGAAATTTCCTTATACGCTTTCAATGCTACGTAAAATAAACAACCATACAGGCAGAGAGGAAGCCTTCATTAACGCCTTAGCTCCTTTGCCTTTATTCCATTGTCTCAAAGTAATTAAGTACTGTAATCACGATTTCAAGAAGAAATCTTTGGTTTTTGAATTAATACTATAAAAGCTTAAAAGTTATTACTTCTTCACGTTTTTAATTTAATTGCTAAAATTGAACTTTCAATTAAAAAAAACTTCATTTTTTGCCGTTACACTATTTGTTGTTACCGCATATTATAAAGGTTTTCTTTTCTTCAGACTTAAGTAATTCTTTAATTTTATAACCAAGTTGTATTCTTCTTTTATATATTTTGAAATTAACTAATTGCTTTTTTTTTTTTCTTGCATTTCAAAGTTGTTTTCTACAAAGGCAATCTAAGATTTTTTTTCGTTACATACTGAAATCATTTGAAAAAAAGTTAACTTGTGTACTTAAGTGAATATCTTTATTTTTTTATTTTTAAAATGCTGTATTCATTCATTAAAACCTATGTTCTTGATTAGAGAAAAGCTCCCTATGAATGCATGTCAAATGGTTTCATCTGTTTTGCATAAATATGTCAATTAGTTATATAAGAATTACTACATTACTTCTATTCTTTCACTATTACTTGTTATTCTTGCAACAGTTATTATACTGTTTGAAAACTTAGTTCAAAATAATTTCAATTACTTTTTAGTTCTATCATAAATACATGTATGTTTTTAAGAGTAATTTTAATAGTTTCTTAAAATTCTTATGTTAAGTGGTTTCTGGAAGTGAAGTATTATTTTTTTTTTTTTTTCAAATTTTCTATAACCTTTCCACTGTATAAAAATTTAATATACTGTTTTGTAGTTCCCCCTCCCCCCCCCCCCAAAAAAAATTGTCTTGGCTTTTTTTTTTCAACCATTTTATTAAAAAAGTAGCATCTTTTTAAAATATATCGTTAGTTCATCAACTTTACACAACTTAAAATGTTTAAAATACTGCATTTTATACAAACATACAATGGATTTCAAGTAGAGCAAAGAAAGAAAACCATTATCATTTTTAACGTAAATCAGGGAAATTTGGTGAACTTAATCAGGGAAAAGTCAGGGAACTTTTTTTCGCAGTTCCTGTCACCACCCTGTCATAAGATTTGATTAAAAAACTCTTCCCATTGAATTGAACATTTCAATATACATCATATAAGGAATAAATATATCCATTTTTAGGTTTACAGGTTCTAAGAAGAATCAAATATGGCTTCCCTTACACTGTTGCTAACTACAATAAATAAATATTTTGCATATAAAAAATATTTAATTCCCTGGGGTAACACTCATGAGTTGCACTTACGGACAAAAACTGCATCAAAATTTTAAAATGTTAAATGAGCTGTTCAGTAAAATCAATTTCAGCTGCATTTAACTAACAAATATTGCTTCTTTCTTTAATGCACAAAAAATAACATTTCCATTACTAGCTAACTAAAGAAATAGGAAAGGCTTATTAATTTACAACCATGAAGAACGGCACTGAAACCGGCACGGGAAATTGGTCCAGTAGTTCCCGAGTTTTCCCCGGACATACACATTTGGAGTTGGTGGATCATTTATAAAAATAAAGATGTGGGTCAAATTTTGAGTAAAGAAAAATATCAGCCCTGAGGAAGATGAAAAGAAATAGTCAGTCCTCACTCTGCTATATTGTAACAACTGGAATTGTTTTTCATTTGAGCAAAAATAAAATGAACTTACTCATTAAATCATTGTACTAGTAGTTGGGGAGACCAGGGTTAATTGTTACACAGGGTAAGTTGTTACATTCAAATTTAAAATTAACTGCCAGTGAAACTGGCTTCCTTTCCACTAGATGATAGCACTCACTCATCTGCATTCCCTGACGGTCAGTGGAGTGCTTGCAGTCTGTAGCAGGGAGAGTGCTCAAGGAAAATGGTTTTTTGAGTTGGGAAGTTTTTTTCCGCTGTTATTTTTCTATTTGTGACGAAGCCATTGCAGATAACAGATTGATTTCTATACCATGTGAAAGCCTACAGTTTCAGGTAAGTGCTAACATATTTAAAAGTTTTGTACAAAGATATAATACCAGTAATATGTGCCAAGATTTGAACTGTTGTCATATGGGGCAAGTTGTTATAGTTTTGTTCGGGTTATTACAAGTAACAACTTGCCCCATGCAAGTTTTAATTTAATATTATGTTTTATTTTTAAAAATTGTTATGGTAGGGACTATAAAAACAAGACGGACGGGACAAAACACCTAAGGAAACATACCTGGAGGTGGCTAAAGAAGTAATTGCAGGTAGTTCATTACGAAAGGCAACCGATGAATTTCGTGACACTAGAGAGATTCTGCAGTAAGATGAAACATGCTAGTGGTGGTAAGTAGTATTTTTGATCTCTTTCATTCTATGATTTAATTTATTGTTAATTAGGTATGGTTGAATAAATAATAACAACAATGATAATAATAATAAATAATGTATTATTCGAATGAAGGTCTTTCTCCAAAGCTGCATACAGTGCAGAAGTGAAGACGGTCTGCAAGCGGAAACCATAGGTCAGCGTCTCTTTAACAGATACACCAGTAAAAAATGTTTTGCAAGCCGAAGCTGGGGCACAAAAATCTGTGAAAAGGAAATTGTCTCTAACAGAGAAGAAATCAACAGACACAAAGACAAAAAAGTGTAGCTGAAGACTGGTTCTGCATAGAGTGTGTTAAACCTTTGCTCAGAATCCAAAAAAAACACAACTAAATGGCTTCAATGTTGTAATTGTGACCAATGGGTGCATGACTGATGTACTAAGTTTGATAAATTTATATGCTTGTAAAAATTGTAATTCACATACGCAGACAATGGTTATGATGATGATAGTTTATCAGAATAAGTCATCAATAAAGTAAATCTGTAAAGCTAAAAAGGTTTTGATTTTTAACGTGGTTAAGAATTTTAAAAATTGTAACAAAATAAACCACAAAATGTGTAAAATTCATTTTATTACTAAAATATATCTCATGTAACAACTAACCCCATATAGTGCAACAACATGCCTTGTGGTGGGGTAAGTTGTTACAATCTACATATGTGCTAAAAACTTAAAATACTTTGAAGTAGCTTCTAATAATTTTTTAAAAAATATGTTATGAATGTTAAACAATCTAGATGCATTTTAAAGTTTCACACGTGTAAATACTAGAAATAGTCAGCGTAAAAAAAAAAATATTGGAAAAATAATTGTAACAATTAACCCCAGTCTCTCCTACATCATTTCCTCTATGTAGTAGTCAATTTTCGAACTACAGAAATGTAACTATTTCAGATTTACAGACACAAAAATTGTTCTTTTGAATAGGGTATCAGTTTAAATTCTTGATTTTCTGAGTTGTAGTATTGTTCTTGTTAGTACTACATCTGCATCTCTAGGGTGTGTTTTAAGAGAAAGTATTTGGTTTATATGTTCTACTTATAAGGTAAAGGTTAGGAAAGTGAGCTTATGCTGTACTATGCTCCATTTTTTAATTTAATGCGTTATTTTTATTTTAAAATGACTTTTACCTATAAAAAGATGTTTTTGCTTTAATTATAAAGAAAAAAATCTATGTTGTTTTTCTAATTGAAGGACAATTGACATGGCTAGTGTATATAATTGCTGCTGCTATAGGTGGGAGAGTTTCTTTTAATGCTGCTGATGAGTATGATGCAATGGATGGTGAGCTCATTTGCAGGTATGCAATTTTGAAAAACAAACATCTTTTTCTACTATAAATACTACTATACTACTTTTCTGTACTTATTTAAACATATTGATGGCTAAGGAGTGATACCGCGTAACTCAATATTAAAGAGCATAATTTACAAGGTATCAGACCTTAGCCATCGATATTTGTTTTTTATATCAGAGTGGCTAATATGAAACATGATTACAAGCAATGTCAGTGGTGTAGATAAAGAAGTATTACAGGGGTTAAAAACCCCTTGAGTGAGAAAACTGAGTTGATGACAACAGTGAAAAATTGATACTCCCATCAATTTTTCTGAGGATATACTCTCAGTAATCCATAACGCACAATATGTGTATGCAATCATATGCATAATATGTCATAATGTGAAATTTTTTTAAGCTTGAGAGAAAACGCTATGTGTCTAAAAAATGTTTCAGAGTTTTTGGCATATATGGAGTATACCCTATGGAACACCACTGGATGCCAAACGAATAAATTCCCTTCCACTACATATTAAAACCAAGAATAAAAAAACTAATGAAATCACAATAGTGTTAAGCTTAACGAAAAGCAGTAAAAATTCATTTTTTCTGATCACAACTGATTTCCAAAACCTGTCCATCTTTGCATGTTAACTTCCAATGAATTGTGGCCAACATTTTTGTATTGATGCTTTCTGTTCAAGTTTATCTTCAATACGTTCTGTTTGTGGAAATAAATTTTGTGATGTAAGTAATAAATGGAAAATCTATTACACTGAAATGTGATGAGAAATTTCTGAATTCAGTGTGTTAGAAATCTTTTTATTTTTATGATGCTGACAAAATGCTTGTTTGTCTGACATCTTGGTTGGTATTATTGGGGAAAGGTGACGGATGGCATGGAGTTCAGTTCTTCTTCTGTTTCGGACGAACAACGCAAGTTTGCGTCAGCATCAGCTGCTCGTCCTTTTCGAATCACGCATATCTGTTTTACGGTGAATGCTACTGTGCAGCTTAGTTTTAGAAGGAAATGTTTACTATAAGATGGCGTTACTTATCCATGTTCCATCCAAAAGATCAGTTTTGAACATTAGTATTTTTCTCTCTTACGTCAGAATGAGGTCTGTCAAGTGTCTGTGATTTATTGAAATTCGTGAAAGAAAATGTAAACATGTGCTAGCAAGTGAAAAGGGAAACAGATACTCATTTTGAAGCAGTTGTTTGTGTATTTGATTCCATTTTAAAATGGGATTTCATGGGAGATATTCTAGCAAGGGGTTATACTTCGATCAGCAATAGTATAAAGATGCTGAAATCGCCATATTTGTGGTTTTTTTTTTTTTTTTTTTTTGAAGCTCTGATTTTTTTACCGTTGCCACGGTGTAACCTTTAATCATGTGTAAATAAACTCTTCTACAGATATAGATAAGATATATCATATCTCTTTAGTATTAATGAGTAACTTAGTTTAAATACTACCTATTACCATGAATAAATGTCAATAAATCGCCTGCTTTTATGGAAGTGGATTAGAATCAGTTCAAACAGGCAGTCCAGGGCAAGATGATGGGCTGAAGCGCGGGGCAAGCTGACGAGCTCGTCATCTTGCCCCGCGTCTACGGGGACTCTAGCTTCTGATGCGTCATTTTTCCCCCATTAAATCCTACTAGGACTATCACAGAAAAAAATATTGGTGAGCTTTTGAGCACCGTTTACTTCAAAGCAGCTACAGTTGGAGATGTCGATAAAAGGTTTAAGGAATGAAGGATCATGACTCATAATTCTCTCGCTTTTAGCGAACTATGATGTTGTTGCCTGAGACTAATAGTGCTAATCCTTAGACCTTGGGAGTAGAAAACCAACAAATAAACCCTCCAGACAAAGCAGAAATTATGTCAAATGCTGATTCCAATGCACCAAAGAAGCCTGTTAGTGTTTCTGATTTCAATGCATTGCCTAAAGCAACACAATGTGAGAAAACAAAGAGGAAAAGCAGAAAACTGATCTCAAACATCCTTACAAATACACCTATCAAAGAAATGTCAGAAGGAGCAAAGTGAAAGGAAAAAAAGGATTACTTAAAAAAAACAGGGAAAATATGCTCATGAAGCTAAAAAGAGGGTAAAAAAAACCTCAAACTAAGTTCCTGTAGGCCCAAGTTTATACAATGCATGCCAAGCAATCCAGTTGTACCAACTTCAACGAATGGTGTTATAAGAGGCCCTGCTTGTAAAGAGGAATATTGTGACCCTAGAACAGAAGAATGGACACTGCTGTAAAAGCCAAGAGTGGTGGCATGAGGAATGTTCCAATTTTGAAATGGCATTTTTATTTGTGTCTATTGTTAGCTGCGCAACTTAACACTTCAACATTACGCTCCAATGCATTATGTTTTTTTTTTTTGGCTGATTAATCACAAATAAAGATTTGAAAATATTGTAATGCTTTAAATTTTAATGATTTATTGTGTGTTGGTTTAAAAAGTGTGCAAATACAGCCACGGTGTGCATTGTAAAATTTAACATATAGGCAGCTATGATATTATATACCTAGGTAAATATATATATATATATATATATATATATATATATATATATACATATATCGTTTTTCTTTCTGTTTTTCTAGAGTTCTGCAGTTGATGAATCTCACAGATAATCGTATCTCCCAGGGTGGTTGTGAAAAGCTGGAAATGGCAATGATATACTTTTTTGAGCAATTCAGAAAAATATATGTGGGAGATCAAATTCAACGAACATCGAAGGTGTACAAGAGGTTATCAGAAGTTCTCGGGGTTGCTGATGAATCTATGGTTCTTAGTGTTTTTATTCGTAAAATGTTAGTTGATTAAATTTTGTCTTTATTAATACTATTTGCTTTTTTATTTTATTTTCTAATGAGTTTTAATTTTCTTTAAGACTCACAAATCTGAAGTACTGGAGCAGAAGTGAACAAATTATAAACCGGACACTCCAGCTTCTGAGTGATTTATCTGTTGGTTATACTAGCGTTAGAAAATTAGTTAAACTGGAAGAAGTGCAATTTATGCTGAATAATCATACTGTAAGTATTTTCTGTAAGCATTCGCTATTAAAGCAGTTAAATAATTTCTATAGTAATTATATCCCCTTTTTTCTTCCAGAGCGAACATTTTCCATTCTTGGGAAGTGGTGTTCAAATAACCGATATGAGATGTCGATCTGTATTTTATACTGCCCTAGGAAGATTATTACTTATTAATTTAGGAGAAGATGAGGAAAAATTTGAGCAATTCATGATGCCTTTAACAGGTTTTTTTCATTAAGTTATGTATCTTTTTTTTGTTAGTTTAATGCATTATTATATGTTTAAAAAATTTTTATTATCCATTCCAGCAACCTTTGAATCATTGGGTGCAGCTTTTGCTGCTGCTGAAACCGGTGTCTTCAATGAAGCAGAAACTAAGGTATTCTTTTATTTATTTGTTTTATTTATTTATTTATTTTTAATTATTATTATTATTATTTTTTTTTTTTGTGTTATAACTAATGACAAGATTTTACACATGACTTACTTTTTTAATAATGTTTAAATTCCATTTATGACTTTAATTCTCAAGGGTCCATCAAAGGTGGATATTTTTTAAATTTGTTTTAATATCTATAATGTAAAAACTCAGAGTTTAAGAACAAAGGGTGTCTACTGATACTGGAAATACTGGAAGTACTGAATATATATGTAGAGAGAAAGAGAGAGATACTGGATTTTTCTTTTCTGTATTATATCCGAAAAGTACCGAAAAAATTCGAAAAATTACTTTTGAATTTAATCTATCCCTCTGAGGGAAACTGAGTAGCAATATAAATTGTTGTCTGCAATAACTGATCAGAATTTCTTTTGACACATTAAAGTGGAATAATTGTATGATAATTGTATAGGTAAGCATTTAAATTATGTAGGTAGAATAAATATTGGATTTTCTAGTATTTTGATTTGAACTGAACTTTTAAGCTAAATAGCTTACCTTAGCAAAAGTTCTGTTCATGTATTTTGATAAATAATATTTATGTATATCAACTGTTCTCTAAAGGCTGTGTAATACTTCAACCAAATAGTGTATGTACAGTACAAAGAAGTAATAGTTTAATTAGAGATACATGTGTAAAGATGAAAAAGTATACACATTTTCAATAAATGGTTGGTCGCTGGTAGTGGACTGTATATTTTTTGTATGAGAAAGGAACTAAAGATTACTCTAGTTGAGTTTTAATTAATTTGATAATTACAATTTTTACACCATACAACCTCAGTTTGACTACTTATTATATCTTATAACAAAAAGCTTAATAGACACAACCACAGTAAACTAATGGGCAGAAGTGTTTACATATGTGCATATTTGTTAGAATTAGCAAAAGAGCTATATTTTATTTTGCTTTTCATTTTGCTGTGAAATAGAAATAAGAAGTTTTTCGCCATATGATAATTGAGATTTTTAAATTGATGAACTGGAAATGTACTGAACTTTGGGTCACCAAATCCCTAGACACCCTGAAAAATTAAAAAATCAAATGTTCTTTTAACTGACTACTAGTTATGTTTTTCAGACAAATTTTGCACATTATTTGAGTGAGTAGAATCAAATATGGCTGTCATAAACTAATATTGTTTAAAAAGTAATTTACATTGAAGATCCCTGGTCTTAAATCCTAGCTTTCTGTTGCTCTCAAACATTACATTTTTACAACTTTTCCTTCCTCATAACATATTTATTGTTATTATTTTTTTTTAACAAATCCAGGTGTCGTGTGCAGGACACATCTAAATAAAAATGACATCAAGTTAAATAAAATGCATTAATGCTGCACAGTATTAGTTAGTTTAATTAGTGGATGACAGATTTTTGTTCATGTCTTGTTTACAGTCAGAAGAAAAAAAAAACATTTTCTGGAGAAAAAAAGAAAGATAGAAAATGATATACTTGCTCAATGGGAAGTGTTCCCATTTTTATTTATTTAATTTTATTTTATTTTTTGTAAATAATTAGTAATTATGCTGATTATTCCCTAAACATTGTGTTTTTGTGTGAAATTATCAATTTTACAATTTGATGTTTCTGCTTCTGATTTAGAACAGAATAATTTTAGTGTCATTCCTCTGGGAGACATTAATTTTCTGAAAAATAAAAACTTCAGAGACTTTTTTAAATATTTTTCTCTACTTTTATATGTGTTCAGAGCAAATTAAAACTTTTTTTTAAAAAATCTATCGTTCAAAGTCAGTCTTTGGTTTGAGAAGGATATATACAGTTGTTTTGCTTTAATCTTTCAATATGGCATGTTTATTTTGCCAAAGAGCATTTATCACTCTCGGATTTTTTTTTTCTTCTGTATTACACACTCAGTCTTAAATATGAAGAAGTGCAAATCCGTCAAAAAGCGATAACAAATAACATGCTTTGTTTTGTTTTTAAACCAGTACAGCATTAACCTAGAGGTAACCGTAAAATTTGTGTGCAAAATTAATTTCTCAGTGTTAAATCATATTTCTTCAAAATATCATGGTTCAATAAGTGTTAAAATTTTCTTTTATTCAAATGGGAATGCTCATTATAGTAGCAATTTTTCTGACCTTCATATTCAGTCTGACTAAAGTCTTCTGGTAAAACATGCAAAATTAATGCATAAGAAAGGCCATTTTTCTGCAAGTTTGAGTAAAAGTCATTTCTTACAGGCAAAAACTAAAATTCAGTAAGTTACTGCCCTATAACCAGGGCTAAAGCAGAAATACATGGTGGTGTATTTCATGTAAAAACTAAAATGTTTTTTTTTTTTTAAATGTTTAAAAAATTATTACCTTCATCTTAAAACTCTTTTGAAAATTTCATGTGTGTCTTAAGTTTTTGCATCCTCTGGTTTATCATGTTTAGCAATGAGAATGTGAAAGTAGTATTTGTAAAATGTAACCACTTCACAGTTAAAAATTGAAGTGAGCAAAAATGAAGGAAAAGCTGCATAATTAGTTTCTGATTTCAATGCTTTTTTAGTTGTTGAAAAATCTGGTGGGAAAACTTCAGCTCTCTTTCATCTTTATTTCTTCAGTTAATTTCCTTAGTATTGAACTTTTTTTTTCCTTGCATGAATATTCTTTATGTTGAGTTCAACTCAATAAGCTCAAAATTCTGCTGAATTTTTGCCATATGCTATCTGTTTGCTCTTGTAATGATTTGTACGAATATAGGCAAGAAAACTATGATTTACTTAAAACTATTATATTTGACTTAACATATATACAGTAAATTAAAATAACATTATAAATAAAATTAAAACCCTTCTTGGTTTTATAAAAGTTATGCGACATGCAGTGTAATAGACGAGTGTCCGAAAGCTGTTAAGATACATCAGGTAGGAAGCCGCTCATTCTCACGGAGCTTAGCTGTTTTATGTCCACAGTCACCTGTGCTGCCCTCTGCGGACAGTGCATTTGCATATTGGCCCAGACATACTCCCACCCTATCAGGAATTGAGTCCTGATACATAAGAATTGGAGATAGTTTGCAGATCGGTCTCTGGAAGATCCCTTTAGCTGTCTTTACTGTTGCAACGCGGACCAGGTCGTCCACTCCCGGGTGAACTTCAAGAACCCTAGCCAAGGGCCACAAACCAGGTGATGAGGCTTCTTTCACTAACACAAGATTGTTGACTTGAATGTTGGCATGAGGGGTGGTCCGCTTCGACGATCTGCAAAGATGAGAGGTACTCCTTTGACCACTGCTTCCAGAAGCCTTTGCGGAGATTCTGGACGAGTTCCCACTTTCCTTTGAAGCTATGTTCGCTCAGGGTTACTGGATCCAGAACTGACATTATCACATCACCTGTAAGGAAATGCGAAGGAGTCAAAGCATTTATAGAGTCCGTATTCTTGACGTCAACACATGTGGTTGAACGTGAATTCAGAAGTTCTTCAATTTGAGTAGTTAATGTAGTTAGCTCTTCGAAGGTTAGAGCTATTTCTCCTATTACTCGTTTGAGGTGAAACTTTACAGATCGAATTCTTGCTTCCCAAATTTCTCTGAAATGAGGGGCAGAAGGAGGAATAAAATGCCATTCAATTTGTAGTTGTACTAGATGGCTTGAAAACAGCGTGATGAGGGAAAAAACACTTCATTTTTTAGAAGAATACCTGAATTCTTTGTTAGAGGTGACATGTGACCTGAATCTTCGTAGTTTCGCATAAATTCTTTGTAATGATTTTGGAATTCCGGATTGAATTTGAATTTTCGTTCCATGGCAAAAAGTTGCGAAAAAGCCGCTGGTTTTGAACCACTTAACTCAGCTTTCGACTTCAAAAATGGTAAATTCACAACAAAACGTCCATCTGCATTTGTTTAATTTTTTTTTAAAGTGTTTCTGCGAATTCTTTTTCCGGTGAAAGAATTTACTTTTCGCTACTGATACTTCTTCCATTTCCCAAAAGTTTCTAAGCTCACAATCAACATTTAATTCGTAAATATGTAAGCTAGTTGATGAATTTGAATTCGACTGATTTTCTGGCAGTCTTCCCGAAACTAAAAATTCAAAAATTGAGTTTTGAGCGATTAAATTGCTTTCTGAACAATTTATCTGACCCGGAAGGAAAATAGAGAATAAGTAATCAGCACCAAGAATCATATCCACTTTACTTGGAAGGTAAAAGTTTTCATCTGCTAAATTAATGTTACTTAAGTGTGCGAAATGTTCCTTTTGAATTTTTTCAGTTGGAAGTGGGGCCGTCAATTTATCTAGAATTAACGCATTTATGGGCAGTGTAATATCAGGGTTGAATCTGGAACTTAAATAGACTTCAACACAGCCTTTAGTTACAGTAATTTCCGGAAGAAACGCCGCATCGCCGGAAGCGCCGCACCCCGCAAAAATCGCTTCGAAAAAAAAAGAAATGCTCAGAAGCGCCGCATCATCGTAAACGCCGCATACTAAAAATTGAATTTTCAATGGACTTACCTTTATACAAGCAAAAAAACAGCATAAATGATCAAGTAAATAAAATGCAGGGATTGAAAGAATTAAATTATATTTAGAAAAACAGAAAACACAATACAAGCAAATATATACATTTTGATGAAAATAACATTTTAACAAATTTTGATACGTGAACAAAATATATTACGGCAAAAATTCCAACTTAAAATCCATCAAAATCAGATTCTTCAGTGTCTGAAGTAAACAATTTTAACATGTCCTCATCAACGCAAGTGATGCGAGGTTCTGGCTCATCAAGATCATCAACCTCGTCGTTCTCAACGAAGTCGTTTTCATAGGAACAAATGCCGGATTGTTTGAATCCTGACACTATTGTTTTTTTTGTTACACAGTTCCACGCAGTTGACACCCATTTAGCGACTTCTTCGTACGTGGCTCGGCGCATTTTCCCTCCTTTGGTGAAGGAATGCAGACCCTCAGTCATCCATTCCTCCCACTGTCGTCGCATTTCCGCCTTGAACGCCTTGTTTACGGATAAGTCCAACGGCTGTAAAACTTTTGTCATGCCGCCAGGAATTACGGCCAATGTGGCCGATAGAGCTTTGCACTTTAGTTTCACACTATCTAGCAGGTGGGAACGCATACTGTCCATCACAAGAAGTCCTTTGGGCTGGAAAAAGGCTCCTTTCCGGCGCCGCCAAACAGTCTCTAGCCACTCCATCATCACCGCCTCGTTCATCCATCCTTTCTCGTTCGCGGAGATGATTATGTCACTCGGGAAATTCCCTTTCGGAAGCGTTTTTCTTTTGAAGATCAGCAGAGGATTTAGCTTCGTTCCGTCCGCGGCGCAAGCCAACACGCAGGTGAGCGATGTTTTCTCATGGCCGGTCGTGGTGATGGATACACTTTTCACGCCGGTCTGGTCCACGGTTCGGTTTGCCGGGCAGTCAAAGGTGAGCGGTGTTTCATCCATGTTGATGATTTGGGAATGGTTGAACTTCCCAGCCGCGATTGCTTCCTTAACAAAGTCCAGGAAGGCAGTTTTTTTTTCTTCCCAGTCCTTAGGCAACTGTTGGCTTATAGTCGTTTTGCAACGAACCGAGATTTTGTGACGGGCCATGAAGCGATAACACCAGCATGGCCCGCCTTTGAAGTCGTCAAAGCTCATCAACTGAGCCATTTTCTTGGCTTGCAGCCGAATTTTAATGGTGGACACTGGCACGCCTTTTTCCCGCTGTTCCTTTATCCACGCCGCAAGTTGGGTCTCAAGCTGGGGCCATTTCACCGTGCCACTTCGTCTAGCACGCTTCGTCTTACGCATGTTTTCCAAATTGTCCTTTTCGGAACGCCAGCGACGAACACATCTTTCGTCGACTTCGAATTCTCTTCCAGCCGCCCGATTACCAATTTCTGCAGCTCTATTTATCACTGTCAATTTGAAGCCGGCAGTGTAGCTGCGATTTCACTTAGGAGCCATCGTTAAGAAAAAAATCGAACGAACGAGAGCAAAGAAAGATCGAAGATTTAGCGCAACAAGTAACGAGAAAGAACGAATGCAAATGACGTCGCGCGCTTTCTCCTAGCACGCCACCGCCGAAACAGGTGTGGATGAATCCATTTCGTTGAACAGGTGGGGTGTGGACAGGTCTATTTCACGGAATGAGTTGGAGGAGAACATTAAAAGTGGAGAGTGGAGGAAACCTTTTCCCTTCGCACGGAGGAAATCTTTTTTTTTTTCCCTCCTGTGCTTGCTTGTTCGGACTCGCGGCTCGAAAAATTTGTTTTCGCTCGTAAAGGCCGCATCGCTACAAGCGCCGCAGCTGAATAAAATTTTACTTTTAAACACGTATGCGCCGCGGCGTTTCTTCCGGAAATTACTGTAAACCAATTCTGGAACCTGCAAGACCAGTGATGGGGAAACGTGCATTCTTTCTTTTTAATCCCAAAGAATTTAAACAGGAGTTTCATATGAGCGTTGTCATGCTTCCTCAGTCACACAAAATTCTTATGGTTCTGGTCCCCCCGCTAGCATCTTTGACAAAAACACAAGCTGTAGGTAATAACGCAAATGCAGCTCTAACGGCATTCACAGATACGCTTTTTTCGTTTCATGTTGGGCTATCAGTTTGTTGTACACTAGAGTTTATTTGCGGGAAGTTTTGACTTGAACCTTTCGAAAGAAATGCATTCGAGAAAACATTCTTTTGCTCATAATTTTCATGCAGAAGTGAATGATGTTTGCATTTGCAAGAATGACATGAATAAGAAGAATTGCATGATTGAATATCCGAATGCTTGTTAGATAGACAATTAAAGCACAATTTGAATTTATTCACGAATTGCTTGCATTCTTTTACACTCATTTCTTTAAATTTCGGACATTTTGAGAAATAATGAGAAGTGTCTTTACATTTAATACACCTATTACCTGCACTATTTTTATTACTTCTGGATGAATTTCTAATTTCATTGCGTTCGTTTGAATTGCATAATTCTAAAGATACACATTTATTATTTAGAGATTCCGGAAACATTTCAAAGGTAGGAAATTCTTCCTTAGTTGTATGTTTCGCCCATTCTTCCCGTGTCTTGCTATCCAATTTTTGTAATAAAATATAAATA
Organism: Uloborus diversus; assembly: GCF_026930045.1. NCBI lineage: Eukaryota > Metazoa > Arthropoda > Arachnida > Araneae > Uloboridae > Uloborus > Uloborus diversus. The sequence goes on along the minus strand of NC_072733.1, from coordinate 30,231,548 downwards.
AGCCAAATATCTCTAGAATCTGCTTTAGAATCTATAGATTTTAAACCCCTGATCACTTCGTCCGAAGTATCAGTGAGATTGCGCAAATTAGCACAATTAGCGTTAACAATATCTGATTGATCCATGAAGGTTATATTTAAGGAAGAAATTATTTGTTTCTTATTATCATAGCGAGCTAACAGTTTATCCCAAGCTTCAGTATAACCTGTTTCCGATATAGGAATATGCTTGATTATATTCGCTGGTTCAAAACACAAAAGCCCTTTAAGATATTGAAATTTTTGAATGTTTGAAAGCCTATTATTTTTATGCACTAATGAAAGATACAAGTCTTTGAATGAAGGCCAGTCTTGATATTGACCAGTAAAAGATTCAATGTTTAACTTGGGTAGCTTAAAGTTATTACTTATTGAATTACCTATAGGCATACAATCATTATTTTCAATTTGCACTTGATTTAAATTCATAGACAAATTTTCAAGAGCTTCTTGTAGCTTGACTTTGGTTGCATAGTACGTTTCTTCGAACTGTTCGATTTTCGAAAGTTCTTCCGGCAATTCAGAATCAGCTTTGTTAAATTCAATGAATATAGAGTCCAATTTTTCAAGTTTGTTTTTTAAATCAAATTTATGAAATATTTGTCCTTCATCATTAATGAAATTACTAATTCTAGTTAGAGCTGCTTTGGCCCATCCGTGAAGCATTTTAACGGCTTTTTCATCAGTGCCGTGTTGAATTTGTGAAGTTTTATCTTCAGCACTATTGCTGGTCATTTTAAATGACGAATGGTAACCAAAGTTAAACTATTTGAATGAATAGATATACTTATCTTTGAATTCTTTAAATGCTGAATCCTTGAGTAGAATCCATATGATCTCGCCTGGTGCCTCCAAATGTTTGCTCTTGTAATGATTTGTACGAATATAGGCAAGAAAACTATAATTTACTTAAAACTATTATATTTGACTTTACGTATATACAGTAAATTAAAATAACATTATAAATAAAATTAAAACCCTTCTTGGTTTTATAAAAGTTCTGCGACATGCAATGTAATAGACGAGTATCCGAAAGCTGTTAAGATACATCAGGTAGGAAGCCGCTCATTCTCACGGAGTTTAGCTGTTTTATGTCCACAGTCACCTGTGCTGCCCTCTGCGGACAGCGCATTTGCATATTGGCTCAGACACTATCTTTTGATACAATGTTGGTGTGTAAAGCATTATTGACTATTATACCTATGCACATATTTTGTGTTTATTATTTTCTTAATTTATCTTTTTTAGAAGCAATTGATTGGTCTTGGAAGAGATTTACGAGGATTGGCATTTGCATTCAACTCAAAAATCAGTTATATGATGTTATTTGATTGGATGTATCCTTTCATTAAGATGAAAAGCATGAAAATATTTAAAAACAGGGCAATTTTATGAAAACTTATTTAAAAATACTTTAAAATATATTTTTATTTTCAGACATGTAGTTCTTTTTTATTCTTTATACATATGAATATGTAAGTCAGTATTCATTGGGTCTAAAAGGTAAAAAAGTTGGATTCTATTTTTAGCCAAAGGCTTTCAACATGGGTTCTAGGATTGATAGAAATTTTGGATAGATTTTGCTAGTTGAAAATTTTTTATAAATCATATTTCATTGCAGTGCAAAATTTATTTATTGCATAATTTCATGCTTATTGTTTATAAATGATTAGATGTTCATTATAGTCCCAAGTATAAAACTCCCTCAATGTAACTTCACCGTTTAGATTTTAAAGATTTGGTTGTATTCTCATGCAATTTTTTCTTTAAAATTTTAAGTTTGCAGCTTCTACTGTTAATCAAATTGCCTGTTATTTTGATTTCCTGGAGCAGATAGAATGTGACTGAACAGAGAAAAAAATGCTGCAGTGAAATCCTGTTACAATGAATACCAGTACAACTAAATTTCCATTTCAATAAAATGACTTTTTAGTCCCAAATTAACTGCCATTACATTAATTGGATTCCATTAAAACGAAATTCCCGTTGAACCGAAATTCCAAACGAATAAAATTTGTGGTCCTTTGAAGATCGTTGTAACATGATTTCATTGTACTTACAATTCAACTTTTTGTTCTCTCATTGTTGTGAAACCTCCCTTAAACGCAGAGGTGTGCACAGAAATTTTGAAAGTTATTAGTAGACAGAATCATCATTAATGACTTTTTCAGGCCCCTCTCTATATTGTTTAACTTTATATTTCACGCCTATTTTAATGAATGTAGAGCCCTCTTCAGGCTCGAGCCCGGGCAAACAGGTGTCCCTTTTCTCCCCACCTCGTGCATGCTCCTGTTTAAAATGACACCTTGGAGTAGTACTAATCTTAATAAAGTGTTCACTGTCTTTTAGTATAGTCTGATTACCGTAGAAATAGTACTGTTACAAATTTTGTAAGTAGTGATTATTTTTATGATCAATTTGTTGTAATCTGGCTAATTTGACTTTTATTCCATTATTTTTCATTTAAAATTATTTTAGTAATGTTACCTGTAAATAGCTTCTTGTAATGTACGTACAATAGGGTGAAGTGAAAGTATAGGCAAAAATTTTTTTTCCCAAAATTCAACTTCTAATAGCGCGGAAAAGTTGTGGTTTGGTTCCACAAAGAAAATATTTTTGCTCTACCTTTTCATCTTGAGGGTCCGCTTTAACCTTGAAGTTTACAAAATTTACACTTTTTTCCTAAAATTCCACTTTTAATGCAAGTAATTTTTATTTTAGATGCTCAATTTTTGGTGGAGGGAAAGAATTGTGACTGGGTATCATAAAGAATAGGGTAAAATTATTTTAATTTTACTTTTTAGTTCTGTGGGTCGCTTTGACCTTGCATTTCAAATACTTGCTTTTGTTTTGTAGTGAATTAATCGCAACTTCGTTTTTTCTGTACTTAATTTAATAAGTTAAAAAATTGTTATTTGATACTATAAACTTAGAATTCATATATTTATATCCTAGATTTCATTTTAAATATCTGCTTTTACTTTTTTTTCTTGAAAAATCTTACTTTTTTAACTACAGTTTTTATAAGCCATTTCTCTTTTCCGTAAGTCAACTGTAAATGTCATGGAAGAATTCCAATATCACTATATGAGGGAAAACACTTTTATCTTGCCTATTTATTTACTTCAAGGTAGGCCCTTGAAAGCGTTTACTTTTAGTCTCTGCGTATAGGGTACTTCGCCTCCCTCTCATTCTTAGCTTGAGGAATGAATTCGTCCAAAGCCATGTGGCACCTGTTTCGCATGTCATCTGAGAAAAAATAAGCAATCACATTGCTTAGCTGAGATTATGCCTTGCCTACATAGTCGAACATTTGTTTTTCTCGAATGAGTATGTGAGCAGTTGAGTGTCGATTTGTTAGTCGAGTTGTAAGGAAAATGGCTACTAGTAGCAAAATTAAAACGAGAACTAAATCAAAGTGTCCTGTGTTTGGAACACCCAAAGAGTTGAGTAAGCTAGTTTTGCCCACGTATGAAGACATGATGAAATACTATTTGTATGTTAGGAACCATTTAAAGACAGATGAAATAACGAAAGAACCAACAGTAGCTGAAGTCTCAGAGGCAGTAGCTTTACAAATCGAAGAACTGTGGAAGAAATCCTTAATACCTATAGTTACTCACACTCGTGTTCTTCAACTCATTCGTTCATACAATACCAAGTACAAAGAATTATTAAAATCTATACGAAAACAAAAAATTGAACGACATCTGGTCAAAATAAAAGCATTTGCTGAGGATGCAAAACAAAAATTGTTTGATATCTCGTCTTGTAAATGTAAATTTTCCTCTTGTAGTTGTGAAAAGTCCCGCAAAGTTCCTGTGGAAGAACAGGCGTTTCTTCATGACCAGAGAACTGTTAGAAAAATGATCATAAGTTCTGTTGACTTAACTGCAACAAAAAGACTTCGACGGAAAGCAGAGAGAAAATCAAAAGACAATGCTCGCTTTTTTAAAGTTGCAAAACAAACTGAAAGTGAAACACCTATGATTTTAGAATGAAGTTCATTAGAAATGGACATAAATGACGAAATTTTCCAGGCTTCTACTTCAAATTTTAGAGCAAAAGTAAAGGAGATACCATGTTCCACGAAGCTACCACCCAACTCTCAACAAATGCGAGTTCCTTTACCAACATTGGCAAGGGAATGTGACCGATACGGTGTTTCAGATAGAGCTGCGGCATCAATAGCAAGTGCTGTGCTTCAAGATGTGGGTTTGATTACAGAACAAGATTCTTCATGGGTGATTGATCGCAGCAAAATCATTCGAGAGAAACAGAAGAAAAGGAGAAAGGTACTGGTACAAGAGACGGAAACTTCAAGAAGTCTTCGTGCTTTGTATTTTGATAGCAGAAAGGATAAAAAGTTACAACTTGCAGACTTAGATGGCAAAAATTACCATAAAACAGTAGTTGAAGAGCATGTTACTTTGCTTCAAGAACCTGGATCTAAGTACCTTAGTCATGTGACTCCAGCCAGTGGCACAGCAATAAACATCACCAGAAGTATAACTGACTATATAACAAGCAATAACATTTTATTTGATAATTGTGTAGCTGTTGGATGTGATGGAACCAACGTAAATACTGGAAGAAAGGGAGGTGTAATACGGCTTCTCGAAGTTCATTTCTAGAAACCGTTGCAATGGTTAGTATGCTAACTTCATTCTAACGAACTTCCCTTACGACATCTTTTGAAACACTTAGATGGTAAAACAGAAGGTCCACACGCATTCTGTGGAATCATTGGTAAAGCATTGGATGGATGTGAACAGTTGCCAGTTGTAACGTTTCAACCGATTCAGGTTAATCTTCTGATTATAAATAGAAATGAGTTGAGCACTGATCAACAGTACTTATTTGATGTTTGTAAAGCTGTAGCTAGCGGTCAGTGCTCTGAAAATTTGTCTAAACGAGAACCTGGAACATTAGTACACTCACGGTGGTTGACGACGGCAAATAGAATTTTACGGCTGTACATGACAACTGACAGTCCGTCGCAGAACTTATACACATTAGCAGAATATGTTATGAAAGTGTATGCACCAATGTGGTTTACCATTAAGATTAACCACTCTTGCAAAGATGGTTCTAAAAACCTCTTTGAAACAATCAAAAAATCACGTTATCTGTCTTCTGAATTAAAAGCTGTAATTGATCCTATGATTCAGCGCAATGGTTACTTTGGGAATCCGGAAAACATATTGATAGCGATGATCACAGCTGATCGACACTGTGTCAGAGAACTTGGTTTGCGTCGAATTATGAATGCAAGATCTATGACACCGATTGAATTGCAAAAATTTACAATTCCAGAGTTTAATTTTGATGCTAAAGACTACCATGAACTCATCGATCGGCAAAATTGGGAACACACGGAGCCGCCACTTACAAGTGGAATTCTAGATAAGGATTTGAAAGAAATGGTGCTTGATGGCGTACCTTCTGAATTGTTTGATTTCCGTAGCCTCCCATGTCACACTCAAGCAGTGGAACGATGCGTTAAATTAGTCACAGAAGCATCATCTACGGTTTGTGGTGTAAGCAAGAGAGAAGGATTAATTAGAGTAAGATTAGAATCCAGAAAACTTATGCCGCAATATAACACTAAGTCTGAATATTGTCATTCATAAAACTGATCTCCAAGCCAACTTTTCCGCCAAACTATGCGTCATTGTTTGTAGTGTGCGGATTATAGTTTGAATTTGAAGGAACAACAATTTGAGAATTCACTTAGTAACTTCTTTAGTTTTGCTGTATAATTTCTGTGACTGTAAAAAGTTGGATTGATAATTTCATACTTTTATGTTTAAATTTTGTAATGTATCATATGTAAAAATCACATTTTGGTGCAAAGTCACATTTGTCAAGCAGAGAATCTTTTCGTCAAAAATGCTTTTACTTGTTAGTTTTTTATAATTTTTAGTTTTATATAAATAATAATTGATGCATATTAAAGCTAATCTTTTTAAAGGAATAACTTTTAATATATTTTTCTCGGTGTGCTAAGTATTGTAATGTTACTTAAGTTTAAATCGATATTGGGTGCTTTTAAGGTAAATGATATTTAGTATATTTTATTATTTAAATATTTGAGTTTGGTATGTAATTTACACAAACGGTCAACTTTGAAGTGCTTTTTCATCATATTGGAAAATTTTTGGCTTTAATGGAATCATTAGAATTTGTATCAGTTTTGATGCAATGATGGTCAATTTCAAGGTCCGAGTTGACCCTCAAAATATTTTTTGTTATAAAAATACTTTTGCATGACAAAATATCTATACAAGAGGAAACTTTTCAGCACTATTACTTAGCTTTAATCAAATTTTGATTTTTTATGAAACTATTACAACTTTTGTCAGTTTAGATGAAATAATGATCAATTTCAAGATGCGAGCGGATCCTCAAGATATTATTTGTCATGAAACTGTTTTTGCATGACAAAATATCTATACAAAAGGCAACTTTTCCGCACTATTGCTTAGCTTTTAAAAAAATTTGATTTTTGAGGAAATTTTTCTAACTTTTGTCAGTTTTGATGCAATAATGGTCAATTTCAAAGCAAAAGCGAACCCTCAAGATATTTTTTGTTTTAAAAATGCTTTTACATGACTAAATATCTGTATAAAACACAACTTTTCTGCACTATTACTTAGCTTTTCTCCAATTTTAAGTTTTTCACTCCACCCTAATGTACAACCCCTTTACATTCAAATGAAGTATATGGTCCCTCCATTTCTGAATGATAAGATTTGTGAATGGAATAAAAAGAAAATACGAGAAACTGGTAGAACGAAATAGGATTTTCTGGATATTTCTTTGCTGACTACAAAAGCCGTGTAGCATTTGACTGAGGGTTAGTTTTGCTTGTAAATCGTATCAGCCGTGCCCTGGAGAGCTTGTATTTAGCTCTTTGTGTATAGACCTTTGCGCTGTGTTTTTGCGTATTTTGAAGTAAATACGTGTGTGACCGTTGAGTTTACGGTATTAATTGATTTTTGCCTAATTGCTATGCTTAATTTAGCAGTTGCTAACGATATTTCTTGTACATAGTTGTAGATAAATCTCCTGTGTTTTCTCAAGAACTGTCTCGTCATTAAAGAATTTCTTGAAGTGGCTGGACTCATAACAGTATCAACAAGTACCTCTGAATGACAAAACTTCCTAACAATCTTAAATGGCCTGTTAAAAGCAGCGCTGCCAAGTACTGAATGATCACATTTGTAGAAAAAAAATCAGGAAAGGGTATAAATGGTGTGTTTTTCTTGTTTCTCCTGGATTCTTTTTTTTTTTTCCAACTGCAGCTTTCTACTTCTATAGGAGCAAATGAAAGCCTAGCAAAACATACCCTTCTGTCCTCAGGTGTTCAGTCACTCTTTCAACAGAGAAACAATGGAAAAAAACAATTGTTGCTGCAAGGATAGTTCATCTTATGATAAGGCTTTCATTTTCTAAATACTTCCTGTTATCATCATCCTCAAACAGAAATCATCAGAAAACAACCACAGCGACTGGAACTGTTACAGTTCCAATTTGAAAGGAATCTAGTTTAAGGGCTGATCTACATTTCATACTTCTAATATGATTTTAGGGAAGCTAAATGGAGGGTAAGAGAAAAAAAATTCAACGATTTATTCTCTTTGAGAATCCTTATCATTCATTGCTTCATCTCAAAAACTAAGCTCTGCACCATTAAGTGGTTCTGTGGAAGATGACTATTTGTAACTTTCACTCTTTTTGAAACAGGATAATGCTTTTTAAAATAAGCAGAAATTGTAAGATACTGCTTTTTCTTTGAATGTAGAATAATCAGGTAGTTGATGAAAATTAGAGATGGTCAATTTTGTTCTTTTTCCATTCATTAAAGGAGGTTTAATTTTTTTAACCCATACATTGAACTTGTTCATTTGAAGGATGTCTTTTTTTTAATTAGAGGTGATAGCTTTAGAACAGTTGCGCACGTACATTGAAAATGTTTCATAGATCGGAATATTCTTTTACAAAAAAGTAACTAAAATTACCAAACAGTAAGAAAATATGTCTATAAAAATTTAAACAAATATTTTATTTTGGTTTAAATTTTAGCAATTATAGTTCATTTTGTATGCTTTTTCTGGGTAACCTAGTAGTAAGACATCTGTTTTCCATTCCAAAAGTTGCAGATTTGATTTTAACGTGTTACAAAGTTAAATAGTCCAATTTTATTTTATGACAAAAAAATTAAATTAAATAAACATGACATAATGTCAAAAAATTGATCTTTAAAAAAGTCTGAACACCAAAAATCTTATAAGGCATTTTAAAGTAAAAATAGATTTTTAAAATGTTATTTTGAATGTGTAAAATGAGAATAATATCGAAAGACAAAAATCTTAAAATATGATAATTAAGAAGTTAAATAAGAGAAAGAGAACTGTGAATTACCGTATATACTCTCATATAAGTCAAAAAATTTATCACGAAAAATGAGGCTTAAAGTTAGGGGGTCAACTTCTATGCGGGGCAGAATTTCCGAAAAATTTCCCCAATTTTTGCTTTGAAAAAAAAAACACTTGAAAATGTTAACATTTTCCTGATTTTAGTCCACCCTTTTTAAGCAGATGTTAAATGAGTAAATATGTAAATATTCTGCTATGATTTTACATGGTCTGACTGTGAAATAAAGAATAAATAATTACAGTAAACTGCCCACTACATGAAAGTGTGAGGATTGCCGTATTCGCGAATTTTCTCAACAGTCGCAAATTATTGCTCATTTTTTAAAAATAATATTTTTTAGCTACAGCATAAAGTTTTTTTGATATAAAATCAAATAAAAGCAACCAGTAAAAAAATCGTAACAGCAAAATCGAACCCTTTACAAAAATCGTGATCGCAAAAGTGAACCTTTTAGTGCAAAAGAATAAAAATCAGATGCTTTTTAACTATGTTCATTATATTTGATTTACCTCCTTTTTATAACGTTAAGATTCAAAGTTATTGGCAAAAAGCTCCCATTTTTTCCAAAAGTAGAGACTCAACTTATACCTGGGTTTTCGATTATTCCCCGATTTTTCTCTTAAAAGTAGGGGGGTCAACTTATACACAAGATCAACTTATATGCAAGTATGTACTAAGTATTGTTCAAATGAAAGGCTGTTAATTTTTTTGGAGATTGTACTGTACAGTTCAATTAAAAGAGTCTGTTTTTTAGGCCCATTATTTCATGAACAAGGCAAATAAAAAATTAAGTGCTGGAATTCCTAGATAAGGTTGTTTAACTTCCACAACTGTCAAATTACACAAAAATATTCTTCTGCTGCATCCTTGTATAAAATGTTCATTTCCAAAATTTCTAGTCCATATTGCAATTTTTGTAGCAAAATGGTATGCATTTTTCATTTAAATTTTTATTCATTTAAAATCAGCATTATTGGTTATTTTTCTCAAAGTAAACATTTAAATATATCAAGAATTTTAAACAAAATAAGAAAACTAGTATAGTTATTGAAAGATTGCTGTTCATTACATCAATGCTTTTTTACTTAGTATGCCTACTTTTCACATGTGTGCACAAACAAAGGAATGCATATCTTCTGAAATCTTTCTCTTTGTCTGCATCTTTTTCAATTTTCGTATTTAGTACATTTCAATGCAAAGTTTTTCTTTTCTTTTTTTTTTTTTGATTAAATGCACAGTAAAAAAATACAAACCTGCTCCTACATTTTTGTACAGGTAACTCAAAGGTGCAAGTTTTGTCTTTAGAGTATTTCGGTCTTTTTGAAAAAGGCAGGATTGGAGTATGATAAAAAATAATTTTATCCTTGAACAATGTGAGACAGTTAGTTTTATTTTATTTCTCAAGCAATCATCATAGTTCTTCAGAGCGATCATTTATCTATTTTAGAACACTTTTGCATAGAAAATTAGTGTTTAGTTTTTAAGTATGAATCTCTGTATTCAATCCTTTTATTCATCTGAAAATTTAATTTGGGATGTGATCACTTTTCATTTTAATAATTGCTGACTTGGAAAGTTTTGTAACCCTCATCCTTGAAGTTACTTTCAAATGCTATAGATTGAACATTGAATTTAATTTCATTATTAGTATTATTATTTATTTACTTATTCAGTTTTAAAATCCATAAAATGTTTTTCCCGATCAATAAAAACATTAAACACTGAAAATAAATAAAGATACAAAAATAGTAAAACTTACAGTTTGAGAAAGTCAAAAAGCCTGAATTTTTAACTTTACATGTGTTATTGTTTCATCTCGGGTGTAGAATTTATTGCAATGAATTGAAGATCTTTAGTGAATGGACATGCTGAGTAATGTTTTTGAAGAAATGGAATTTTTTTTGCCAATGAGCATCAGTTTGAAGTAATTAAAGCATTCAACTTTCAATAGGAAGGATTTTATTTTATTTGAAAAATTTGACTTTGTTGGTTTCAGCAGATTATTCTTGTAGACCCAAAACTCCTGAAACTTGATGCTACTTTTATAAGGAAATAAATATCAGATTTGACTTGTTTTGAAAATAGAAATTTTAACTATTATGTGGTTTTTGGGATATATGACCTTAAAATAAAAATAATTAATTCTTAACACATTTTTTTTCACTAAAAAATATGATATGAAGCAAGAATGTTCTTGCTAGAAATATATGAAAATCAAATATTTATTTTTTAGTACAATAGAACTTGCTTATAACGAGCCCTGATTTAACAATAATTCTGATTAAGTGAAGCAAGAATGTTCTTGCTAGAAATGTATGAAAATCAAATATTTATTTTTTAGTACAATAGAACTTGCTTATAACGAGCCCTGATTTAACAATAATTCTGATTAAGTGAACAAATAAGAAAGATTTAGTTGATACATCAATGCTATGGAACATATCTCATTTTTAACGAGCAAACCCGGCTTAAAGCGAGCAATACTTTTGTGCTTCATAAAGTTTCTATCGACTTCCAGCTCAGCTTATCCTTTCTTGGAAAGCGTTCCATTTAAAATTCTGAATACATGAGAAAGTTGGTGATGAGTCATAAATACTAAGGACAAGTAATGAGCTCTTTTTTTTTTTTTTTTAATTAATTTGAAGTAGAGAAGCATTTCAAAGTTATATACTTGCTGACACCAGTGTTATTACTTTCAGAAAATACCTTTTAGGACTGTAGCTGCAATTTAATCTAATGCAAATTTTAAAATAATGAAAGTGTTGAAAGGTGAAGAATTTGGAGCTGACCAACCCTTACATACTCCATGACTTTTGATGTACAGAAAAACTTCAAACTTGGAACAGAACGCCGTGACACTAAAACACATGGCGGTGCTTTCTTAACCTACGAAAGCAGCTACACAGGTACGTATTCGTCAAGTGGACATACTAGATGTTGCTGAAAACGATTTATTTTATTACAATGTAACAAAGAAATGGAAAAGGATCCTATCTTCATATAGAACTCCTTTTAGTTCTAGAAAGGAAGCGCAAAAATACTGAAAGGTAATTTCAAGTAGAACTATCCAGAGAAAATGACTGATTTTGAGTGACATAATTAGAAATAGAAAATCACTATTATGTTCAAGGTAAAAAAGTTTTCCAGTTAACTTTTCTTGAAGCAAATCAGTTTTTCAATTTACACAATTTAAATATTTCATCTATAATAAAAAATGTTTTGCTGTGAAACGTGGTATTATATGAGATGTGGTTTAGGAAATCAACATAAAGCGCTTTAACCCGCCCAGGAGGATAGAAAATTCCAAAAAATGCTTTTTTAGCACAGGGCTTCCCAGTTCACAGTGCCATTCTGGTGGCCACGTACTTTCACCTGTGGAATCCCTTCCCCCAAACAAGACGAAACAAGGTTGAGTCCAAAGGAGATAATCCTTTTTGTAGCATGACAAGTGAAGTTTCAGTTCCGCCCACATTCCTTTCCCTTCTAACGCTTTATTGAAGCCACGTGGAGTTGTGAAAGTTCTATCTGTAGCTATATTTTCTTGCAATGAAGAATTGGTCTTTTGGAATTCTTAAATTTTCTCCAAAATAAATTATTTTAGATAAGAAAAGATAGCCAATTTTGAAAAGTATTAACAATAATAGTAATAATAATTTTTTTGTTGAACCATATTTTTGTAAATTCAGTATATTTTTCCGTTCAGAAACTATTAATTTTCACCGCCTATACGAATAAAGCTTTTCTGAATCAAATATTTCCACATAGATGCAATGTTAAGGATCCCCGCTTAATCGAATAATTTCCCCAGATAATCAAATAATATATTGGTCAATCTTCGCAATTTTCTTTCTGTGAAAAATTTTGAATAATTAAAACAAAATTAATCAAGCACAATTATTTACTTTAAAATGAAAAGTAATATATTTTTCGCCAACAACGGGCGAGAAAAACTTTGTCAACATTTTTATATTCCATAAGAATATTTCCACTATTCCATCTAATTTCTTTTGTTGTTACAATTCCAAAAAAAAAGAGAGAGAGAGAGAGAGACTTTGTAGATAGCGCTGACGATATTAAATTAACGCAAAGAAATATGAACTTTACAGACGATAATAAGCTGATAAATATTTGATGTAAAACACGGCAGATGAGGAGTTGTTGGGAGTTAGAAAAAATTCCCAAAAAGAAATTGAGCAGTTCCACTATTATACATTTTTTCAAAAAAATATTTCATGAATTTTTTTTCTAAAATAACGATTTTATAGTTAAAATTGTAGGTTTTTCTTTTCATAATTCTGATACGTACTTCTAATATATACTTTAGGACCGTAATCAGGCATTTATTTCGGAGAAGATTTTACTTAACCGATTTCTCGGGAAATTTATATGGTGAATGAAGTTTGATTTCATTTGTTTATTTATTGATTTTTGCTACAATAGGTTACTTAAAGGAGAGATGCTGCCTTAAGGTCATTAACATACTAATGTAAAAAATGACGTATCTCGTAAATGAAGGAAAGAAATCCGACTCGTTCACTAAACTTCTTTTCTGATAAAATATTCAATGTCTTTATAAAAACTCAAAAGAATAGCTTAGGTGCGTGCACTTATATACGCGCATTCGAGGTGATGCTTCTTTAAGTCATATTTTTTGAGGAATAAGATACATTAAATAATAGAAAAGCACTTTGAAATTTAAAGAATTTTTATGTTTTTTGTTAGCGTGAATCAGGTATTTAAAATTTGAAGGAAAATTTGCTTCGCTGTATCTTTTGTAGAAAGGAATGTTCGCAATAATTACAATATAGATAATAATAAATACTGAAGATAAAGTTGTGAGTTTTCACTCTTTCAATAATTTTTTTTTTTTTTTCAAGTAAAGTGCGAAAAAAAATAAATGAATAAAATAAATAGTAATAATAATTTTTTAGCAAAAAAGTAATAAAAAGCATTTTTTGGAATAGTTTTAAAATTTTTGGAGGGGGTTTGAACCTTAAAAATCCACCTCTTACATACAGCCCTGATGTACTTAATTATTGTACTATTTACTGGTATTCAATTACAAATGTTTTCAGTGAAGAGATCAGACATCCACTTTTATGCACGTATTGTGTGCGAAATTTTAATGTAACTAAAAAGCAAACCAAATTTAACTAACAAAATATATGCTCCTTAACAAAATAGTCGTTTTGTGATACTCTTTTCTTTTTATTTCATCAGTTTATATTTCAAAAAATATTATCAATTTCTTAGCGCAAAAATGCTCCTATGATTGAATAGTTTTTTTTTTTTTTTTGGATCATGGAATGTTTTGAGATTTTTTTTTTAAATTCAATTGTTTGCATGTGCCTTTATGAGGGTAGGGGAAGCACAAATGAACAGTCCTGTAGCACATACGAGCACGAATAAACAATGCGGAACAGGTATCATATTTTAAAGAAAAACTCTTTAATAAGAAACATATAGGAATATACTAATTACATTGAAGGTTTTGTAACCTATCATATCCCTTCAACATCAGGTTAGAGTGTACAGTAATTTTATCAATAAAAAAATAATGCTTTCTATTTTATTTTTTTATATTTTCATTGTTAACTATGAAATTCAAAAGAAAAAAATGTCAGTTTTAATGAATATTATTTCACTGTAATCAATAAGACTTATTTTTTATCAAAAATGTCACTACGACACACATGGAAGTGCCCTATTATTATTATACTAGGGAGCCATTCCCCCTGCTCACTTTAATCTCCAACCCCACCAGCAGGGGCTTCATACCACCTGCGGTGAATAAAATTTTTGATTTTAGTAGTGTCATAACATTTCCGGACATTCTCAGGTCAGAATGACCCTTTAAGATGTAGGTTTAGAGGGATGAGACAATGCGGAAAGGCTTCCCATGGATAGCCTATGCCCAGCGCTGCAAGGCATTCTAGTCCAGAGAACATAGGGTTACAAACAGACAGACGCTTACAGAAATTAATAGTATAGATAGACTTTGTCATAGATTATATTTGAATGGGTAATTGAAAATTATTAATTGAAATCAGTTGTGCACCTAGTGTGAAACTTCGGGAAGAATGGGACAGCTGCATTTATGCCGAAAAAAGATGCTTCAGACACTTACTTGATTTTTTTTTTCTGGGGCAAATGGACAAGAAGTATTTTTACTTTTATTTCGACAAAAACAGGGGTGCCCCCCCCCCAACCCCATATACTCCAAGTTTTCTCAACTTTCCTGCTTTTAACTTAGGTTAAACAAAACTTTCTAAAGCTTCAAATTTTCAGTTAAATTTGCATCATTCACCTTAATTTGATGAATCAAAAAAAAATCAAGAGATAAATTTTCAAGAGAAAAATGAATTTACAAAAAATAAGAAACCGAACTGCTTACATTCGTGACAGCAATAACAAGTGAAATAAAAAAATTAAAATTGAAAAAAAAAATAAATAAACAAATCATCATCCTTTTTCCAAGATATACTCCTTATTATGAAACATAACACATAAAATACCCATTACATTGAAGGGTTTGTAACTTATGCTGTATCAATATAAATCAGACAGTAATGTGTCAATAAGAAAATATTTAATCCCAAATGTATACCGCTGCCAATAGTTAAATTAAAATTTTTGTAGCATGTTCTAATTGGATTACAAGTTGAACATGAAAACAACCTATAATTAGACTGCACAATATATTTTTTCGGAAGAAAAATTTAAGCTTTATTTGAAGTGCCACATTTTACACTTGACACTGAAATTTACAGATTGTTGTGGTTTTCACCCTCAACTGATCTAGATTCTTCTTAACTCTAAAGGATTAAAATGCTAAGCATGTAAGGTACAATAGAAAGCAAACAGATTGAAAATCCTAAACTAAACATAATAGTACTTCTTTCCACATGGAAACCAATCTCAATTGTACCAAACTTCTTCTGTTACCACTTCAATTATCATTTTATCAACTTTTCTCTAAATCCTTTCTGATAATTCACATAGGAAAGTAGAAACATCACAACGTGGGTTTATTTTGCCTCTCTTGACACCCCCCTCAAGGAAAACCTCTATAAATAGGGCCATTCAAAACGCTTGAGGTTTTAGACTGGAATGACATTTGTAACTCCAATGGAGTCCACTCATTAACAATAAGATACAACACAATGCAAAAAACCAACATTAGTTCTAAACAGTGCTACACAATTTTCGCCATTCAGGTATTTCGCTCTTTCTCTCACGATGATTGATTGCCTAGGGTGTATCAAATATTGAATTATAATAAGTACGGATAAGATAAGAATGACAATGAATGTCTTCGTTTCTGAAGGAACAGTTATGTGCCAGGGTCGAACATATGGCTTTTGAAATCACTAGGCACGAGCTGTATTGGGAGCTCCCCCCTCCCCACCCCTTCACATCTGACACAATATAATGAAATAATAAAATATTTTGGATTTGGAATTAGCGAATGCGATTTGTTTATTGATATTTTTTTTATTATTTAGTATTTACAGCTTGTTAAAGTGCGATATCAAATTACTTATTATTATTTTTTAACTTTGAGTAGAGGTTTGTTGCTTTCCCAACTTTGTGGCCCTCGGTTTGTGCCCCATGTGCCCATGCCTTAGTATGGCCCCGTAAGGATATTTTTCAAGTCATCTTTCCTCTGACAAGGCAGAAAGAGGTTCCTATACCACACTATTTGATTTCGTTACTTGGTCGCTGGAATTTTGTATAATTTTATTCATACTAGTATTATAATTTTCTATATGGTTCGGAAAAAGATGTACAAAAATAGTGCGGGCTCTAGGTATTGCCCGACAGAGGGGAAGCTCCCCCTACAAGGGAGCAAAGATATAATTTTAAAATTTAGCCCCCCCCCCACACACACAATCCTTCAGTTTTTATTTAGCATAAACAGCAGTCATTCCTACCTCAAACAAAATCAGTATAGATTCAGCATTTGCAACCTATTTTCCTACAAAAAGAAATATAAAAATGGAAACTACATAAAGTGATAAAAAAAGTTGTCAGAGATACACAAGACAGTATGTAAAATTGGAAAAATAAACTTTTGTAATGTGTATGAGTTTGTTGTCCCTATCATTACGTTTTTCAAAAAAAAGAAAAGAAAAGAAAGAAAAAAAAATTGAAGTGTTGCGAAAACAAAAAAAAAGTTACTTTCATAAAAAAAAAATTCACAATTTTCACATGTACTTATAATATAGAAATTCAACTATCATATTATTAGAAAATCATGCATCATGGCATGACAGATGCAGAGACTGCTTCTTTACTTCTATTAGATATTTCTCGTAAAATGTAACGTGTTCAAATATATTTGCTTATGTGTTTTTATGTATTAAATGCCAGTTAGATTGACTTGTTAGTTAGCATGTATTAGGTAATTAATTTGAAACTTAAGGCTGCAAAAGTAGGTATCTCAAAAAAAAAAAAAAATCTAGAAAACTTTACATTATTTGAAATTTCGCACAAAGATTTGAGTTGCAATAATGTTTTCTGTTTTATTTAAACCACTGGTAACCAACGTGTTTTAATTCGAGTGTAGCATCTCATATAAAGATAAATCTCTCGGGGCGGAATATATTTGAAAAAGAAATGTTTAACATTGATTCAAAAAAAAAAACATATGTTTCACAACAGGATATATTTTTAAAAGCATTTTGTTAAGATATTTCTTTATTTGGTTATATTTTGATGACATATTGATAAGAAATATGGTAACCATAGTAATTTCAATAATAATACCATAAGTACTATAACAGTATACGCTGTAAATATAATCTTAAATTGGCCATTCCAACCATATCTCCATTACAGCATCAATTACCCTTATTTGTTATGGATACATCTCGTATTACCTAATTCAGAAAATCTCCAATCATTATTTGACGGGTGCGAATTTCTCCTTTTTGTTTCATACAATGTCGCATGGCTGTTTTTATGTGTCAAATTCCAGTAAGATTGACTTGTTAGTTAGCATGTATTAGGTAATTGAAACTTATGGCTGCAAAAGTAGGTATCTCAAAAAAAAAAAAAAAAAAATCAAGAAAACATTATATTATTTGAAATGTTGAAATGTCGCTACAAAAAGATTTGAGTTACAACAACGTTTTCTGTTTTATCTAAACCACTGGTAACCAAGGTTTTTTAACCCAACTGCCGCATCTCATATAAAGATAAAACTCTAGGGCCAGAATACATACAAAAACTAAATATTAAAAGAAAATTTTTTAAACTATATATATATATATCCCGCTTTATAGAAACTGATATCTAATTATTTGACCCAGAAAAGTACCGAATAAATAGAATCTGTTGTTTTGGAAGCTAACAAAATATAATTTTAGATATGTAACATTTAACATAACCGGATATACGTACTTTTGTAGTTACACGCTTCATTTTCATTCAGTGAAATCCCATTACAACGAATAGGAATGCAACAAAATATCCTTTCAGTGAAGTAAATGTTTATTCCTGATTTAATTGCCATCACAAGACTTGAATTCCATTTCAACGAAATTCCTGTTATAACGAAGTAATTGCTGGATCCTTTAAAGTTCCTTGTAATGGGATTTCATTATAGTTTAAGTTGACTTTTTACAAAACGCTTAGCAAAATAAAAAATGTGTTGTTTTGCCTAATGGCTTGAGCTGAAAACGAACAATCAAGTTGCCTCTTCTGAATATTTCACGAATTCACTTATTGGATTTTAAACAGTAAAACCTTGTCAAAAAAGAGCACTGCTCTGCTCGTCAAGCGTTGCCAAAAACTATTCTCAAATTATAAATAAAATTACTGAATTTTTAGTGCTCCAAGATCAAAGTAACAGCATTTTGCATTCTTTGGCGCGACTTCCAGTCTTGTTGAGGTTAAAGCGTTGTTCGATTACAGGTTTTGGCTTTTATATGATGATGATTACTATTCAACTTATTTCAAGAACATTTCCCCATTAACATTAGCTACTTCTTTTATATAGCTACTGATTTTTATGTATGCTAGTCATAGTTCACTGTATGATATAAATTCCAATGATTTCATAAAACATATTCAAATATGACTTTGTCAAAGCTCCTAACAAATTAATAAAATAATCAAAAATAAAATGTTTTTTAGGATGTCTCCATCGCGGTATCCATTAAAATTACAATGGTAAGGTGCAAGTGAAAGGTTTTACAAGTGTCCTTTCGTAGTTAACAGAGCGTGTAGAAGGGGAAGATAAAGCAACGCCTCTCTCTACGGGAGAACAGAGGGGGAGCGAGAAGGAATTTCACGGCCTCGGCCTTTTGGAAGTAGCTTTTTCTCTGGCAATTTTCTACGTGCAAGTCCGCCTTGCGGGAACTTTAACGAAACGTGATATTACGTGCAAATACGTGAGTCGGTTAAAAACAATAGATTAGTATTTGAAAAAATATATATTATTACAACAAACGCAGCAACTTTAAGTAGTTTTCGAAACATAGCTGAAAAGCTTTAAAAATTCAGACTCATAAACCATAAACTAAAGAATTTGCAAAACTCGTTTCTAGTATTTATTGTAAAAATACATTGGATTCGTATTTAAGATATTTTTTGCTAGATCAGCAGCAATTCATTAAAAGATATTCATCTTTTTAACAAACAATAGACGATAAATAAAAAGTTACACCTATTTCCATGGATGCTCAACATTTGCATTTCATCAGTGCGTAATTTCTTCAACGCATACAGTTAAGAGTAATTAGAAAAGTATTTGACATGTGATTATCAAAAAGATGTGTTATTACGATAACTTGAAGTACAAAGGGCGTAATAGAGAAAGTCATTAGGCGTAAAAAGTTACGAACAATATCCAATATACATATGGATCACCTAAAATAATACGCTTAGCAAGGCTGAAACGTTTGAAAACATGCAAAAGTTTAACAGTGTGTGGGGTGGTGATAGAAAACAACGTAAATTTTTTTGCTTAATTTATAATCACATGTCAAATACTTTTCTAATTACTCTTAACTGTATGTAAAATTACTCTTAACTGTATACATTGAAGAAATTACTCATTGATGAAATGCAAAAGTTGAGCATTCATGGAAATAGTAGGACTCGACCGATGCATCGGCGCCGATAGTTCAACAATTTAAGCCATCGGCATCGGCGGCCGATGCTAACTTGCAGGAAACATCGGCCTTAAAAAACATTGAAAAGCCGATGGAATTGGCCGATGTTTTTGAAAAAAAAAAGGACCTTTGTTGTTTTACTTTTTAATACAAAGTCAAGGGAGTTATTGTTTTCATATAAAATTGTTTACTTAAATTTCAGTATGAATTTCTATTTTAGTCACCCCTGAAAGAGTTTTTTATACAGCATTCAGGTACCAAATAAGTTAATTGTTGCGTTGTTTCTTGCGGCTGGATGTACGTATGTATCTCTCATAATTCATAACTCAAAAATGGTAAACTGTAGAAGGCTAAATTTTCGCATGTGGGGTGTGCGTACGTTCCAGTTGTGCACTTCACTTTTTGTTTTCGATCGGTGGTTCTAAAAAGCCTATTTACTCATTTTTTGTGGCTATTAATTACTTATTTCAATGCAAAACTAATATAGCGTCTCAGAGTGACAATCATTCAGCGATATATTGCCGAATTGGAGACCATGGAAACAAATATGAGATGGCGAAACCGGTTTTGTTTCATTTTGTTAGATTCCACTTTAAACGACGGTAATTTTTAATTTTTTCGATATTTGTAATATGAATCACAGTAATGCAGTCTTTTCTGTATTTCTTCGGTGGAGCTACACGTTTGAGGTCCATCGAAATACATTTTGGGGCCCTATTTCTCTAGCACAGAAGTTGTAAAACATTTATCATAAGCATTTTTGTAACTCCTACGGTTCCCTTATGGTTATGGGGCCTCTCGCGCAATCGCAACATTTGCTATATTTTAAATCCGCCACTGCACGTCAAAACATACTCGGGTGCAAGTTTTAACAGGGTTTTTCTGCTCAATGTTTATTATTGTTTTGAACTTTATTTTTTTCAATTATTTTTTGCATTTCCGAGAACACTTGCGTGCCCCTCCTCCAAATCAAACAATTTCTGAAATTAAACTCTAGTTGTACTTCTGAGTTGTTTAAAACTAACACCATTCATAAAATTAGAGATCTTTTTTTCAAGCTTTTTCTATTGTTGTCAGAAATTGATTAAAGACGTTTTGAATGGAAACATAATTCGGAAACCAAAGGGACTTTTGAATTTTTTCTTCAAAAGTGCTGAAGTAGATTCAGAAACTCTTCCGAGGCGTTGGTGGTATCGGTTCTGTACTAAAAAAATGAGGCCGAAGTTTAATGTTGTGAGTCACTCCAAAATCAGAGGGTGACCCCCCCCCCCAGCCCACCCTCGTCGTTTCAAGCACTTCTTAAATATTTAGCGATTATTTATTTTGGTCAAAAAGTATCATTTTGCGTATTTCTTATACTTGTTTCACCTATATTTCGTAATGTGCCATCTTTTTTGCATCATTAATAGCGATCGATTTTTTTTTTTCTGTTGTAAGTAACTATTTTTTTATATAAATATATAAAATAAATGAATAAGTTACTTTCGTTTTCATCATATTTTTAATAATATGTTATAGAAAAGTTTCAAGGATTTTCTATTATGCAATTTTTTAAATTTCAGAAAATTATTGTTAAATTTCAAAATTTACTTTGAACTTGTTTGTTATGCTTCATAAAAGATTAAACAATCAAATTGTTCAATATTACGTGTGAAAACATCAGATCAAGTAGTATATGTGTTCAGTTATTAACTTGATGTAAATATTGAGTTTGTTTATTGTGACTGCGTTTTAAGAACCTCGCTCTTTTCATGGCTATTTCTTGTTTTTCGCAAAATTTATGTTACGGTTATAGCTTTTATGAAAAATGCAAATTTTTCCTTTCATAAAATTTGTTGACGGTTTCATAGTTTTATTCTTAATTTTTTTTGAATGATTAAACAGCATAATTTAATGTTTTTAACGATGTTTAGTGTACCTAAATCCTTACATTATTACAATATTACTGAAATCTTAGTTATATGTTCAATTTAAAAAAAAAGCCAATTGGTTATTAAACAGTCTCTTTGTTTTTCTTCCTTTATTTTATTTTATTTATTAATTGATTTATTTATTTATTTTTGATGTTTTTTCTCTTCCATCATACAGCAGTCAAAAAAGGAGAAGCATAACTACACCCTATACAGATTGTACGTAGTATGACCCAAAAGTTCGGGGGACAAGCTGTATAAAACATTACCCAAAATAGTTCACATTACCTAAGCACATCCATCTTCAAAAGGGCACCTTGAGAGACTATGTACTTCTGCCAGTTTTCATATAACTCTTGGAAACACTCCTGGAAGCCATTTTTCGCTACCTTCTGTGATGCAGCTTTATCTTCTCCTGATGGAAGAAGCGACGTCCATGCAAATGTTTCTTTTTTTTTTTGCTGGGAACAGGTAAAAGTCACACGGAGCTAAGTCCGACGAAACGTTATGTTATTTGTTTGTCACATCAACGTTGGCAGAAGTGCATAGTCGTTCAAGGTGAGTATTTTGTAGATAGATGTACTTCGGTAATGTGAACTATTCAAGGTAAGGTTTTAAACAACTTGTCCTCGAACTTTTAGATGATACTACGTACGTATGAGTTTTCAACTTACTATTTCATAACGTTTTTGAGTGACGCAAGTTTACGCGCATGAAGCCATCACAAGAGAATTTGCGATAATTAACTAAGGAGGTGTTCAAAATAGATATTTCGGTCATCTACATGTTCTTAGGTACATATGCATGCCGAAAAAATTTGTGAAGTTTAAATTGGGTGATCGTAAAATAAAAATTTAGGTCGAAATCTGATTTTTTCTTATCTTTTTTTTTGTGATTACAATTCCTTATTCGTAGAAAGGAAGTAAAGTGAAATGAATCAATGATCCTTTAAATCTCTGACAATCTTATCAATTTATTTCTGTTAGATTTTTTTTTTTCGCCATCGGCAATCGGCCATTTGGAGGAAAGCAATCGGCCATCTTTGAACAATCGGCATCGGCCCATCGGCCAAAAAATGCCATCGGTCGAGCCCTAGGAAATAAGTGTGAATTTTTATTTATTGTCTATCGTTCATTAAAAAGATCTTTTAATGAATTGCTGCTGATCTAGCAAAATTTATCTTAAATAAGAATCAAATGTATTTTCACAATACATACTCTTAGAAACGATTTTTGCATTTCTGAACCATTTTTCATAGTAATTTTTGCAAAATCTTTAGTTAATGATTTATGCGTCTGAATTTTTAAAACTTTTCAGCTATGTTTCGAAAACTACTTAAAGCTGCTGCGTTTGTTGTAATAATTTTTTTTTTTCAAATACTAATCTATTGTTTTTAAGGCGCATTTCGTTAAAACTTTGAATTTGTAATATTTTATGTTGATTTCCTACACCACATCTCATATAATACCATGTCTCACAGCAAAACATTTTTTATTATTGATGAAATATTTAAATTGTGTAAATTGAAAAATTGATTTACTTCAAGAAAAGTGAACTGGAAAACTTTTTTTCCTCGAACATAATAGTGATTTTCTATTTCTAATTATATCACTCAAAATCAGTCGTTTTCTCTGGATAGTTCTACTTGAAATTACCTTTCAGTATATTTGCGCTTCCTTTTTAGAACTAAAAGGAGTTCTATATGAAGATAGGATCCTTTTTTATTTCTTTGTTACATTGTAATAAAATAAATCGTTTTCAGCAACATCTAGTATGTCCACTTGACAAATACGTACCTGTGTAGCTGCTTTCGTAGGTTAAGAAAGCACCGCTATGTGTTTTAGTTTTACGACGTTCTGTTCCAGGGGGTCTCCAAGGGGCTCATTACCAGCTCTTCGGAAGGGAGTGAGATCGGGAAAAACAGGCGATTTCCCGACGCGTGCACAGTTGGCTTATTACGAGCTGTACGGAATCGGGAAAAAAGAACCCGTTTTCGGGTTTTTTACTCATTCGCTTCAGAGGTGGTGAGATACAGTCATGGGTGCAAGACCTTCCGTCTTGGACAAAATTTCCAAGACGGAGGTCGGGACGGAAAGAAATTCTATTACTTTCCTTCAGATTTTACTAAAAAAAGAAAAATTGAGTGTTCAAAAAATATGCTTTTAATTGCAGGATCTTTCCATAACCACGAATTTACATGGACATTCTCTTGATTTTCCGCCATGAGCTTGTTTTGTTTACAATGTGCTTTTGGAGGTGTGTGTCCTTTCGTTTTTTTTTTTTCTCATTTGCCAGTTCATTAATCGCCCGTAGCCTTCCCCCACCTTTCATTCTTTTCTGGTTTGTTCGCGCTATCTTGGGGAGACTTTCCGATCAAATCTGGTTTATGTTGCAATAGTGAAAATCTTACGTCAAATGCGATTTTATTGCTGCAATAAAAAGATTTAAGATTGGCAGAAAAACTAATGGCTTGGAGCCCCAATTGCTTTTACTCCTAACATCATCCAACATTGCCTAAAATTGCGTTTTTGGAACTTCAATTTCGAAATATTGCCGAAGGAGAGTTCTTGAACTCCGTCCCTTTGATAATGCATTCAAAAAGCGTGTAAATGTTATGAAAGAGGGAGTACAATTTCGTTTTTAAAGCTTCAATTTCGGGGAGAGCCAGCGCCCCCTCCCTCTTTCTATAATATTTTTGAAGATCACCCAATATTGTGATTTTGGTACCCTGAACCTCCCCTTTCCCTGAACTTTACCAAAATGGCCTATCATTGTGCTTTTTAGACTTCAATTTAAAAAAATTGAAGTTTTTGAATTCGGGGAGAGCCCCCAGACCCCCAATTATTGGTGTTTTTTGGAACTACGATATCAAAACTCTTAAATATTACAATTAAAACTACTAGGTCCATATTGTTAGAAAAGTCAAAAGTGAAAAATTCAAAGTAAACACAGATTCCAAAACTGCCATACTCAAAATCTACAACATTTATGATCGTAAATTTTTCCTTAAGCACCCATGTGTGTATGGGGGGGGGCTCAAAATATTTTCCGTCTTGAACACATCCCCAAACTTGCACCCATGGATACAGTGAGATGGAACTTTTTCAATATGGCGGACATGTTAGTGTTAGCACGACTTTTGTATTTTGCCATTGCAATCAATTAAAACGTTTTGCATCTAACTGGAGAGTCTTACGTGTTGAACCCTTTAAAAAAGCAACTTTTTTTATACACATAAAATGAAACACAGCGCTTTGAAAATAGTTTATACAACTAACATTATTAACGTAACTAAACCAATGGATTCCCCAGGTCGAACTACATACAATTTTGCTTTTTATGTTACCCTACTTTTTCGTAAAAGTAACTTAAAGATAAAAAAAGAAAGAAAGAAAAAGATTTAAAACATTTAGAACCATTGAATTAAAACAACTGATTCCTGCAGCCAAAAATCATCAACGTTATTCGAATATATATGCTCTCAGTTTTAAGCTTCAAGAATTCACAAAAACATAACAATAAAAATGGAAATAACTTTCTACATTTACTTAATATCAATTGACGTGCAAACTGAATGATTTAGTAAAATTAAACAGTTCATTTAATGCATACACAACTTGAATAGCTAGAGTAGCGTATGATTCACAGGGTTTAACCTGTATTTGGGCGGCAAGCTTGTGTTCCTGCGTCACGTGCGTTGTACTATCGCGATCGACGGATCGAATCCCACCGTTAGCATGTTTTTTTTTTTAAAAAACTCGAATAAAGTTTTTAAAAAATTTTTTAGTATTAATGTTGAGGTTTTTTTTTTCTTTTTCTTTTATCAACAATCAAATCATAAAATATTTTCTTCTGAATTGAGAATTTGTTATTTTAATGCGATTTGTTCACAAATAGATAACCTTTGAAAGTAATTATAAATTTTGCACTAAATTTCTTTTTTAACCTAATGATTTTTAACTATATGAGGAAAGATTGTTGGTGCAATTCGGTTCTGTGATTTTCTTCCTCGATATTAAAAACAAATTTGCTTGAATTACATAACGCCTAACAGAGAGCACAAACATGATATCGACCAAAACATGTTTTTCCTACTTCTCTTCGTTTCTTTTCTTTTTTTTTCTTTTTTGTTTTTGAAAAATAGATTTTGTTTTAAGAAAACTACTTCAACTCCAGAAGGATGCTTCTCTCCTTACCGAATGGAAAACAAAGGAATAAATAAATAACTTGAATTAGTCTTGATTTAGAGACAGTGAAATTGTATTTTTCATAATCAAATTTGAAGTAGGATAGAATACAAAAATGAAAATAAAAAAAACCTTTCGAGGCATAATAAAAATACGTACAAAGGTTTTTGTCTATAAAATAAAAGTAATTAAAAACGCATAACATTTCTAAAGTAAATAAAATAACTTTAATTAGAATAAGCACAACAACCATCGAAAAACAAATTAGAAAATGACGTTTGCAAAAGACAAAAATAATAGAAGTCTATTTACAGGAGAAATACTCACAAATGATAGATTTATCGTGTCAAAAAATTGAATAAATAAAACGAAGAAAAGAATTTATAAGCTACGAAAAGATTTATCGCCTGCAAAAAAAAAGTTAAATTAATGAATGGGGTCCCGAATTTCGCTATTTACGTTCAGTAACACGACGAACTGATGGTTGATTTTCGCAATGATATTAAATCACCGTGACTAGCTATCTGTTAGTCACAAGGACAATAAATTGAAAACATTAAGCCCTAGCAAAGGGAAATCAGCAAGCAATCTTTATTTAAAAAAAAAAAAAAAAATCAGTGTATGCAAGAGGGGAGGGAAAATTCATCAAAATTACTGGCTATTCCATCGAGCAGAAACAGAATACGGAATGTACTGCAAAATATATTACATTTTAGTGTAGATATCAATGTGGCTTCGACATTTTTTAAAACTATTGTACACTAAATTTAAAATGAAATGAATTTAAAGTCTTGTTCATTGAATTTCAAAACAAAGTCGTAAATTTCACATGAAGTAAATTAAATCGTGAGAGATATTTTACTAAATAAATCCCTATACATTAATGCAACTTTATAAGCATATCCTAAGTTCATTTTTAATCATACTTATATCTGGGAATGCAAGTTGAATAATACAGGAAGGTTATTTACTGAAGATCTTCGATGCGAGTCTGAAAAAAATGCGATGCTTCCTTTTTTCTTTCTTTTTGTTTAATTTTTTGACTTCGTAAAAAATTTTTCGGACATGGAGCTTACAGGAGTAAGCTCTACACTCTAGTTTTAGCTCGCAAAATAAGTGAAAAAATTGTAAAACAAACACCCTATACAAAAAATATGGGTTCTGATGATTTTTAAAATATTTTAGGGGGAGTACCACTGTGAGTCTCTTGACTTAGTCTAAATGTTCACACTTTGGAACCTTGCACCTCTCTAGACCTTCAGAAGAGTATCAATGGCTATTTTTATGCTTCCTTTCCCTCCAAATAAAAATAATGGCTATTAAACTGGCGAAAACGGGAAAAAAAGGGGAGGGGGGGCACCATTTCTAAAAAAATGGGACATGTAGGGAGAAAACGGTGGTCATATTTGAATTCCGGGGCTCATTTTACATAAGAAGCAGCGAGAATTATGTCAGAAGCATTTTGATTTTTTTTTTTTTGTTACACTGTAATTTGGAAAATCTCTTATACTTAGAGCAAAGAAAGCTAGTGGCAAATTTAGTTTAATAGCAAAAGTTTTATGTATATATCTGTTTAAAAGAAAAAAATACCATGGGTTGCATACACCTTCAAATATTGAAAATTTTAAACGCTTTCTGATAAAATACATCAATTAATACATTTTAAATTTAAAAAAATCAATTTTTCCATTTTAATTCAAAAGTTTTTTTTTTCCCACCGCCGCAAAATTTCCGGAAATTTTGTATCTCTAATTATTTCTGAAATTTCATTAGTTATAAAAACAAATGTTTAACATGTGGTGAAAAAAAAAAAGCCACTAGTAAAATTCATAAAATCCGTATGAAACGAGGACGCATAGAAACAACACCATTTCAAATTTTCACGCTGCAATCTCTTATTGGTTCATCTTACACCACGCCTACAAAACCACGTCATATTTTTTTCCCGAACGGCAAGTCTTTCTCACTGTGAGTATGCTTCTCACTTGCAGTTTGTAATACGCCTAACGACTTCGTTCGGAATGAGAAAGGTGAGATTTCTAGCTTCCCAAAGTCGAAGCCGAAGAGCTTGTAATAAGCCCGCAGGAGAGCCAGTGTGAGTGAGAAAGGTACATTCTGGCTTGAAGCACTTGATAAGTGATTTTAGCCAAATTTGAAATTAAGTTGAGCACTTTTTATTTAACAAAGTTATATGTTATAGATACTCATTTTGTTCAGAATTTTAATCTTTACAAGTTTTCTGCCTATATGTATGGCCATTGGAAGCGTTATTTTTGAGATATTGTTATATTAATGAAAAAACGGATGCTTTTTGTCACTAATTTTGACGCCATTGCTAAAGCTTACTTAGTAGAAGGAGGAAAACTTAGTATGGTCATTCCAGACTAATACGGCATAGATTAAAGTAATTTCCAGCTTCCCACCAATTACTTCCGTATTCGACCTTTTTTCACTCCCCAACCGCTGGCCTATTACCACTTAGAGAATACAAGTTTGATTTTTAAAATAGTTCAAGTCCCCTCCCCATAATAATGCGTTTTTTAGATGGACATAATGCCCATTAAGACTAAGTATTGTTGCATTTAATCCATCTTAACTAAAATTTTTATAAAGATCAAGCTGAGTATCACGAGCTCTTTCGATGGTGCTTCTCCTCCCCACCCCTCCCATGTTTTTTTTTTTTTTTGAGCAAAAAAAATGAAACTGCCTTGCTTGATTTTCATAAATTGGAATGTATTTTTTTGTTTTGGGAGAAATACAACCACAGCAGAAACACTTAGTTGGGTACAAAAAGTAGATTTGAAGGTGGCTTCAAGAAAAAGATTAACTGGGGTGTTGTACTCAAGTATGAGTTCTTATATTTCTAACATGTGTAGAAAAATATTGGACTTAACTCCAAATTTTTGAATCTTTCAGATTTTTGAGATGAATATTTTTCTTTGTGTTGTTAAACATTGAAGCTGTATTTGTTATGTATCTGTTTATAGTTATTATATTTTTCTTTTATCTTAAATAAATTATGATTGCATTACTATTTTTAACCCATTCCATGATCAGCCCGAAACCCCTTAACATGCATCCCGCAGATAACGAACGGAGTTGCTTTTTGCTACGTTGTAATAGCGCTTTTCTCCCCATTTTGCTCTCGGGATTTTAATGTCGTTTTTGCTGTTCAGCTTGCATTTGAAAATCGCTTCGCTTTATTAGTTTTTTGGCACTGAATTAAATAGTGCAATAAAATACAAGGTTGCTAATATGTGCTGAAATATTCATTAAATTTACACAGTACATAACGGGAAAATAATAAACAATAGAGGATAGAACGAAAAGCAATTATTTTTGTAAAACTAATTATTTTATTGATTTATTTTTCTTTTTGCTTTTATCTCAGTATATCATTCTTTTCTTTTTATACACTTAAGAAATCAAAACTGTTAAATGTAAGATGATCTCTACCTTTCAAAAGGGCTCAACAAAACATTCTTCAAACAATTGACTGATCCATCCAACCTGTGAGCAAGGGATTTTAGTGGACAAAAACGCTTTAACTGTGGGAATGATTTTCTAAGTGGATAAAATGTATTCTTCGGTGCCTTTTGATACATTGTGACCCTTCAAAACGACCAATAAACACAGAGACATCTCTTTGCTTTTCGGTTCTTTTATCGTAATTGCGATGACGTTTAAATCCCTTCTGAGTGTCCAGATATCAGTTGCTCAAGCGTGGGAAGTATTTTAAAGATAAATGATTACAAAAGATCAAAACTTGCGGCTAATCCCCTATTTTCCTAAAGGATACTTTTGTGCATGCAACTAAAAGCCCCCAGCTGAGAGAGGAATAACAGAGACTGCCTGGGCGGATTCCCTATAAGGAGATGTCCCCCTTGGTGTCTTGCGGTCAACCCTTCCACATTATTTTCTTACAACAAAACAGTTTGAATCAGAAAGGAATTTCAAAGCAAGCTTTACTGCTTGTATTTAAGAACATGTCTTCAGAAGAAGAAAAAAGAAACTCTTGCTTGAAATCAAGTCGGATTGTTTTTCTTATTTTAAAACATATTTGGATAAATTTTAGTTAGTTTCATAGGATTATTTACTAGTTAAGGCAACTTGATTATTGAAAAGAAACCAAATATTTTATTTCTATTTTTAAAATCTCTTAAAAGAAGGTGCAATTAAAACATTGGAGCTATTTTAAAACAATAAATAAAATCTGAAAAAGAAAGGGAGAAAAATAATGTTTCGTTTCGTATGAGTAAAGCCAAAAGAACTCAAGATATTATAATTTCATTTGTACTGTAGTATATATTTTATGTTTTGCATGGTCAACTATTACGTATAATCAATGCGGTCGTCATAATTTTTGTTTGTGAAATTAAAAATATTCAAAACTGTATCACTAAAAATCCATCAAAGGATGCCCTGAATATAAAAAGTTAAAATTTAAGTTTAAAAATATCACGATTTAAAAATAAATAAATAATAAAAAATAATAATAGTATACAAATAAATAAAAAGCGTAGTAAACACATAATTTTAAAAAAACATACTCGTACAAAATTAAGATGTGTAAGATAATTCTTAAAAAATGTTGTGTAAAATAAATTATAAAATTTGAGGATTTTGAACAATTTAGTGAAGGTTGCTTGTGTAAGAAGGTGGATTTTTGATAACAAAAAAAAAAATTCTGTTTATTTGCTTTATTTAGGCATAGAAATATTGTTAAATGTGTAAGGAAATATTTTCACACTTGTTCATCAGAAGTTCAAATGCCAGAATGCTAAGAAACAAAGCTTCCACAAAAAGATAAAAATAATACCTGATTATTTGAAGCATTATACGTGTCCCATCCAGGAGTACTTGAAAGGTTAATATCTTAGTAAAATAAAATAAATTGCAACAAGTTTCGTGAAATACAATAAGTTACATCCCTTTTGTCTAAGGAAAAGAGCTTGATTGCTGCTCCCCTAAAAGCACCAGAACCCAACAGAGAAGCGCAATAACAGGATTCTGCCCTGGAAGGATCGCCGACACATATTCGCCCGAGGCAAAAACTGCTAGAAACGCCGTGACGACACAAGTTCGTCGAAGGCAGTTAGGAACCATTTTCTTGC
The DNA here is from genome assembly GCF_026930045.1 of Uloborus diversus. Lineage (NCBI taxonomy): Eukaryota > Metazoa > Arthropoda > Arachnida > Araneae > Uloboridae > Uloborus > Uloborus diversus. The sequence continues at coordinate 30,200,737 of NC_072733.1, read as the reverse complement.
GACGAGCCTGAATCGGCCGGGGCAGTATTAACACAAACTGTGCGGCCGATCCTGTATCGGCCGGGGCAAAGAATGGGTTAATTTGTTTAGTATCTTGTATGTCGAATTGAATATTAAATTTGAAATTCAGCAAGTTTTCTTGTATATATATATATAGTGTCCTTAAGGTAGCTATAAGGTAAGGATTGCTGTAAAAAAGAATAAACAGTAGAAAAAAAGTGTTAGATTTTATTGAATAATTACCAGATTTTTTCTGCAATAATATTAAATGTATTTAGTACATTTTCACCCAAGCACTATTTTTATTCTGAAACCATCCCATGTGTCCCAATTTCCCTGCTGGTGTGTGTAAATATTTTTGGAACCAAAGTAGTCAATTTTGCATTATTTTTAATTTTTTCTGATAACTATCTGTTGCATGAAATGATTATGAACGACATTAAAAGAAAAACTCTTGCATTTATTAAATAAAACTTGAAATTTTCTAACAATTTGCTATAGTTTATTACCAAATTTTTATATGGTGAGTTATTTATGTACATACATCTTGTATTTGTGTGTGTGTGTGTAAAAGTTATTTTGGCTTAAGCAATTCCTTAACTGTACTTAGTTATCCTGCTTACACACCAATATTACATCGAGCTATAGAATTATGGTATCATGATCCCGTTATAACGACACCCATTTTAAAGCTTTTTACTGAACTTGTTGTAAATAGATCTCAACGCCTTCAGTTTGATGTTTCATCACCAAATGGAATTCTTCTTTTTAGGGAAGCTAGCAAAGTGATTGTAAATTATGGTAAGTTGACTATGGTAAGTATATTAAGAGTAGTTAAATATTTTGTGTATTTATAATAGGGATGTGACATAAATGTTGATGCCTTTGTTAAAAGACAAATGTTCTGATTATCGATTTTTTTCAGGCCAACGTTTTGCTAACATCAATATTTTGCATTCAATGTTTTTCCAATATTAATGCTTTAAATTTGCACAAAAAAAGTATTGTTATGAAAATATAGCTATGTTATTTTTTGATTGGCGATTGCAATATACATCATTATAGAAAGAGTTTTACTCAATTGGCTATCTAAAGAAATTGATTTCATTTGAGATCAGTTAACCCGCCTCTTTTTTTTTTTTTTTAATGTAAACTATATAATTTGTGTAGTTATATTAGGCCTTATAATGATTATAGCTCAACATTCAATTATATTAAGTTTTGTTTCTTAATTTATTGAACATGTCGTAATTTTAGCGTTACTTATTTCAAATCACAATAATTTTTTCTTAACCTTTTTTTAAAAGAAAAAATTGTTAAACTTACAGAAATTTGTGTGATGTGTTCAATTCATTCTCATAATGCATTTGAAAGTAAATGTCATATCTGCTTATTCCATAAGGACTCATGTTTTGGCTACTGTAATTTCCTGCCTGTTATCGGTGGCAATGTGTAATCCGTGCAAATACTAGGACAAAAAATAAAGTGCATTTTGATTTTTCATACAAATTTAGCAACTGCATTAAAAGCATGAAAAAGTAATAAGTTTCAAGCTATAATCAAATTTTATCTAAAAATTAAAGAAATCTTGTTTAAATTGTAGTTATAGTTTGCTAATTAATTTAAGACAAAAGGTGCTAAATTAGTAATCAGTATAAATGGTTGGTGCAAATGGAGACCTCTTCTTTGCTTTGTTTATTTAACTTAGCCTGAATGGGGCAAAAGAAAATTCAGGCACTATAAAATAAATGACCCTAAAGGTGAAGAAGCTGTCTCGGTGCAGAGTGGTGACAGATCACGGAAAAGTCAGGAAACTTTATCAGTAAAATATCATAAAATTTTGAAAAATAACAAAAATTCAGGAAAAATTGATTAAATGAAGAAAAAAATTTTTTTTCCTTGCAAAATAAAGTACTTTAATTCCCTATGAATTTTCCGCCAATTATTTGTTTAAAAAAAGTACTAAAATCAATGAAGTGTGATCATACAATGCCACATATTTGAATTTTTTTTTATTCAACGTCAAAGTATTCAATCTTAGGATGAGCTTCCTAAGATTGCTTCTGTGTCTGTAAAGTTGTTTATTTTAGCAAGATTAAATTTTCCTACCATGCATTCCATGCTACTCAAAATAAACAACCCTACACGCAAAGAGGAAGCCATCATTAATGACTTTGCTCCCTTGCCTTTACTCATTGTCTTGCAGTAATTAGCATACTGTTGTCACAATTTCAAGAAAAAATCTTTGTTTTTTGAAATTAATGATGCTGATAAAATCTTAAACGTTATCACTTGGCGTTTTTAATTCATTTGCTAAAATTAAATGTTGACTGAAAATCACATTTGTTTTTTGCCATGGTATTATTTGCTGTCACTTCTGATCAGAGCCGGCGATTGGAACTAAAAAGTGGGAGGGGAGAGCAAAAAAAATGACAACTAAAAGCTATAGGACTTTTAGCGGCAGCAAAATAAAATGAAAAAAAGAGGGGGGAAAAGTACAAAATTTTGCTAGGGCTCGTTTGCCAAATCTATTTATTTTTTTCAATCAATCTTATTTTCAAACTAATGTAATAGAAATAAATCCTTCTATTCTACGGGATGCATTACCATTGCTTGAGAAATAATGCTAGGAGAGTGATTGTTTTAGGACAGGAGTTTGACTTTTTTTAGTACAGGAGTATAACACTTTTTAGGACAGGAGTATGACAAGTTCCATACAATTTGCCTGTTATGTAGGCCCAGGATTATATTTAAGGTAAATAGTGTTATTTTTCTATTCTAACCTCTTAATTCAACCACACACTATGAGTTAAATTTTTTTGTTTATTTAAAACAGAAATATTGTCCAGGAGAATGACAGCGTAAATGTTTCATACCCTATTCTTGAACTTCAAAATTTTAATGAGAACAGCAGACAAATAATATTAACAAAATACTCAAGGAATCCAACAAAATGGTAATGATAAACAGTTTTATAGAACAGCAGATTAAAAATTCCTTTTTTTTTTATCTATAATAATTGAACTCATTCCTAGGACAGGAGAATGACATGAAAACCTGGGGTCAAAGTTTAAAACAATGTACCTTGATGATTTAAATAATTAAATTTATTTAAAGAATGCTATTTTGCACCTTTAAGTATGCTTAATTTTGTACTACAAATTGAATTTGTGGAATGTTGATATAAAAATTTTAAATAATTTAAGTCCATTTGAAAAACAGATGGGGACACGCCAAAAGTGCGACTTTCTGATTATTCTAAAAATTTTACAGAAAAAACTAAATGAGTTATTGTTTTAATAATAGTAGCATAACATCAGATAAGTTATTTCTAACTATTAAAAAAATGAAAACACTTTCTGGGTTAAACAGTTATTGTGTTAGGCTACAGGGGACATAACATTGTTAAGATTTCGGAGAATCACCAATACATATTTTGAAAATAATTGTTTTTGCATTTCAATGATGTTTGTTACTAAAGTAATCTAAGTTTTTTTTTCGACAACTAATAAAATATGGGGAGATAACATTTCCGGGCTTATCGGCCGTGGTCTAATTGGAGTAGAAACTCCAGACTGTTCGGCTTGCTTTGCTGCAGCCATCATCAGTGGTTTAAGTTTTGGTGAGACTGATTCCAGCCGTGAAAGCCTTAAACAGTATTTAACTAATAAAATAATTTGAAATTGAGTTGTGCTCATAAGTAAATATTTTTATTATCTTTAATAGTTAAAATGCTGTATTCATTCATTAAAACCTAAGTTCTTGATTAGAGAATAGTTCAATATTACTGGTTGTTGAAAGATTTAAATCTGTTTTACATAAGTATGTCTATTCTGCCATGAGCAGGTAAAGAGCAGTAACTGCAAATTTTTAATTTTTTTTGCATTTTTGTCATCCATTATACGTTGTCTTTATTGTACACGCTCTCTTATATGGTTTTCGCTCAAAAAAAAAGGCACGAAAAAACGTCTAATTCCAACTTTTCCTGTTGTTAGTACTGAATCCACCACACATTTCTTCAAATATCTCGAAAACTCAATTCTACGGATACTGCCGGTTACCTGCACACGACAGTATTATTTATGTAAGTAAAACTACATTACTTCTGTACTTTAACTATCACTTGTTACTCTTGTAGTAACAAGAATACTGCTTGAAAATTCAGTTCAAGATTATTTCCATTTAAATTTTTTAGTTTTATCATGATTAGATATGTCTTTAAGAGTGGTTTTAATAATTTCTTAGAATTCTTATGTTAACTGGTTCCTAAAATTAAAGAATTTAGTTGTAAGTTTCCTATAATATTTCTCTGTCGATAATTTATTATACCATTTTTACCAAAAAAAAAGCATCTTTTCAAAATATATTTTTAATTAACATCCTAAACCGTTTTAAGATCTGCATTTTATTTAATATGCAATGCTTTTCAAGTAGGGCAAAGAAAGGAAACCATGATCATTGGTAATGTAAATCAGGGAAATTTGGTGTACTTAATCAGGGAAAAGTCAGGGAACTTTTTTTTTTCAGTTCCTGTCGCCACCCTGTGGTGAATTCTGCTATAAATGGAGATTCAATACTTAGACATTGAAGTGAAAAAACGTACAGATAATCTGGATAATGTGCAGGAACTTATGGTAGTTTTATCTCTCATATTTTCTAGTTTGAAAAATATTACCCAATTGCTCTGATTTGTTTGTTTTAATTATTGAATGTCTCACCTGAATTCTTTGTATTATTCAGATACTAACTTTAAAAAAGGCGTAAGATTATTTCTTTTAATATCTATTGATGTTTCTATGTTTTTTGTAGGTTAAATATACAATAGAAGACCTTTATAACCCCGACCTATATAACGCAATTCTCTATAAAATGCACAACTTTCCAGAAGTAAACAATATATTCTGAAGTTTAAAAAATCTCCCTCTGTTTTGCTTTGCAAGCATAAAAATTGTTAGGCAAATCAAATTTGGAAATAGTTTTTCATCTTTCCATCTTAATTCAAAGCTTTTAAAGGAAAATTAGTACTTACAGTAAATAGAAAATACCAGATGGCTCTTGAAAATGCAGCTGTTATGCAAACCATGAAGCTAGCAGAAGTGCAGGGTATTGCACTTTCTTTTGATTGTGAAACATATTTATTTGTGAATAACTAATTTTAATATTGTGCTTTAATACTCATTGCAGATAAAACCCATTCTAAAGTGTTAATATATAGATATATTCTGAATATTAGTTTCAAAATTTGTGGAATGATCTATATAACGCAAAAGCTCTCATCCCAAGGTGTGCATTATAACGGTCTTCTACTGTATTTATCAGGTAGTTTTTCTTGTTATATTACCTAGTTTGAAAAATATTACATAATTGCTTGTGTTTCTTTGCATTAATTATTGAATATATCACCTTAAATTTTTGTGTTATTAAAGTCCAAAATAAAAAGATGGTATAAGATTAATCATACAAGAAACAAAACAAATTTCATTTAAATTTCTATAAGCTTTAAATTTCTATTCCAAAATATTTTAATGTTATTTTCGAGGTTTAATATATGCTTTAGGTATTTATTCCTTTGTGTTACTTAATTTGAAAATATTTAATGATTCATTGTTATTATTATATGATTCTATAATTTTAATTTCCACTTGATGAATGCAGGCCCTGCCAAAATAAATTATTCCTACTATAGAATCACTTATTTCAGTTTATGTGATGTCTGCATACATATTCAAAAAATACATATGTTTCAAAGCAGATTCCTTTTGATGCATATACCCATCCTTGTTTTAATTTCAAAGATTGATTTAATGAAGCATCATTATTTTGTCATTGATGTCACATCCCTAATTTATAAACAACTATTTATTCCACCATTTATGTTGCAATTTTAAACTATTTCCATTCTGTTTTGTTTTGTATTTGCTAGGCATTCTTCTCAGATGTAATTTCCAGTGGCGTACTTTTGACAGTTAATCAAACATTAACTATATTTATAATATGCATTTTGTTTTCATTCATTTGTTTATACAATTCTATGATATCTATTTTATTAATAATGTGTGACGTTTATGCATTGTTTTCTTCCTAAAATACCCAAATTATGTACTGAATTATTTCCATTTTGCCATCTCGATTTCTGTCTGCTTCAATAGATCATTAGAAATTCTGTTTTTGTTCAAAATGTTTTGCTTTGTTTCCAGCAGAACCAGTTTATGTAGTATGTTTCGCTACCACGATCCAACTGAATGATTTGATAGCTCAAAAACTCCCTTTGAAATTCGAGAACAACGAATAGCATGACCCAAACTGTTTAGCTCTAACTTATGAAGATTTTTCTCCCCTTTCCACAAGGTCTTACTTAGTAAAAAATCCAATTTTTAATACAACTACCATTTTCCTTCCGCAAAAGTCAATGGACATTCATTCGTCCATCGACTTCTAACAAAGAGAGAGAATAGGAATAGGATTACTGAAGAAGAATAATTGACAATATTCACATCCCTCTTATCTATATTTATAAATCCTTTCATGTTAAGAGATTATCAACTTATAAATTTTTTGTTAAATTTGTGAAATACAACATTAATAAGTGTTTGACTCGCGAGACTAGGCAGGTGTTTTCATGTAAATCAATATTTCAGATCAAGTAATTTCACTTTGCTTCTGTATTAACTGAGAGTTTTGTTCTCAACTGCCTGGCAGGAAAATTTTCCACGTTTTTGCAGGTAGTCCATTATTTAAAGGCTTTCTTGGAAACCCATTAAGAAATCATGACAGAAATGGGGGGAGGGGGGCATCTTTTAAAACAATTTTCTAGTAGTTATTATGAGTTCTCATTATTCCTTACACAGATAAATGGAAAATAAATTTGTTTTGGAAACATGCCAACATCAAACACCTGCATCACAAAAAACTATGACCCGGTTGAGATTTCAATCGTTATGCATCCTGCAAATATTTTAGTTATTTTGGAAGTTGAAAGCTGATTTCACCTCTGCTACCTTTTGTCCACTCATTTTATTTCTTGTTTTAATTTTTTTTTTCCTTTTTTTGTTTTGTTAAATCATTGTTAATTTTTCATTTTTTGTCTCATTAATGCACTTTAAAGTATTTTAAAGCTTTAATTAAAATCCTGGTATATTTACCTAATTGTGCTCAATCTTATTGCAATAATTTTAAATCCACCTGGAATTGAGCTTTTTTTTTTTTTAAACTGGAGCACCTTTATGCCTGGATGTTAAGATAATCGCTTTGTGTGAAAATAGGATGAATGAACTTAGAAGTTATAATATTTTGCTTTGAGTATGATTACTGTTAATTTATTTGAAGTAGTATTACCTAAATTATTATTCTTTCATCAATGGACCGTAATTTTGAATCCAAGGTGTGTAAAAGTCATAGGATGACTGAAAAGGGCCCATTTTTTCTGACACAATGTGTCCCAAAAGGGCTCCTACATCCACTCTAGATTTTTTTTTCTTTCAGAGTTCCCTTTCAGAGTTCCTGAAAGATAAATCAGAGCACAATAGAGTTCATTTTTCTCCTGAACTGATTAGAACCAGAGGTCTTTAAAGGTCTATTTGCCATCCCTTTGTATTATTCTTCATTTCAATAGCTATGAAACTGGAAGAAGTTTCAAATGCTTACTTTCTAAATATCATTGGCACCATGCTAAACTAATGAATGTGAAAATTGGCACTTTTTAGGTGAACCAAATACACCGAATATAATTTTTTTCCACCTGACGCGTTTAGTTGTTTTTCATGTTTTAATTTTAATAGATAACTTTAAGAGGGAAATACTATGGGTTTAAGTAGTTATAACCAGTAGCTCTTTTTTAGTACTATGCCAAACATTGAATTTGAAAAAAAGGTTTTTCACATTCATTAGTTAATCATTGTGCCGACAATATGTGAGGAATTATCCAAGTACTACCCCTGTCCCCAAGGGAGGGTCCCACCTTTTTTCTTCCTTTTACTTTGGAAATTTCTTTATCTTTGTGGGCTACATAGGTGTCAATTGTCAATTGACATCTTATGAAAGGCTGCATAGCCATCCTGATGTTTTGAAAAATCATTTCCATGAAAGGAAGCATTCTCCAAGATTTTCCCCCTTAACATTTAGCAATTATTTATGCTCTTTTGATGCTCCCTGCATAATTGTTCTTTGCTTTTTAGCTAACAAGAAAAGAAGTAGTTCCAAAACTTAAATTGTCATATCAAGGTTCTATTTTATTTATTTATTTATTTTTTTGTTTAATATATTTTAAATAAATTTTTAATATTTGTGTTTTAATAAATTAATTATCAGATATTTCCAAAGCCGTAAAATGTCATTTCACAAATGGATCACATTAAATATTTCATGGTCACAAAGTCCTCCATGTGAATCAATACCTCTTGGGGTGCTGAACCACAGATTACTTGGCTTCTGGACTAGATCAAAAAATCAGATCTGTCTTCAGGGCCCCATCCAATCTCTTAAACCAATAATGGTGGTAGGTACAGGAGACCCTGGAATGTGAAGTACAGAAATTCCACAATTGCCTTTTTGTCACGTCCTCTCAGGCATTTCAACCCACTTGCATTTGAGTTTGAGTCAAGCTAGATTCTTTTTTTTTCCCCCAAATATTGATTGATGATGTTTTGAACGATAACCGAATATCAACATCAGGGAATTTAGATGGTAAAATGTTGCAAAAGTCGAGAATGTTTCGTGCTACTTACATTTTGGAGTTTTTTTTTTTTTTTTTTTTTGTCATTTTTAAACAATCTTAAAATTTTTGCGATCATATCAGAAAATTTAAATGTTAAATGTATTAACTTATTAATCCCTTACACTCATATTTTTTCATTATTCCTTATTCTGTACTTTATTTCAGCAAATTTTTAGTTTGATGAGATACATGAGTAGTCTGTACAAAAAATATTTACTGATACCCATTTCCAAAAGTTGCCAAGCATGACATCACTGTTCAACTTAGTGTTTCTCAAGCTGGGCTACAAAGTCTTGCATACTTTGTAGAGGTGGTAAAGAACAGTTCTATATCTATAAATTTTGGCATCAGCTTAGTTATAGTATACTGCCATTATAAAGTTTTTTTTTTTTTTTTAATGGAGGAGGGAGGGGGTAGCGTTTCAACTTGTTTTTCGGAAAATGATATTTTAATTAAACTAAAAATGAAGCAGTTCTAGATCTCAAAATTAAAAAAAATATATTGAGTTCCCATTCCCCACACAGATATATGTAATATATATGTATTGCCTATGTATACTTATTAAGAAATTGTGCTCAGTTGAGTTGGTACAATATATTCACTTTATTAGAATAGGGATTACTTGAAATCTAAAAGGAAAAAAAATGAAAAAATATAACCCTGATTTTAAAAAAAGGACTTGCTTTTTTGAAAAGCTGGAGTCCTTGGGACCCAGTTTCATGAGCCGTCAGGGAGACTCCTGGAATTGATAGCTTAATTATCAGAGCCTTTATATATAAAACATCAATTCAGGTATAATAATTCAATACCTTGAAAACAGTCCAATTTCTGTTTAAAAACTTTTTTTTTGCTTAAATGTTAACTTATTATGTACTGATATTTTATCAATTTTTCCCTTCTAGGGTCTCGAATCTTAACGATGACTTCAATACCAAAGGATCAAATCTACAAGATGAAATATCCTTGTTTTTTTTTTGTTTAAAAATGTTTTCCCAAAAGATTTTTTTTTCTTCAGTTATTGCATTTAGGTGCCTTATTTTTTAACTCTGTATGTTTTCTAATAGAAAAGGATAAAACCTCTTTTAATGCCATGCAGGGGATTGTGGGACAAAGTGAAATGGTAAACTATTTTACTCTGCGTGAACTACTACCTATCTGACAGTATTTTTACAGTTGATTCTAGTCAGAAAATAGTTTTTGCTTAAGATCAAGGCACAGTACCTGCCACTTGGTAAAATCACAATCCTCCTGAGGACATTTGATTTTATAAAGCAGCTGATTTTATAAACCGGCATAACTAAATTTAGAAGGGGAAAAAAGAGGTTTTAAAGTTTAAATACTCCAAAAAAAAAATGAATCGCTACATTTATATTGTTTTAAGTGTTTCAAAACACAGTTGATATTTTAACAAAATATGAGGTGTATGTTTTCATTTATGCAGTCTTAAAAAGTTTGCCCCATTCATTTTTGATTAACAGAATTTGAAAGTTAAGATTTGACATTGTTTAAAAGTTTGTAAAAGATTTTGTAACATTCAACATTACGTCCTCTTTGCACTAAAGTGCATTGCATGAGGTCAAGCACTTTTTTGAAATCTATTGAGGAGGTCCAATTTGACACGGCGATTTCCTCATCTTCCAAGACCGATTCCTCAAACTCTTGGTGTGACGCAACTTTAGAATTTATTATGTCTGTTGCAATATTTAAAACATTACAACATTTTAATGTTAATATTTAACCGTCATAAAATAAGTTTAAATTCAATGCTAAATTTAACAATTAACTGGCTCTTTCAATTTTCAACATATAGGAGAAAGGAGGGCACATGTGAACAATTTTTTTCAACTGTTAATTTCTCAAAAATATTATCAATTTCTCAGAGCAAAAAGTGTCCCCATGATTACATAGTCTTTTCTTTGTGCTTTGGATTTTTTTTTTTTTTTTCAGATTTTTAAAAAAATTATTTTTTTACAATATTACACATGTGCGCCTTTTGGGTGCCACATGTGAGCAAGCCTGGGGTACAAATGAACACAATTGAAAAATGCATTTCAACAAAAATTTCTTTAATATGAAACATATACGTATATACCAATTACATTGAAGGATTTGTAACCAATGCTGTGTCAATTTAAAGTGTACACTAACTGTCTATAGGAAAATATTTTTCCCAAATTATGTAACTCTGCTCAGGGCCGTCGCCAAGTGCATTCGTTTGGGGGGGTGTTGAAACTGATTTTGCCGACTGATTCCCGACATTTCGACATTTGCCGACAGATACATACGCACACAAGTATATATATATATATATATATATATATATATATATATATATATATATATATATATAAAATTGCCTTTGACTGGAATTTGTTACATATTAAAGTCTGGAACAGGCATTGTAGACTAGCATTAATGCTCAGGGGATGCATTAATTTCGATAAAAGTCAATATATACTGCTCTCCTTCGAAAAATTTCCAGAATTGGCATCCTAAAAAAGTGACTTTAGGCTTTGTTGTATATTTTAAGAAAGGGCGCAGGTTCCTTCCCGTTACCTTTTTCGCTGGGGTCAATTTTGGACTTTATTATGGAAAGGATGGTTTTGGGTGCTTTTCTGTAAAGATTTCTTGAGAGAAAGATTTATGCTATCTTTGTTCACGCGAAGAAAAGGAATGGAGGGTTCGGGGGCTTTCCCCCCCTAAAGATTTTCGAAACTAAAGCTTTAAAACCGCAGTTTTAGGTTATTTATTGGAGACTGTAGGTGAGAGGATAGGTACTGACAGATCATCAGCGGACAATGGCAGATTAGCTAGAAAAAAGGGAAGGGCATAAACAAACATTCATGACCCTCGATTTTAAAAGACTTGATTGTTTAGGAAGTTTACGAGGAATTATACATTTACTTTTAGAGGAGACATAATTAGGAAATTCGAAAAAAAAGAAAGGAAACATATTTTAACCATCCAAAATTTAAGTTTGACCCATAAGAATATTTTCTACTTACACAAAAAGTTTTCATACTACATGGTGAATTAATTATATTACATAAGCAAAGCATGTTTTTGGAAGAAAAAAAAATCTCACGGTAATCATCTGTTTAGATGTCTTTGAATACCTTGTCTCTGATTGAATATTTCCATAGCTCACTAGCAAGGTTAAAGGAATACAAATCATTTGAATTGCATTGTATGCCGAGAAATAGAGTATATAATATGATATAGAGAATACCATATGAGTTGTACCATGATAATGAAAGGTTAGAAATAACGGGGTTCGGGAGGTTCTCCCCCTGAGAATTTTAAAAAATGTTATTCTGAAAACGAAATTTTAGACAACCTTTACGATTTTAGGGTGAGAGCAGGCTCGTAAATTTTTTCGAAACCGAAGACTTAAGAATGCGATTTTAAGCTATCTTTGGATCCGTTAGGGGAAGGGATGGGACCTAGGGGCGCTCCCTTTGCAATTTTGTGAAATTCAAGTTCCAAAGGCAATCATAGACCACTATTAATCATATTAAGGAAAGAAGAGGTTAATGACATCTTTTTAGTGTGGGGTTAAAAGACTCATTCCCGAAAATTTCTGAGACTGAAATTCGAAAAACGTATTTTCACACGATCTGTGATGATGTTCAGAGGCTGTCCCTCGAAAAATTTTAACATTTCTTTTCTGTCTCCAAAAATGGGGTTTTTAAAAGTCCCTTGCCGATAAGAGGCCATGTCTACCTAGTCGGAAACCAGGGGTCTGACCAGTGGGCCCAGCTCGAAATCAGACTAGTATAAATTTTATCAGTTTTATGGGAGGAAAGGGGCCCAGAAAGCAAACCAACAACCAACAAGGGACCCGCCTTGGGCCTTGGCTCTCGGTGGCCCTGCTTTCAAGCTTCCAATTTCGAAAAATTCCCTTATCCCCTTTCATCTCTACACATAACCTAAAATTTCGCTTTTGAAACTTCAAAATCAAAGATTTTTTTGAGACATCCGCCAAGACCTATATTTTCCCAAACGTCATCAAAATTAGCCTCAAACGCGTTTTAGGATTTCAATTTTTTTTTTTAAATTTAGTTGGGGGTTTCCGAGCCACACGCTTTCCCAAACATCAAAGATAGCCTGAAACTGCTCAAAATTTTGCCGATATAAATTCTGAAACACCGCCTCTCACCTAATGTCTGCAAAAATTGTCTAAAATTGCGTTTTGAAAACTTCCAAATTCGAAAAATTTCTGGAAGAAACTTTTGACCCCCTAATATCAGCAAAGATAGTCCTAAAACTGACTTCAATTTTACAAATATTCCGAGAGGTACTCCAAATCCTCTTTTCACATTACCAAATGTAGCCTAAAATTATGATTTTTACGTCAATTTCCCAAATAATCGCATTTTGCTCTTTTTACAAGCCCCCTAGCATCTATGGCAGCAACTGAAAGTACAATTTTGACATTTAACGAGTGAGTATCAATTTAAAAGAACAGTATTGATGATCAAGAGCGCCAAAATGGTCTTAACTTTGTCTGATGTCAGTACACAGTGAATTTCAAAGTCTTATTTATGAATAACTAAAAAAAAGAAAGAAAAACGAGAGCTATTTCAATTTTTAATGTTTAAAAATGTTTTCTGAGCATGTTTAAGTGAATTATTATTAACATTATTGTAGGTGAAAACATTTCAGTATGTCTGTCTCCTAGTTAAGTTTCAATCATATTACTCATACATAGATTTTGCGGCTATTTATATCTTTTTAAAAATACCCAGATTAACAAATACGAGTGTATTGAAATTTTAAATTATTAATTAATAATTAAAAGCTACCAATTATTAGCATAATTCGTAATGAAGCCTATTTAGCGATTCAATGAAAAATAATCCTCATATGAATAACTAGCCGCCTGCGGCGACCAGCTGGTTCACCTTTTATTACGCCATTCAAATTTCTATGCAAGCAGCCACCTACGGCGGCCGTTTGGCTACCTTGTCATTTACCATTTTAATTCAAGTTTGCCGCCTTTGGCGGCTGTTTAAATAAATTTGGCAGCAGTATTAATCAATCCATCTCTATCTTTTTTTGTGCTATTCACATTTTTACGCCAAGATTGACGCCTTCGGCGGCTATCTACCTTTACGATCTACCTCTAATATTTCTTATCCATCTCTATTTATTTTAACCTCCCAGCTCATTTCCTAATAAAAACAAAGATCACTCAAAAAACCGCTTTTTTTTATTTTAAGTAGAGCAAAAAAAAAAAGTTATCTCTAAAATTCCCCGTACTGTGCCAAAAGTAACAAGGTAAAGTAAGTGACAAAGAAAAAAAAATCTCGCTGTTTTTAGTGACTTAAATGCGCACAACTATGAAATGTAACGTAATATAGGTACAACAAAACGTCCAGCTTGGGGGGGGGGGAGAATGAAAAAAGAAATAAATGCAATCCCTAAATAAAACAAAAAAAAGGAAAGAAAAAAAGCAAGCGCTGCCGGAAAAACACGTGGTCATCACGTCATAAAATTAGAAGTAAGCTATATGGTAAAAAAAAAAAAGATTAACATTGTTTGCGATTAAAATTCTGTCGTAAATACCGAATCGAAATCCAAGTAGTGACGTCAGTGCCATAGAAGATTGAAGAACGCTTTTTTCGACTGATGCGTGGAAAGACATGATGTGTTCAGCATTAAAAAAATTGTAAAAAAAAACTATTGCGTATTTTTAAGAATTTTTCTTCTGAAGAGGGCAAAATGTTTTTATTACTACCAACTTAAATTTTAGAAATGAGGCTGTGATACTTTTCGCAGGAAGATATTAGAAAAATATAAACCCCAGAAAAAAATGCAAAATAAAGGTTTTTAAAAAATTTATAAAAAATACAAAAATTGCTCTATTTTCAAAATTTTTTTGTTCATCATATTTAAAATTAAATTTCCGATCCTATAGTACAAAAAATATTTGTGTGGCGAGATTGGTTCGGGGTTTGTGAGGTTAAAAGTACTAAAAAGTGCTAAAAATCACATAAAACATTAAATAACTTTTTTTCTAATGAAAATATCGAAAATCGAAGCTCGAGGTGCACAACTTCAGCAAAAACTACACCTGTATACCAAATTTCATCTTTCTAGGCCTTACCGTTTTCCCGGGATGCGCGCCACACACATACACACACACACACACACAAACATCTTATTTTATTATATGTATAGATAGCCCATGATCGAGTAACCCGCGTGTTTCGGCAATGAAACTCTCGCCATGATAATTTGATAATATATTTTGGCAATGTTTAACATGCAGGGAAAGGCTTTATCGTGACAAGGCTGAACTCGATTCGGTAACTTAACTGATTTACAGTCAGTTCAGGTGAATGAAGAAACGAAAGAGCGGTTAACTATGAACCCTACCTACTGGAGTTTAGGATTAATCCACTGGAGTTAGGGATAAAATTTCAACTATCAAAATATCACCAAACAGGCAATTGTTTCGTTTAAATGTAAAAGAAGAGAAGCAATTTTCACCCGTCATACCTTGACGGGCGACTTTCTAGTTAATTTGATAATCTCTTAAAAGTAAGAATCTGGGACCCCTCCAAAACAGAATCTTTGCTACGCCACTGGGTTTGAGAAAGGGGGATCGAAATTTTCCCCCAGAAATTTTTCGAATTGTAGTTCTAAACATATAGTTTTAAACGTCAAACGATCATAAGTGATGTTAGAAAAGTTGTGCATCAGCTGATTTCTCTCGAAAATTTTTGAAAATTGAGGTCTTAAAAATGCGATAGTACGCCATCTTTGGTTAACGAGGTTCAGAATCAGAGACTCACTCCCGAACACTTTTTGAAATTGAATACCAAAAATCGAAGTTTCAGACCACGTATTTTGCAGTGATAGCTTAGATAACTTTTTACCCTTAAAAATCAGGAATCCTGAATGCCCTTATCCATCGATAACTTTTATTTAACTTTATTTTTTTACCGTTAGAGCGACTGGTATGACTTTTCATTACTAAATTTTAAATATTTTTCTCTATTTGAAACATAATTTTGGCGGTCTTTACTTTTCTCCACTTTACTCTGATTTTCGTGATGATATTGTGGTTTATAAAAAAGTAGAAGTATAAATGTGAGGGTTGCCCCTCAGAAACTGTCATGTTTGTTTATTTATCCACTTTTTTAAACTGCAGCTTGTCATGCGTTTCAATACCGCACTCACTACTTTTTTTTCTACTTTATTGGTTAAAAAAGTGTTTGAAACGTATTTCAGCTGCCTTTAGTTTGGTAATTTTAATGATGTACATTTTTAAATGTTCCTAAATAATATTTTAAGATTGCATTTTCTTAAATTTTACAGTAAAAAAATTTATTTGTTTTCTTTTTCTTTCTTTCATTAATTTTCTTTTCTTTTTTTTAAACTTTCAACACTGCGAATGTGTAACAGGGGTCAATAGACATCCATTTTTCCATCCCGGCCAGCATCCAATTCAGAGCTTTTATTTTTCAATATTTTAATGGACGATATGCAAAAAAGATAAGCTCAAAATAAAACTTTGAAAAATTACATTAAAATAATCATACCTCTTCTGTTGCGTTTCAATAAGTTTTTTTTTTCCTCAAACTAAGATCATATGCTTTCAGATTTTTCTTTCCTTGCCACAAGAAGAATTATTGCTCGTTCACTTGCAAAGTGAAGTTCAAAATTTCAACTAAACTTTTTTTGTGCAGTGCTAAATAAATAAAATAACTCTATGTAGGATAGTCATTCAAGTCGTCTGCTCTACTCCTTGATGCAGTCAGCATTGAAAATCAAACTCAATGCAACTTTTGTCATCAAGGCTCCACAGCGCCAATAACCATTTTCTTCTTTTGGCGGAAAGGTCACACAGCAGAGCTCCGGACAGACCGTTCAAAACTAAATGCTGGAAATAGTGCTCAATGTGCGTTCAGAAGTTTGTTTCAAAAACAAACACTTATGAGTATAAATGTGACTTTGTATTGCAATATTTTTACAATCTTTCTCTCTACTTTAATTTGCTTTAGTTTCTGCGTCTCATGTATTTTTTCCACTTTGATATGGTTTTTATTGATGATACAATTTCATAAATGTGTCGACGGCCAGAAGCTATTCTATTTTTAAACTGAGAATTTCCCTGGGTTTTTCAAGTAATGTTCTAAATAATTATTTTTAAAAAAATGTTTGAAACGTGCATCTGATTGCTCATAGTTTTGTAATCTTAATGTGCAATACAGATTCCCGGGTAATTTCTAAATAACATATTAAGGTTTCTTTTTCTTTTTAGATTTTACAGAATAAACACTCGATTAGAATTTACGAATGTCGGACTTAACGTTCAAATCCAAAACGTCCATGACATTCAGAATTAACTCTAAAAATAAAAATTGCCGACTGTAGCTGAAACTGCCGACTGACCCTGTGGCCTCAGCAAAATATTCTTATTCGGCAAAACTTGTTTGATGATTCGGCAAGTTTTGGGACATTATTGCTTTTTTTTTTAATTCCTGAATTTTCCTTCTCATGTGTGCATTGCATACCCATATTTTATTCTTCGGCAAATTGAGAACTTCTCTCAAACTGAGAATTTTCCAAAAATTTAAGCGCGGAGCGTCAATGGATCAGTGTCGGCAAAATCAAATTTTGTTCATATGAATGTCGGTAGATTGAAAATACGGTGCAATAAGCAGTTGGTGAGTTGATTATGTCTTGCAGAAGAACAGTCGTCAGTGTGATCACAGGATGCACTAGACATGCCTATACAAACTATACTAGTATATACATGTTTTTGATTTTTCTTTCATTATTAAAAGACATTGCACTCTCATATTTTGAATCTAGAATCAATTGAAAAAGCAAAAATGCCGACTCTATAGATGAACTTTCTGAGGGGATCGATGCTTTATTGTGTCGGCAAAATGAGCTGTCGCGAAGAAAGCAATCGGCATAGTGAGCAGATGAAAAAAATGTTCCTGTCTGCAATATGAATTCATCAGAATAAACATGAAGCGCAGTCAAACATGGTATACATACCCGCACTAACTCTTCATGTTTTCTTTCATCCCGAAAATGCTTATTATTAATTATAAATCTGTGTATATGTGTATTATACATATTTTAAAAAACCAAACACTTCGTGTCGTGAATGCTGAAACTAATAACTCAAAAATGCCGACTCTGGTGAGTTTGATGATTAGGCACTGGGCAGTGCCGTATTTACACACTCGGTAAAAGAAGCGTCTGAAGATGCACGCTCAAGGGAACAGTCGGTGAAAGAATGCTGAAGGATCTTGTTTGCTGTACGTAGTGTGAGCAAAATGAAAATGAATGTAAATAAAGATCCTTTTCATTATTTTCTCTTGCGCAAAGTACCCAAAAAGTTATATTTTTGCAACTTTGAAATATGAAAATAATTTTTAAAAAAAATCAATCAATAAAAGCTTTGGAAATCCGAAACATTGAAAATGCCGACTTAAACTGATTTTGCCGACTGGATGAAATCTCTGGGAGGGTGAGACACCCCCTCACCCCCCCCCCCCTATGGCGACGGTCCTGACTCTGCTCATTGTCAAATTTTTTTGCAGCATGTTTTAATCACTGAATCAACAAAAAAAAAAAAAAAGACAAACTTATAAGACTAAACAATACAAAGAATATTTTATTATGTAAAATTTATTCTTGTTATATAGTGCACTTAAGCTTCATGCAGAATCTGATGATGAAATTGAGATTTTTTTGATTTTCAGTTTCTACTTAAAGGAAAATATTTCATCTTTTTCCCCCTTGTAAACACTATATAGCACTAAATTGTTGACCAACTATTTAGTAACAAAAGAATTTAAAAAATAATGAAATAAACTAATCATTAACTAATAATAATAATGTAATGATAATAAACAATAAATTTAAAAACTGATTGTTGTCAAATAATAATTGTAAACCTTTACACCTTTTTTAACACTTATAGCCATCCTACACCAATATTTAAATTACGGAGAGAATATGGGAACTGTTCACGTGTGCCCCTACATGTTGTGTTCACGTGTGCCCTGTAGCTGTTATTTTGTATACTTGTGGTATAAGAGAACACTTATATGTTTTTTCTTCAGTATTTTGAATAAAACTATTGAAATAAACATACAATTTGCTGTTTTGGTATTATTAAATACTATGCCAAGTATTTTTCTTGCTGATTTATTAACTGTGCATTGATCAAAGCAGAATCCTCTATATGTGAGGAACAGTAAATGCCTCCAATGTAAAAACAAAAAATAATTTTCTAGATTATATATATTTTCCTTAATAAAAATACATTGAAAGGAATATCCATCTGCTTTTCAATGCTGAAATCAGCTTTGTGTGGTGGATATGTTAATTTTGGTGTTTTTCGTTGGTATGGAGATGTTGCTCTAGATGATGCTTTAAATACATTTGTCAAAATGCTTTTATCTATTCCTCAGTCAGACTTATTGGTAAGAACAGTTTTCTATGTTTATGCAATGTTTATTATTTGAAATTCCGATAGTATTTTCGACATTGACTAACTAGGTATTTTAAGTCCGTTACAATAAGTTTTAAGGAATTCTGTCATGATTACACTGTGCAGCAAAAAACCCTCTCACTGTTTCTGACACCAGTTTTGCTGATTCTTATGTGAAAGGACCCTCTGAAGCCAAATATGAACATAATTTTCTCCCATCACCCACCTTTCTAAAATAGATTCCCCCAAGTGCTCCAGCCACTTGGGGGACAGGGCAGATAGATTAGCAGCCCTGGGGGCTGCTAATCTAGCTGCCCTGATGGTTAATGTAGCATAATTTATGTTTATATTTCTGGAGATTTGCCGCCTTCATTATTTATTACTACATCAAGAAATGATAAACAATGGGTGTGGTGAATGAGAAGATTTGTTATAATATGCCCATAATTAAACTCATTTTTTTAAACTTTCATTTTTTGAAATTGAATATTGTGTTTCAATGAGTTACAATTTGCTGCATTCAATGCATTTATTCAAATTTTGAATAATTCTTTCTTTTCAACATTCACCTTCATAGAGCAGACTAAAATATATATGTGTGTGTTTGTAGGTGGGTCAGTATTATATAAAATTGCTCTTGTTCAAAGATTATGAGTCTCATTGATTTTTCAGCATTATCCTAAGTTGAGTCAAACGTATTATGTTCTGCTGGAATGTTTAGCTCAGGACCACATGAATTTTTTGAGCAGTTTAGAGCCACATCTGTTTTTATACATATTATCATCTATATCTGAAGGTTTGTCTTCATCAGGTAAGTAGTACTTAAAATATTTTATGCTATGATAAATTTTTTTTTCTGAATAGAAAATATATTTATGTTTCATCAGAATCAAGATTTTAACTAAGATTATGTTCAGCAATCTGCTTGGCATTAGCTTTAGAGGAGATTGTTAAAGTTAAGTATAACTCTTATTGTTTCTTTTGTCACTTATGATGAGCATTAATTCTTATATTGATCAAATATATTTTGAAAAGTTCAAGTTCAGAAAACTGAATATTGTTGTGTTGATGAGTGGTTGTAGACAGGCATAATGATGAGGCAGGGGTATCTTTAATATGATTTACTAGCACTAAACTATTTACATTATATATACATGAACTATTCCATATTACAAGATTAATGCATAACATCTCCTCCCCCTTTACAAGGCCAACCGCTGTGGGGGTCATCTGGACTTGTTGGATCTTCGAATAGGAGGCGGATCAGCTGCTGGCTGTAGAGGTGGTGATATCAGCCACCGGATCCGCGAAACTGGTGTCTGTCGTCAAGACGTCTGGTTTGGCTTGAAGCTCCGTCGAACTGGCTATTGTTGCCTCAGCTGTAGCAGTCTCAGTTGTAAAATTGGGGTCTGGGACTTAGGTGTGAAGCCGGAGAGACTGTCTCCCAATCCTGGTCCTCAACCTCGCCGGTGCTTCTCATCTGGTCTACATGGCGACGCCACAATCTACCATTAACGTATACCATGTAATGAGGTTGTCCATCTCGAATCACAACTTTACTGAACTTCCACTTTTGAGTCCCGTGGCAATGGTGTCATGCTCGATAATCTCTAACTGCAACGGTGTCGCCCATTTCAAATTTCTTGTCATTAAATTCATATATGCCTTTTCTGGTCTTCTCCTGAACTCTAGTCTTAAGATCAGGGGGCAGCAGATCTATTCTTGTACCAGGGGTGATTGTGGTCCGGTATTTTACCGAATTTCCGGTATTTTCAGTATTTTCATGTCTGAAAATACCGGAATTATGTTTTTTTTCGTTATGCTTTTATCTCCCTACCTCCGCAATTTATTTTAAATTATATAATACTCATCAAATATACCTGCAAGAGCCTTAATATGGACAACTATCCCTCAAGATGGACAATTGTCAAAATAATTTGTATAACACCAGCTCAAAAGTAACTTTGTAATCCATTAAAAATTTAATTAAATGTGCACACAATATTTTGACTCAGAACTATTTAAAACTATGGCAAAGGGCCACTTAAGTAATAGGGGCCAAAGTTTACCCCCCCCCCCCCCCCCCCCCCCCCCGTTCTCGCTTTGAAACTTTCAGGTATTTTTTGATGAACTCACAATCACCCCTGTTGTACGAATGTCTGTTTTCATGAATAACATTGCATGACTATGCATTGTCGTGACATTAGGTGCTTTCCTATACTGTAGGAGAAATCTGCTCAACTTTTGAGTGATGCTACCTTCATAATCTTGCATAGCTCGGAGAGACTGCTTCAATGTGTACACGTAATGCTACGCTTGGCCATTACTCGACGGTTTGAATGGAGCAGTTCTGCAGTGTTTCACTCCATTGCATTTCATAAACTTTTCAAATTCATCGGAAGTGAATTGCGGTCCGTTGTCAATCACGAGTACAACTGGTAAACCGAATCAACTGAAACAGTCTCTAAGACAATCTATTGTTTTGTTGGCTGTTGTTGACTTCATGGTATATATTTCTAACCATTTAGAATGAGCATCTACGATAAATAGGAACATATGTTCAAAGATTGGCCCGGCGAAATCTATATGAACTCTTTCCCATGGTGAGCTTGGGTATTCCCAGTGATGCACTTTAACTTTCGGTGGTTCAGCCTTGAACTTAGCACAACTGGCACAATTGCTAGCAGCTTTCTTAATGTCCTTATCTATACCTTTCCAGTACACAAAAGATCTGACAGTAGCTTTCATTTTTACTATTCCGAGATGTCCTTCATGCAGTTCATCTAGGACTTGCTTCCTATAAATTTTCGGAACACATACTCTTTGTCCGTACAATATACAACCATCTTCTAACGAATACTGAGCTTTTCTTCCCTGCAAATTTTTCTTAATTTTCAGAATTTTTAAGAGTTGCCCAAGTTCGTCATCTTTTTCAGTTGCCTGACGCAGTTTCTTGGCTGTAATGGGTAAGGTTTCAATTTGTGACATTTAATACATGATAATGTCATCTTTAATTTTGAGCTGTTCGGAAGCTCTTGGTAAATGAGACAGAAAGTCAATGTTTCCATGGTGTTTCATATTGCGATATTTAACATCGAATTGGAATGCTTGCAAAATTAATGCATAATGCAGGAGCCTAGTTGCCGTTAGCACTGGCAACCCACGTTTCGATCCAAATATTGACACAAGTGGTTGGTGGTCAGTAATCAAGGTGAATCTTCGTTCCTTAATGTATAAATAGAACTTTTTTACAGCCCAAACTATGGCAAGTGCCTCTTTGTCAATTTGGGAGTATTTTTGTTCAGTTTTTGTCAAGGTCCTGGATGCAAATGCAATAGGGCGTTCATTTCCATCGGGGTATACATGAGATAAAACACATCCTACTCCGACTGGTGATGTGTCGGTTGCTAAAGTCAATGGTAGAGTTGGATCATAGGGCACCAAAACTCTAGGTGAACAAATTTCTTTTTTTATTTGCTCAAAAGCAATCTGACCGTTCCTTGACCATTTAAATTTTACATCTTTTTGAGTTAAGTGATTAAGCGGATTTGCTATCGTATGTACCATAAAAATTCACTAAACCCAGAAAACTTTTCACCTCCTGAACATCCTTTGGAACAGGGGCATTAAGAATTGCGTAACTTTTTCATCCATCTTGTGTAACCCATTTGCATCAATTTTATGACACAAAAAATTAATTTCATTTTGAAAAAATTTACTCTTATTTAGATTGAATTTTAGACGATGCTCTTTGCATTTTTTAAAAAACACTTCTAAGGCCTTAAAGTGAGACACTTCGTCTACTCCAGTGATTCTCACGTCATCCATGAATACTTTTGTACATTCCATGCCCTGGAATAACCAATCTATATAACGCTGCCACATTGCAGGCGCACCATTTAACCCATACATTAGTCTTTTACAGACGTTTAACCCTTTCTGAGTGTTTATCGTGAGTAACTTTTAACTTTCAGAATTTACTTTCATCTGTAAGTAAGCATGTTCGAAATCCAGTTTTGAAAACTGTTACCCCCTGTTTAAGCTAGAGAAAATTTCTTTTACTTTGGGTAAGGGATGCTGAGGAACAATTAAATTTGGATTAAGGGGTAACTGAAAAATCAGCCCATAGCCTAATGCTACCGTCTGCTTTTACTACCGGAATGACCAGCGTAGCCCATTCCAAGCTTACAACTTTTTCAACTATGCCCTCTTTTTCCAGTCTGTCTATTTCCTTTTCTACTCTATCTTTAAGAGCAAAGGGTACGACTCGACATCCCCAGAACACAGGTTTTACACTCTCTTTTAGTTCCAGTTTAACTTCATAGTTTTTTATTTCACCGAATTTATCATCAAATATTTCCTTATATTCTTCCAAAAGCTTACTTAAGTTTACATTACTTGAAAACTGGACACTTTTTATAGCTTTCCAATCAAGATTCATTTTGTGGAGCCATTCACGACCCAAAATAGTGTCTAAATCCTCTTTTACTATATACAAATTCAAATACAAAACTTGATTTTTATATTCCACTTTTACTGCTACCCCATGGGTACTAACGAATTTCCATTGTAAGTTTTAAAAACAATGTTTGTATTCTGAATTTTTTTCTTTGAAATTTTTCTCAAAATCCTAATACTCATTACGCTTACAGCACCCCCTGTGTCCAGTTCCATAGGACAATTTTTATTTTCAATTTTAACATTTATCATTATCGAAGATTGTTTAGGTTCTTCCTCGCGTAATACGCATTCTTCGAAATTTAATTCGAATAACGGAACTTCATTTTCGTTTTCGACTCCTTTTTCTTTATTCAAATTCACCTGTTTCTGTTTAACAGGTTTTGAGTTTGTTTTTTTTTGCTGCAAAACATGTTTTCTGTATCTGTCCAATTTTTGAACAAAAATTACATTTAGCTGATATAAATCTACTATTCTCCTTTGAATGATTAGTGCCGTTACACCTGGTACAACATTCCGATTTTTCCTGCCTGTCAGAAACATTACCCTTCTTCTTCCAATGTTTAGAGAAGTCTTTATTTTTTTCCCGGCGCTTATTTCATTTATTCCTCACCCTATTATATCACTGGTACCTTTAAATGCTTTTTCCATAGCAAGTGATATTTGCCAAGTTTTACCCATATCTATGTCATACTCCTCGAACAACCTATCTAAAATTGATCTGTCCCGCAACCCACTTACAAAGACATCCCGCAACATTGTGTTTGCATAATTCTATCATATTCACAATGCACGGCCAATGACCTAAGTTCAGCAATGTAAGAGCTAATGCTTCCCTCTCAAGCTGTTTGCGGTTTAAAAATTTATGATGCGACGGAGTAGTAAGCGGTTTTGAATTTAAGTGCTTTGGTCAGAAGGAATATCAGGAGCCAGCAAATTTTTTTAAGAGCTGATATAAACTAGGACTAGAAGAGGAAATGAAAACCTGGTTTCGAATATCCTTGGCCACTTTCTGAACATACAAATATGTTTCAAATCGCTCGATGAAGCAATCAAAATTTTCACATTCTTTGTGCAATTTTTCAAATTGAACAGTAATTTTCTGACTAGCTGCTTCCCTGTTCTGAAGCGCTTTCATTAACAGTTCATTTTGTTTCAATAAAGCTTCAATCTGCTGCTCCATATTTCCTTCGTTACAATTTAAAAAATATCAAACTTTTTACCTTTTGCGGTCTTCACACATCGGTCATAGCTCCACAATCCGAAAGCGAAACTACTTGAATTTAATCCGATTTTCGTTGCCAGATGTTGTGTTGCTGAGTGGTTATAGACAGGCATAATGATGAGGCAGGGATATCTTTAACATGATTTACTAGCACTAAACTATTTACATTATATATACATAAACTATTCCATATTACAACGACGAGCGCTACGCTTGGAACCAACCGACATCTCTCGTGGCTTGGCACGCGATTCTGTTACATTACACTAGACCATTCTAATCTCCTTCATTAAAAAGAACGACATTGCACACCTCATTCCGTATCAAATTAAGGACTACTAATAAAGACACAGCAATTGATAAAAAAAATGGCCTACTGTACCAGTATTTTAATGAAAGAAAACTTAAAAACTTCTATCATGTTGAAAATTCTACCTTACACTATATGACCAAAAGTATTGGGACACTTTCAAAAATTCACATTTTTACAAATTTTGCGAGAAATAAAAGACCAATTGCTCTGTAATTTTTTTCGCATAAAAAGAGTACTCTAGCAGTCATTTTCCAATAACAATTAGGGCTGCTATTCATTTGAAGGGTCCAGCAACAAGTTGAGGAAACAAAAAGAGATTTTTGATCATTTTTCATTGTAAATAGTTGAGAATAAGCTATAAATTTCCGAAATAAAATGAAATTCTGTCAAAATTTATTTTTATATTTTTGTGAAGTATCTCTTATACCCACGGAGATATAAGCATTTCTTTCAAAAATGCCAATTTTTTTTATGGTTTTTGCAGTGATCGCAGCCGTCCTATAATTCCTATATTTCCTATATTTTTGAAATATTGAAAAAAAATGTCCTATATTTGTCCTATAATTTTGAAAATTGCTGTTTGTCCTATATTTTCTGTTTTCTCATCAAACGTAGAAATAAAAAAAAATTCTAAATTTGTCCGAATTTTTTTTTTTTTAAAGACGGGAATCGATGAGAAATGGTTTGAACACAAGAAGGAACCACGTGTCTGAAATGCGCTTAATTCTCCTCTCCGTTTGCTGCCCAATGAATAGGGTTACTAGATGGCTGATACAGTCCAATCTAAACGGGGAACAGTGTAACCCGGAAATCTCGCCAGCTGTTCCCCTCGTTAGGTTTAGTTACTGCTTTTAGCATTAGAATCTACGAGGAGTCATGCGATCTTTAAAAATATCTAATTGGCCCTGAATTATCAAATGACCGGTTTTTAACCGAATATATGCATCATTAAACAAAATCATTCGTTACTTTTATTTAATATGAGAATTAAAACTTGGCTATTTCTCGGCAACCTTTCGCCAAGACAACACTCCCTCCAGCCGAAACCGTCGAGCGCAGCAACGGCACCGACAAAAGAGCGATAATCATAAAAATCTGAGCTTGGACTGTACCCCACTCTCTCGCCAAGCGTATTAAAGTTTCCCTGTCGTTGCCCTAGCAACCGTTCGGAGCGGAGAAGTACGTATTTTTCTGCGCTATCGAAAAATTGGCAAGTGGCCAAACAGTGGAGAGGAAGGAGCAGTACGTTCGCTTCTTGCTATTTGGCGTACTGAATGATTTAGGCTTAGAGGGGTCGCGTGTTGCCGTGATTATCGTTTAGCATGTGTGATTGATATTATTAAAAGATGCCTCGACAAACAAAGTTTCAGGAAGATTGGCTTAACTTGAAAGATTGCACTGGAAAGAAAGTTGAATTTTGGTGCAAGGACGGCAGAGACGAATTCCATTGCATTTGCCGATTTTGCCAAAAAGAAATTTCTATCGCTAATAGCGGAAAGTTGCAATTGTTGCAACATGCCAGCACTGCAAAACATAAGAAGTTCGTGGGAGTTGCAACTGATGCATCTCAATCCAAATTAACTACTACCTCAACAGCTTGCGGTGAGAAAGGACTTTGTTTATCAAATGCAGCCAGTTCTTCAACTTCTTCTATTTGGAACTTAAGTGAAGAAGAAAAAATAATTTCTTCGGAAATTCTTTACATCCTGCATGCGGCAGTCAATAACATATCATTTTCATCTTTTGATGGCATAATGAAAATATTTTCCAGGATGTTTTCTGGGCACAATGCCGCAAAAGAGATGAAGCTGTCATCTCGAAAAATCTCTTATGAGATATCTCACGGATTAGGACCCTATTACCTATCCCTCATCGCTAAAGATGTTGAGAGTTCTTCTTTTTTTACACTTATGTTTGACGAGACATTAAATGAAGCAAATCACAAACAAGTTGACATTCATGTGCGATATTGGAGTAACGAATGTAACAAAATTCAGCAGAGCTATATTGGCTCTGAAATGGTATTTCACGCTACAGCAACAGATATTGATTCTGCAATCATGAACTGTATAAGGAAATCAAAATTATCGTTGAAGAAAGTGATAATGCTTGGTAGTGATGGACCGAATGTAAACAAGGCTGTTTTTAAAATTATTGATCAGCGTCTAAAAAATGATGGTGTAAAAGAAGGACTGATAAATGTTGGCACATGCAACTTGCATGTAATGCATAATGCGTTTGGAGAAGGATTGAAAATAGACAGTTTTGCTTCTATCACAGAATTTTTAGAGGATATTGACATATGGTTTCGAAAATATCCTTCCAGACAAGAGGATCTTATGATAACAGCTAGCAGTTCAACTGAAGAGGATAATATTTGCACAACATCAAGATTTGTCAGTAATCGCTGGTTATCCATTGTCCCTTCCTGTCAGCGAGTGTTAAAAATGTACAACACTTTAAAAAAGCATTTCCTGAAAGATTTAGTTGACAACAGAAGTGGTTTGATCAAGAATGAAAGATACAAGAGAATTAGAAATGTGCTTCAAGATGAAGTTACACCTGCATACTTGCAATTTCTTGTCAGTGTGGGCTTGCTTTTTGAAAATTTTTTACGTTTTCTGCAGAGTGACACAACTCTTATTCATCTTTTATATGATGAAATGGTTTGTATGGTTAAAAAACTACTTTTTAGATTTATCTGCATGGAAAAATACCAAAATTGCAAAGATGAAGCCCTTGTCGAAATTCCACTTAAAGTCATTATAGAGAAAGAAAATTTAAAGTATTTAGATGTGGGCTCTGAAGCAAATAAAGTGTTATCCAGTGTTGGATCTGCTGAAAAAAGGTGTTTCAAGCTTAATGCTCAAAATTTTTATTTTACTGTGACTTCTTATCTGATGCAGAAGCTGCCTTTAAAAAACCAATTATTAAAATGTATTCAGGTTTTGCACCCTCTTTCTCGAAAGGAGCCTGTAGATAATACAGTGGGAGTTGTTAAACGTCTATTGAAAATGCTACCACGCTGTGTAAATGAAGAAGAGCGTGATAAAATCCTGGATGAATGGCGGATATATGTCTCCGACGATGACATTAAAGAGGATTGGAGTATAATAACCCAGTCTGACGGAGAAACAAAATGGAATGCTATTGACATGTACTGGGCCAATGTTTTGTCTCTGAACAATCTCACTCTTGGAAAGAAAAGATATTATAATCTTTCAAAACTTGTGAAAGCTGCACTTTGCTTATCTCATGGACAAGCGCCTGTAGAGCGTGGGTTTTCTGTTAATAAGAGAATGATGAGTGACAGAACAAGAATGTCCCAAGAGACAATAATTGGATTGCGTCTAATTAAAGACAATGTTAAAAAAGACGACGTCGGTGAAACATTAATTACAAAAGAAATGATAAGTTATTACAAAGGTGCTCATTCAAAGTACAAGGCTGAATTACAGGAAAGAGAAGCAAGGAAGGAAATAATTCCCAATAAAGAACCTGTGAGGAAACAAACAATGCAAGAAAAACTCCATTCATTGAAGGATAATGTTTTAAGTGCACATAAACTGATTGAAGAGGGCAACAAGCGACTGGCAGCTGCCTTGAAAAGAAAATCATTTGAGGATGTGGCAGCAGCACAAGCCTTAATTGCTGCAGGTGAAAAGAAACTGAAAACTTCAAATTAAATTCACCAAATATACAAATAGAGACACATATTTTGATTGTCACTCTTGAATTAAGGTTTGATGCGAATTGAACGTTTTACAGCTTTTTGAAATAAGTTGTATACAAAATTTAAAATTTCCTTTAAGTTTGCTAATTTGTTCTTGTTTATTTTGAACTAATTTTGTTTAAACAAAATATGATTGGTTAATATTAAGTTCATTTGCTGTTGTAACTTAAGAAGCAAGATTGTTGTAGTTATAGTAATTCCAATAAAAAATTAGGTTTACATTTCATACTTCTAACAAGTGCTTATTGTTGTTGAGAAAGTTCTTAACTATAGAAACCCTAAGCTAATAAATGGTAATAAATTTTAGTAACTGAATTCATTAAACATTCTATTAAGCTACTGAATTAATATTAGTATTTAGTGAGGTATCTTTTATGCTTAAAATTAAGTTACAATATTTAAATTACAAAAACATACAATAACCTATACAAGTCTGCTGAAGTATTTAGGATAATGTTGATTTGTTAATTGCCAAATTTGTTGGTAAGTAAATTTTTGATGCATTATTTTCAAACTAATTTTCTGCAGAAAATGACATGAGTAAATTAATGCTAAGGATTAGAAACCAATATTTAAATTTTGACGTGATCAAAAAGTGAAAATTTATTTCTTTTTAAAGTGTCCTATATTTTTTTTTGAAAAATCCTATATTTTTTTTTGAGCTTGCTGCTATCACTGTTTTTGGCTCATATCACGTAGTTTTTCATCAAACATTACTAAACTTTCAGAATTTTTGACAGCATATTAGAAGAACATAATCAAATTTGAATTTTAAATATTGAAAATTTAATGAAATATGAACGTTTAAAGCAAATAATTTTTCACTGCGCATGTGCAAAAGGTAGTAATTTTTAAAGTTTATAATCCAATGCTCAGATATATTCTACAACTCATAAAAAAAAATCTACCTCAAAATCTTTAAAATTTACAAAGTTATCAGCGATCTAATGAGCCGAATTTCTATAATTCTTGGATAGGTGACAAATGATAAGGGTTCATTCACAAACTGGCAACGCTATCCTGCTGTCGTTGCAGAGTGATTCATGATAAGAACGGAATATTTGTGAACAAACACTCAAGATTCGTCATCTTGTCAACTATTTTTTTAATTCAGCTTATTAGATCGCTGATAACTTTTTAGATTTTAAAGATATCAAGGTGGAATTTTTTAGTGAGATGTAGGATATATCTGGACTACCGATTATGATGATTATAAATTGCTATCTTTCGCACATATGCTCAGTGAAAAACTAATTGCTTTAAACATTCGTATTTCCTTTTCAATATTTTAACTTCAGATTTTATTATTATGTGTCTCTGATTTGTTGTCAAATATTCTGAAAGTTTAGTAATGTTTGACGGAAAACTCTGCATGTATGAGCCGAAAACCTTCAAAAAAAGTTTGCATTTTTGAAAGAAATGCTTATATCTCTGTGGATACTTTCATGAATATATAAAAATAAATTCTAGCTAGGTTTTCAACCTATGTCTGAAATTTATAGCTTATTCCAAGCTATTTACAATGAAAAATGTCAAAAACCTTTTTTTTTTGTATCCTCAATTTGTTGTTCGTCCCCTAAATGAATAGTAGACTTAATTTTTATTGGAAAATGCCGACTGGAGAATACCTTTTATGTGAAAAAAATTAAAGAGCAATTGGTCTTTTATTTCTCGAGAAATCCGTTAAAATGAATTTTTGAAAGTGTCCCAATACTTTACGTCATATAGTGTACATATGTTCTAATAAAAATACTGCTCAACTGTGGTCTCAAACTTGAACAAAATAAATTATCCCTAATTAATCAATAACTTTGAAATAAGACATTTAATACAAATTATTTTAATAAAAAGTATTATTTTTAAATTACAATTTATTTTTTCCTTCCATTTCACTCAAATCTGCAAAAGCAAACAAGAAATGAGTTTTAAAGTAAAAGATTCCATGAGTATCCATGTTTCTCATGTTTCTGTTTTGTGGAAGATCAGTTATGCCACTTTCAAATACAAATACAAAAGTGTCGACCAGCAACAGGCTCTGGGCCCAGCTAGACTGGTCCTAGTCAATTTACAATTCCCAGTGAAGATCAATGGCCCTCTTAAAACTATCTACTCCCTTGCTCATTACCACCTCTTCCGGTAAAATGTTCCAAGGTTCCACTACCCTGCTAAAATAATAATTTTTCCTAACATCCATGTTAGCCTGAGATTTAAATAGCTTAAAACAATGACCCCTTGTCCTGTTTTCAGTACTAAACTTCAGCCCTGTAACATCTTTCATTTTAATAAATTTACACAACTGAATCATGTCCCCTCGGTCTCTTCTTTGCTCAAGACTGTACATTTTTAGCCTTCTAAGCCTGGAATCATAGTTTAAGTGAGAAAGTCCATTTATTAACCTTGTAGCTCGCCTTTGAACCCTTTCCAATACATTAATGTCTTTCTTAAGATAAGGAGACCAAAACTGAACAGCATACTCCAAATGAGGTCTTACCAAACTTCTATATAAGGGCAGAAGAACTTCTTTAGATTTGTTTGAAATAGATCTATTGATAAACCCAAGCATCTTATTGGCCTTGTTACTAGCAATGCTGCACTGTTGGCTAAACTTTAAATCCTGACTTATTAAGACCCCCAGATCAGTAACATTGTCTGCCTGACTAATGACTGAACCTTGCAAATAATAACTTGTACACTTATTTCCTTGCCCTAAATGTAGCACTTGACATTTCCCAACATTAACAGCCATACCCTATTTATCAGCCCACTCCGTAATATGATCTAGATCCTCTTTCAGCTGTTTTACTTGTTCTTCATTTTCTACAGTCCCCATAACTTTGACATCATCAGCAAAACAATTCATGTTCCCAGAAATATTTTTATGAATATCGTTCATAAAAACAATGAACAAAACAGGCCCTAACACTGATCCTTGAAGGACCCCGCTTAAAACCTCACTCCAATTAGAATAATTTCCCCTTACAACTACACTTTGTTTCCTTCCGGTCAGCCAGTTTTTTACCCAAATGAAAGTTTTCCCTCCTATTCCTATATCAGCTAATTTGTTAAGTAGAGCAACATGCGGTACCTTATCGAAAGCTTTTTGAAAATCAATGTAAACAACATCTACAGGCTTCTTATTTTCCAAAACCATGGTAACTTTGTCATAGAAATGTAATAAATTAGTTGCACAAGATTTACCTTTCCTGAAACCGTACTTAAAACTAGTCAATATATTATTAGTCTCTAGAAAATTTACTATCTTAATTTTTATCAATGTCAAAAATTTTGCAAACCACCGAAGTTAGATTCACAGGTCTATAATTTCCCGCACTCCCTTTAGACCCTTTCTTGAAGAGCGGTGTAATGTTAGCCAGCTTCCAGTCCTCTGGCACTGTCCCCGAGTTATAAGAAGCATTGAAAATATTTACGATAACATCTGCTAATTCCTTCGCACATTCAACTAAAATTTTTGGATAAATATTATCAGGT
Organism: Uloborus diversus; assembly: GCF_026930045.1. Lineage (NCBI taxonomy): Eukaryota > Metazoa > Arthropoda > Arachnida > Araneae > Uloboridae > Uloborus > Uloborus diversus. The sequence continues at coordinate 30,168,341 of NC_072733.1, read as the reverse complement.
CCCGGAGCCTTAGTCTCTTTAATTTTTTTCAAATGAAGTAAAAGTCATCCCTGGAAAATACAAAATCCTCAAGCTGTACTATAGCTTGTGTCTTGTTGGTGTCAACTGTTGAGATACAGTTATCGTTAAAAACACTCGAAAAAAGTTATTAAGAACATTAGCAATATCACTATCCTCCTGAATTAAAATTCCGTGCTCATCAACCAGTGGCCCAATATGACTATTTCGAACTTTCCGCGAATTAGCGTATGCAAAAAACCTCTTGGGATTTCTGTTTATGTTATCTGCCAGTCTTTGCTCCAACTCTCTTTTCTGAATCCGTACCAAATACTTAAATTTACGCCTTTACGCAAATTAATATTTTTAATAGAGCTTGAAATAGTATAGTCGACTTTAAAACAGAGGAGATTGATAATGGGCCTGTTTCAATGTAAGAACAATTCATAAATGTTCCTGGAAAATAATGGGCAACTGCTGTGGCCAATTTCTGCCAGTAACATGTCTAACCATTAACGTTTTCCGATAAAACTCAGTAACCTTCCTAAATTAACACAGAAGCCTCCTGAAAAATTCAAAGACCTTCCTGCTTGAAGTTAGTCGCGTTCCTGGAACTTTAGTTTAAACGTAGGTAGTTATAAAAAAAAGCTTGGCACCTTTCTGATTTATTAAGGAAGTTCCATAAGCAGTAATGCAAACATAGCCAAAGCTTAGCCAGAATTGCAAGCAATTCTCGAGAATTTTTACTCAGTAACGGTACTCAGTACTCAGTTTCGGATTTTTTTTTACAGTACAGGCTGAAGCAAATACTTATTGAATTCAGTAAGTACTAACAAAATTTTGTATGACAAAAGCACTATACTTACGCTTAGTAAATTTTGCAAGTATATCTTCGGCAAAAAAAAAAGCAAAATAACTTGGAAGTGATTGTAAATATCGAAACTGATTGTAAAATATCGGAATGTAGAAACTAAGCGTAAACCACTATACACTTTTTGATTCTACACTACATTTTATTCATCTCAGCTTTCTCTATGGTTTGTAATCAATAACTTCTTTAACAAAATACACTAATTAAATTAAAAACATATAAAAATTCAATTTTATAATTTTATCAATGAGGTAGATAACATTGACTCTTCAAATTGTTGTTTCAATTGTTTGAAAACTGAAAATTACCTAAGCACTAAGTTGTGCACAATGTTATTATTGCTTAACCTGTCTTTTGCTAATACGAAAGGTATGATAGCTCTCCCACTTGTGAGTAGACGATATATGATTGCCCATAACAGAAACATGTATGTTTCAAGTCCAAACCGAAAGTACACATTGTTTGGTCTTGAGATATATTTATGGTCTTTGCAAAAGCTAAACGAATCGGATATTGAAGCCTTCCAAATGTGTTTGAAAATTATGACGCTGTTAATGCATTACGTGGCAACACAAACATTTCTCTTTTAAACTTTACCGTCAAAATTGTTGACGTTTTATGAAGAAACGTGTACCGTTGCATAATTTAGATGGATTTAAACTGTGAAAAAGAATAATTGGTGAACCAATTTTCAACCGGAAAACGTCTAGTGGCATTCCTGGTATATCCAGAGAATTTAAAAATTCAGTACGAATGTTTGCGACTTTATTTTTATCGACAACTGTATAGCCTTGTTCAGCATCAACGGTCAGCACAATCTGATTATGATGTTTTTTCCAGCTGTCAGTACTGGCTCATTATTTACAATAATTGTAGCTAAGACAGCGTCATTGCACTGTTTTCTCTCGTTGTAAATCAGTGTTAACTAAGTCGGTGACCAATCAATCAGGTGATATCATACCATAATGACTAAACAACAGCTTTGAAATTGAAATGCATAAATCTTCAATCAACACTAAAGCTGCATCATACATCTTTGGTGTAAAATTTTGATTTGAACATTGGTGTGTTTATTTAATTCTATGGAGTACATCTTCTATAGTTTCCCCGCTGAAATGATGATTGTGTTGGATATTATATCCTCAAAATCATCTTAAACAGTTGACGAATACTGTTTCTCGTTATGCAAAACCTGAATTAGAAAATGCAACTCCCAATGATTGTGTGCTACCAATAATTACAATTCGCGAAAAGCATCGTGATATGTACTAAACACTCGACAAATAACGGTCTGCAAATATTCCCGTCTGTTCGGGAATGTTTAACAAAAACAAATGCAAAAACAACATTCACTTTGTTTTGGAAGCACAGTTTTGTTTTGGATAAAGTTTTGGTCCCAATCATGGGTGCAAGACCTTCCGTCTCAGGACGGATTTCCGTCTTGGACAAAATTTCCGAGACGAAGGTCGGGAAGGAAAGAAATTTGATGACTATCCTTCAGTTTTTACTAAAAAAAATTGAGTATTTGAAAAATATGCTTTAATAACTGGACCTTTCTATAATCACGAATTTACATCAACATTCTCTTGATTTTCCGCCATGGGCTTGTCTTGTTTGCAACATGCTTTTGGAGGAGTGGCTTTTAGACTCGCGTTGTTTGACTTTTTTAGGTAGCTCTGTTATTTCCAACTCACTGCATTGCAGACCGCGGAGTTGCTCGCTATTCTCGCTAATTTTTCGAATTGATCGCCTTTTGTCTTTATTTTTCACTTGCTATTTTCGATCATCCCTTCGTTTTTTTCTCATTTGCTTTTTTTTTTTTTTTTTCACAAACTTTACACGCATATATGAAAATTATGCGCCCTCTTAAAATTAATCGCTCTTTAAATTGTCTTAGAGTTGAATCTGAATCACTGGTTGAGAGTGATTGCGGACGGGATGAAATGTTTACGCCACATCAAAGGGCGTCCACATACCAGGTAAAACGAACTGTCGGGGATTTTGAAGATTTCAATGAAAATGGGAATTCTGGAAAGAATCGGAGGAAATTTCAAGCTGGTTTGAAACACCGATGGGCATCTGTTCCTGCAGTTTTGACATGTTTCTAATGAAATATTCTAAGACTTGAGGAATCATTAAATTCCAATGACTTTCAATCTAACACTCGCTAGAATGGAAATGGGGGGGGGAGAGAAAGAAAACGAAGAAAATAACGGCAGTATGAGTTTGCGAAAAAACGCTTGCTCTTCCAAAGAGGGTAAATCTGCAAATTCTCACGATACTGAGATCTTAAAACATTTATATTTTGGAGAATCTAAGAGGAGGGAGGGGGGAGCTGCTCAAGCGCCCCAGAATAAAAAATAGAAAACTTAATTGAAGCCATTTTTGAAGCTAAGATTGGTTCGGGATTTCTCCTTTGCAAACTCTAAAAAGAAAAGGTCAAAAATCTTGAGGCTGTCTTTAATGATGTCAAGTGGGGAGGGTTAGATTTAAAAAAAAAAATTGGAAACTGGAGTCTTAAAAACACTAAGGCAATCTTTGGTGAATTTATGAGAGATGGTTTCAGTGTTCTAACCTGAAAATATTTTGTAGCTGATGTATTAATAACTATTTGAGGCTATACTTAAATGACTCAAGACAAAGGGTATTTGGGACGCTCTCCCGAAAAATTTTTATAAATGAAGTCTTAAAACTTTTAGGCTGTCTTTGGCAATGTCAAGAGGGGGGAAGGGGCTCTCTTTAGGGCGAAATTCCAAAACTGGAGTCTTAACAGCGCAACTTTAGACCATCTTTAATGAACCTAGAGGCAGAGGGTGGAGAGGTAACTAACATAGTGGCAGGAAGGTTCGGGTCCCCCTCCCCCTTCAAAGCTGAAGTACTCAGAACTTTGATTTAGGTAATCTTTGGGGGACGTAAAAAGAGGGAATTCGAAGGTTTTCTCTCAATAAATTTTAGAAATTAAATTCTTAAAACTTCGGTGATGAAAAGGGGAAACCGCAAATTTAAGTCAAATTTAGTGAACTTAGGGAAAAGAGTTCGGGTGGGGGGTCTCGCTCCCCCGAAAATTTCTCCATGCAGAAGTATTGAAATACTATTTTGGCTATTTTTGAGTGAGTTAAGAGTTGGGGAACCCGGGGGTCGTTCTCGAAACATTTTTGAAATTGAACTCTTAAAACTTTGGGTTGTCTTTGGCGATGTGGGAAGGGGAGTTGCTCATTCAATAGAAAAATAAATCTTAAAAAAACTTACACTACCTTTAGTGTGCCTGCTTCACAAGGAGAGGGGGGTATTCCGCTGCCCAGTCCGAAAAATTTTCGTTTCTGAAGTTTTAACAATTCTGTTTTGCGCTATTATTGGATGACGTAAGTGGGAAGGGAGTCGGAAGCTTCTGTCAAAAAGTTTCCGAAATTAAAGCATTAAAACTTTTAGGCGGTCATAAGTCATGTATGTAGGTAAAGGTGGTACTGTTCTTTGAAAAAACTTTAGAAACTGAAGCCTTAAAAACTCAAATTAAGGGCGTTTGTGTTGAACTTAGAGGAAGGGGTTCGGTAGTTCTCTCCTGAAATTTTTTTGATGCTGAAATACTTGAAACACTTCTTTAGGCTGTAGCCTTTTTCAGGGATATGATTCATGGACCCTCCCTGTGGTGAGGAATCAGGTCTCCGATTGTTTTTTTTTAATTAATGAGTATTGGATAGTGTTTCTCGTTTAAAAAATATATCTACTTCCCTACAGCTGTTTTTTATTGCTAAATTTACCACCTGCTGTCTTATAAAAGAATTTCCTTTACCATAATCGCCCATACCCTTCCCCCACCTTTCCTTCTTTTCTGGTTTGTTCATGCTATCTTGGGCAGACTTTCCGATCAGAACTGACTTATGTTGCAAAAATGAAAATCTTATGTCCCAGGAGTATTTATTGCTGCAATAAAAGTGTTTACGATCGGCAAATAACTAATGGCGGGAGCCCGAACGCTTTTACCCCTAACATCATCCAACATGCCTAAAATTGCGTTTCTGGAATTTCAATTTCGAAATATTGCCGAAGGAGGGTTCTTGATCTCTATCCCTTCAAATGCATTCAAAAAGCATGTAAATGTTATGAAAGTTGGAGTACAATTTCATTTTTAAAGCTGCAATTTCAAAATCTTCAAAGCTTCAATTTCGGGGAGAACCAGCGCCCTCCCTCCCCCCTCACTCTTTCTGCAATATTTTTGAAGATCGCCCAATATTGTGATTTTGTGACTATCAGTTTGAAAAATTTGATGTAAGAGTCCCTGAACCCCTCCTTTCCCTGAACTTTACCAAAAGGCCTACCATAACGTTTTTCGGACTTCAATTTAAAAAAATTTCTAGGGGAGATCCCCCAGGCTCCCCGTTATTGGCGTTTTTTAGATTTTTGGACTACGATATCAAAATGCTTAAATATTACAATTTAGACTGGGTCCATGTTGTTAGAAAAGACAAAGGCTTAAAATTCAGAATAAACACAGATTCCAAAACTGCCATTGTTAAACTATAAAACACTTATACTCATAAAAATTTCCTAAAGCAGGCATGTGGGGGGGAGGGGGGGGGGGCTCAGAATATTTTCCGTCTTGAACACATCACCAAACTTGCACCCATGGTCCCAATGTCTTGGCTTTAATTTTTCATTATGCCCGAGATTGATAAATGTTGTGTTCTTTGTTTGCGTGGCTTCCATGATTTTTTTGATTTTATTCAAAACTGTAAAAACAATTAAGTAATGTCCTGGAAAAAAAAGGGCAGTGAATTTCTTCAGAGAAAGCGCCAACTATAATGCTAAAAGCATGGCGAAATGTAAGACAGACTTGCAAGCAAGTACCACAATTCTAACGCGCCTACGATTTCTGCAGAGTTCCGGAATCCAGAGCCTTATTTACTTCTTCTGGGAGCTTTTAGGCAATGGTAAAGGAACGCAGTTGGCCTAAAGTCGATACACTTAATAAATACGCTCAGTTAATCTTTAAACTGGGAGCTAAAAATATTTTTCGCAACAATGAGAAGTCCTTATTCATGAGGTTTGTAGCAATTCAGGAAACTTTTTAACGTAGATACTTGATTTCCAAACAAAATTTTTGAGGACCCTGAAATCCCAAGGTGTTCCACGGAAATAATCAGGGACATTTCGGGTTTTTTTTTTTACAGTGCATGTAAAATAGCGTGGAACATTGTTAAATAATTTTATTTCTGAGAACCGGGGCAAACACATTAGGTTTTTGACAATGTAAAAAAAAATCAGGGTCGTTTTTGGTGTTCAAGTGCTTTTTGTAGAAAAAAATCTTCATTAAAATATACTCCTTGACCGTTTCCAAGATGTACGGCAAGATGCTGTACAGAAGGGTTTCTTTCGTACATGGGGAAATTAAATTATGCCAGATAGCTTCGTTGCTGCTTACATATCCAACTCATCGCGTTATTTCGTCAGTTTTGTCCATATCTCGTACCTCAAATGCGACCTAATAGGGATCTTAAATAACGTATTTGACAAAGTATTTAGTGGAATTCATGGAACAGCAAAACTCGACATTTATATGAGCCTCATACGTTTTTAAAAACAGTATGGAACTACCCGCTGCTTATCAATTTCAACTTGATTTGTAGAATTTGACATTTACATTGATAAGTGTGGCCTCAATACTCCTCCTTTCTACGGCGATATTGTTGATAACCATCAATATCCGTAACATAGTATCATTTGTAAATTTGATCTAACTTAAGAATAAAACTTTTGAGGATGAATTAACTTACAGCGCCATCTATTAAGAATTTACAGAACCAAACAATCAATACACCCTGTTAATGTATAATTAACCTTTTATTTGCAATAAAAAATTATAAAAACCATCCTATCTTTTAAGTTGGACCAAATTACAGATAAGTATGAAATTTGATATAAATCGGTTCAGTAGTTTCGGAGTTTACCCCGAACAAACATCGTGACACGAGATTTTTATATATATAGATATACACTAGTAATATGCATATACATGGCAATAAAATAATTATTTACGAAAAAACAGTTGGGAAATGAAATGTTTCCAAGTTTGTGGCATTTTCTATGGTACAGCTAATGTTAAATAGATGGGTTATTGAGCACCCTCTTAAAATTTGAGTAAGAAGCTAGAACTTTTACAGCATAATACTATTAATAAGTCTAAAAAAAATAGGGGTGTCCTGGACTCGTGATGAAAAAAAAAATTTTTGAACCACACTAACGCCCAGTTATGCTTATGGTACTGTATGTGTTTATAAATAATTTTTTTGGTTCCTAATCATAAGTGTTAGAATCTTATCTGTAGCTCTTTTCCAGTCGTTTTTCCCCCCTTGTATGGAAAGTCTTTATATGGGACAGAGTTCCTTTTCCATTCTCCTCTTTGTAATATTGCCTTAATTGAACCTTATTATTGTTGCCTTAAACTTGAGCTTATGTGTGTTTTTTTTTTTTTTTTTTTTGCACAACGTTTGTTTTGCACAGGTTTTTAAAGTAGAATTTCTGTTTTAAGAAATCCATTTTTATTTAATAGACTGTTGGTGCTTCATTGATATTAAGTCTTTATTTATCCACTGTCAATTTATAATCTAAATTTATTCTGTAAAAGTTAAGTAAACTATATTTAAGTTGAAATAATTCAAAAACTCTTAAAAGCTTACAAATACTGTTGGCACAAGCACACTAAATTAAAATAGAAATATAACTATTATAAAATTGAACTCAAATTTTTGCAGATTGATTGCAGTGAAGTTTTTAAAAATAGTATGTACTTAAAATGCACTAAAATTGTAATCTTGATGTTGGAACTGAAATGCGACCTTCTCTGTAAGTCTGCATTCATTTATCTTCATTTTAGATACAATGGTGTGTGCTGGCTGCTGTGCTGCATTAGATCATTTAGTGACATATATATTCAAAAAAGTTTCTAGAACTGGAAGAAAACGCAGAACTAGTGGAACAGAGCAGCAGGAAGAAGAAACATGTCTTCGAGTGCTGAAGCAGCATCCCGAAATTCTTCAACAGGTTCTAAATACATTTATAAAAAGTCATCTTTTCTGTCATTTATTTTTGCAATGAAAGTTAAAATGTGCTGTTGTCTTGCACGGTATGGGACACTATGAATTACCGACTCTTGTGACACAGGTGCCACAGGTGCTAGGAACTCCCCTGCTTTCGTTTTCGTCAATAATTAAAAACGTATGTACACTTCTTACATGTTTTGAGAGACATGAAGGTCCAACTCTTCGCACCTTCATTGTTAAGCCACATTAGATTGACGCACTGCCAGTTTAACTTTAGTGTAAAAAAATTAGAGATTAAAATAGCAGCAACCCAGGACCGGTGTGTGTAATATGTTGGAGCAGTATCAATGCATCGATTTAAAGAAAAATTCTAAACTGGTTTAACGATGTGGGATGCACACTGGTTTTTGGCGATGCATCACCCGGCCCTAACATACAGTGATATTAAAGTGCTTTTTCAAATCGAGATTGGAAACCAATAGGGCCATTTCCATGGACACTTTTGATCCCGAAAAAAACCTGCTTTTCACCACATTCCGGTTATTTGTGGGGTATATGTAGAATTTTTCTCCTCCTGCTTCCTTCTGGAGTGATAGAGGAGTTTTCACCCAAAATCCATTATGCGAAGCAAGTTTTGTTTGCTTGCTGAATATAGACGCTAAGGATGCTGGGTAAAAACCCCTTTCTCTGGTACAATGGAAAAACATCTTTTAACATAAAAACGTGAAATTTTTTAATCTTTTTTTTTTTTGCGGAGCCGGGGCGGGATTTACAGGGTGGAAAAGTGTTGTCAACGCGGCTAATGAACTAGCAACAATGCAGAAGCTCTAAGGCTATTTGGATTACTTTTTATCAGGCACCTGGAATTGGATGCTGAGGGCTTCATAGCTTTGTTTTCCCTGGAACCGGAAATGGGTATAAAGATTTTCTCCTTATCCAGGATTCATCTACGTTTTTAACAGTATTTTCTATCCTTTTTCTTTTTTTTCTCTCTTTCAGTTTTCAAATATAGCTGGGAATTAACATTTTTAATTAGTAGCTAGTTATCAGTAGACACTTTCAATTTAGTTGCCACTTTTTTATTGATAGTTAAAATTTTTATCCAAGGCATTAAAGTTATCTTAAGCCACAATGCTAAAAGGTTCGCTATGAATAAAAGGTTTGACACATGACAAGGGTGCAAATCTCTCCCCCCACCCCCCACCCAAGTTCAATGCCGCAGATTGGAATCAAGTTTTTCCCTTGTTTTCTGGTGTTAAATATTTTTTTCATATGGATCTTTGCATTTGTGGGAAGCATAGTAATAATAAATTTGAACTTTTAAAAATGCATTAGAATTTCATCAGATGTAAAGCTGAATAATGTTCACCACTTGTGAATAATCAACATTTTGAACCTCTGAACCTTGTATTTTCTACAAAAAATTTTGAGAAGTTAAATTTTTTTTCATTCCCATCTTTGAATTTGGGGTTTGAAATATGCCATAAATTTAGGGCTCAGTTAGGAGAATAGATGCAAATTGCAAACATTTTCCATGTGTGAGTGATTGTTATGTATTTTAGAACTTGAAAATGGCATTTTTGCAAAGTATATTATTTATTTATTTTTTTCATTTCAGATGCTCAGCACAAATTTAAACATTGTGATATTTGAAGAATGTAGAAATCAGTGGTCCATGTCAAGGCCTTTATTAGGTTTAATTTTATTAAATGAAGAAGTAAGTAAATTTCTGTATATTTAATAAATTTTATACAATGACAGCATTCAATGATTAATTCAAAGTGTTTCGTTTAAGACAGGGCTTCCAACTGAAAACTTTTTTAGTTTCAAGTCCTTGAATGTCTTTTTTTCAAAATGTGCTCTATTTTTCCTTGAAAATTTCAGTTTTGTTTTTTAAGTTTTCCCTGTAAGCTCTTTTATTTTTCTCCTTTCTAAAAACAAATATGAATGTGATGTTCACACCCCTTCTGTGAAAATTTATAATTTTTGAATCGAATGGGAGCACTGTAGATGGAGTTTAGAGCTATTGGGTTGGTGTAAAAAAATTCATTCAGCATAATTTAATGTAAGCAAAAATAATTTTCATTTCAAGAAAATAATTTTTCAGCTGATTTATTGGCTGAAATTCACTCAGAATAGTTACTAGCTGCAAGCAAAAGTAGTTTTAATAAAAGAATAAATTTGCTGCAAATTATCGATTATCCAGGTGGCCACCCAAATTTTAACTATTAAATGTTAAAATTATGAACTCTTTTTTTTTTTCTCTAGAATTTAGGTACTCCTCTTTTTCCTATGGACAAACTAAAAATCTGTAAATCCTGTTTAGGTAAATGAACTATCTGAAAATATACAAATACAAAAGTAATGCCCAGCAACAGGCTCTGGGCCCAGCTAGGCTAGTCCCAGTCAATTTACAATCAATCCCAAGTGAAGGTCAATGACCCTACTAAAACTTTACTCCCTTGCTCATTACCACCTCATCCGGTAAGCTGTTCCATGGTTCCACTACCCTGCTGAAGTAATTTTTCCTAATATCCATGTTAGCCTGAGATTTAAATAGCTTAAAACAATGACCTCTTGTCCTGGTTTCAGTGCTAAACTTTAGCCCCATAACATCTTTCATTTTAATAAATTTAAACAATTGAATCATGTCTCCTTGGTCTCTTCTTTGCTCAAGACTGTACATTTTTAGCATTCTAAGCCTGGAATCGTAGTCTAAATGGGAAAGTATTTATTATTAGCCTTGTAGCCCGCCTTGAACCCAGATCAGTAACTTTTTATGCCTGGCTAATGACTGAACCTTGCAAATAATAAATCTTACACTTATTTCCATGCCCTAAATGTAGCACTTGACATTTCCCAACATTAACAGCCATACCACATTTATCGGCCCACTCCGTAACATGATCTAGATCCTCTTGCTCCTGATTTGCTTGTTTTTCATTTTCTACAATCCCCATAACTGTGACCAGCAAAACAATTCCTGTTTCCAGAAATATTTTTATGAATATCGTTCATAAAAACAATGAACAAAACAAGACCTAACACTGATCCCTGAGGAACCCCACTTAAAACCTCAGTCCACATTTAGAATAATTTACCCTTAACTCAGCCAGTTTTTTACTCAAATGGAAATTTTCCCTCCTATTCCTATATTAGATAATTTGCTAAGTAGAGCAACATGCGATACCTAATTGAAAGCTTTTTGAAAATCAATGTAAACAACATCTACAGGCTTCTTATTGTCGAAAGCGATGGTAATTTTGTCACAGAAATGTAATAAATTAGTTTCACAAGATTTACCTTTTCTGAAACCGTACTGAAAACTAGTCAATAGATTATTAGTCTCCAAAAAATTTACTATCTTAATTTTTAGCAATGTTTCAAAAATTTTGCAAACCACTGAAGTTAGACTCACAGGTCTATAATTTCCCGCACTCCCTTTAGACCCTTTCTTGAAGAGCGGTGCAATGTTAGCCAGCTTCCAGTCCTCTGGCACTGTCCCCGAGTTATGAGAAGCATCTAAAATATTTACAATTACAAACGCTAATTCCTTTGCACATTCAACCAAAATTTTTTTACAAATATTATCTGGTCCCTGAGCCTTAGTCTCTTTAATTTTTTTCAAATGAAGTAAAAGGTCATTCCTAGAAAATACAAAGTCCTCAAGCTGTACTTTAGCTTGTGTCTTGCTGTTGTCAACTGTTGAGATACAGTTATGGTTAAAAACACTCAAAAAAGTTATTAAGAACATTAGCAATAGCACTATTGTCCTGAATTGAAATTCCGTGTTCATCAACCAGTGGCCCAATATGACTATTTCAAACGCAAAAAACCTCTTAGGATTCCTGTCTATGTTATCTGCCAGTCTTTGCTCCAACTCTCTTTTCTGAATCTGTACCAAATACTTAAACTTACGACTTGCCTTACAATATTGGAGCCTATCTGCACAATGGATAGTTTCTTTAAACCTTTGAAAAGCGTCTTGCATGTAATTTAGAGCGTCTGTAGTTTCCCTGGTGAACCACATTGGCCAAATTTTTGTGTTGACACCCTTTCTCCTAAAGGGAACATGATCCCCAACCATTTTCGGTAGATTGTCCTTAAACTCTGCCCACTGAAGATTCACATCACTATTGTCCAATCCGAAAGAAAAACTGCTTTCAAACTCTGCCTAAGTGCCACAAAATCAATATTTCTGAAATCTGGCACAAACTCAAAATTCTCTACTTTGTGCATATCAAATTTAATTCCAAACCAAATACTGTTGTGGTCACTATCTCCAATGTATTCCCCTACACCTAACCTTTGAACAGAACCTTCCATGTCACAGAAAACTAGATCCAAAATCACGTTCTGTTGAGTACCCTGAGTTACAGTTTTATCTAAGAAACAGTCATCAATTACTTTAAAAAATTCTTCTTCTCTGCTATTACTGTGGTAAAAATTATTCCAATCAATTACTGAAAAATTAAAATCTCCCATTATGATGACTGACCACTTGCTTGAAATATCATTAACAATACCAAACATCTGTTCATCTTGAGACAGGCTTAAGTTGGGTGGCCTATAAATGTTCCCTAAATATAATTTTTTGCCCTTATTGCTCATCAACTCCAGCCAAATCATATCAATCTCCTTAGGTTTATCATTAATTACCAATTCATAGCAAGTTAAAGTGTCTGACATAAACTAAAACCCTACCATCTCTTTTACCTACTCTATCTTGTCTAAACAAATTATACCCAGCAATAGATAATAAATCAGCATCACTTCCGGTAGCCAACGTCTCAGTAACTCCAATAATATCCAACCTCTTGTCTATTTTTATGCTTTTCAATTCTTCCATCTTGTTCCTTATACTACGAGCATTGGTATGATAAACCTTAAATAAGCCCATTTTATGTTCAGTTAATGCTGTGCGATTACAAATATGAAAGTGACGACCAGCAACAGGCTCTGGGCCCAGATAGACTGGTCCTAGTCAATTTACAATCCCCAGTGAAGATCAATGGCCCTCTTAAAACTGTCTACTCCCTTGCTCATTACCACCTCTTCCGGTAAGCTGTTCCAAGGTTCCACTACCCTGCTAAAATAGTAATTTTTCCTAATATCCATATTAACCTGAGATTTAAATAGTTTAAAACAATGACGCCTTGTCCTGTTTTCAGTGCTAAACTTTAGCAGTGTAACATCTTTCATTTCAATAAATTTATACAACTGAATCATGTCCCCTAGGTCTCTTCTTTGCTCAAGACTACATTTTTAGCAATCAAAGCCTGGAATCATAGTCTAAATGAAAAAGTTCATTTATTAGCCTTGTAGCCTGCCTTTGAACCTTTTCCAATACATTAATATCTTTCTTAAGATAAGGAGACCAAAACTGAACAGCATAGTCTAAATGAGGTCTTACCCAATTTGTATATAAGGGCAGAAGATCTTTTTTAGAATTGTTTGAAAAGTGCTATTGATAAACCCAAGCATCTTATTGGCTTTGTTACTAGCTATGCTGCTTTGTTGACTAAACTTTAAATCCTGACTTTTTAAGATGCCCAGATCAGTAACTTTTTCTGTCTGACTAATGACTGAAACTTGCAAATAATAACTTGTACACTTATTTCCATGCCCTAAATGTAGCACTTGACATTTCCCAACATTAACAGCCATACCCCATTAATCAGCCCACTCCGTAATATAATCTAGATCCTCTTGCAGCTGATTTGCTTGTTCTTTATTATCTACAATCCCCATAACTTTGACAGCATCAGCAAAACAATTTATGTTCCCAGAAATATTTTTATGAATATCGTTCATAAAAACAATGAACAAAGCAGGCCCTAACACTGATCCTTGAGGAACCCCGCTTAAAATCCTCACTCTATTAGAATTTTTTCCCCTTAGAACTACCCTTTGTTTCCTTCCGGTCAGCCAGTTTTTTACCCAAATGAAAATTTTCCCTCCTATTCCTATATCAGCTAATTTGCTAAGTAGAGCAACATGCGGTACCTCATCGAAAGCTTTTTGAAAATCAATGTAAACAACATCTACAGGCTTCTTATTGTCCAAAGCCATGATAACTTTGTCATAGAAATGTAATAAATTAATAGCACATGATTTAGCTTTCCTGAACCCATACTGCAAACTAGTCAATAGATTATTTGTCTCCAAAAAATGTACTATCTTAATTTTCATCAAAGTTTCAAAAATTTTGCAACCCACCAAAGTGAGACTCACAGGTCTAAAATTTCCCGCACTCCCTTTAGACTCTTTCTTGAAGAGCGGTGCAATGTTAGCCAGCTTCCAATCCTCTGGCACTGTCCCCGAGTTATAAGAAGCATTGAAAATATTTACAATTACATCTGCTAATTCCTCTGCACATTCAACCAAAATTTTCTTATAAATATTATCTGGTCCTGGAGCATTAGTCTCTTTAATTTTTTTCAAATGGAATAAAAGGTCATCCCTAGATGATACAAAGTCCTCAAGCTGTACTATAGCTTGTGTCTTGCTGTTGTCAACTGTTGAGATACAGTTATGGTTAAAAAAAACTCAAAAAAGGTTATTAAGAACATTAGCAATAGCACTATCGTCCTGAATTGAAATTCCGTGCTCATCAACCAGTGGCCCAATATGATTCTTTTGAACTTTCCCCAAATTTGCATATGCAAAAAACCTCTTAGGATTCCTGTCTATGTTATCTGCCAGTCTTTGCTCCAACTCTCTTTTCTGAATCCGTACCAAATACTTAAATTTACGCCTTGCCTTACAATTTTGGAACCTATCTGCACTGTGATCAGTTTCTCTAAACCTATGAAAAGCAGCTTGCTTGTAATTTAGAGCGTGTTTAGTTTCCCTGGAGAACCACATTGACACCGTTTCTCCTGAAGAGAACATGATCACCAACCGTTTTCGCTAGATTTTCCTTAAACTCTGCCCACTGAAGATTCACATTGCTGCTGTCCATTCCGAAAGAAAAAAATGCTTTCAAACTCTGCCTAAGTGCCACAAAATCAGTATTTCTGAAATTGGCCACGAACCTAAAATTCTCTACTTTATGCATATCAAATTTCATCCCCAACCTAATACTGTTGTGGTCACTATCTCCAATGTTTTCCCCTACTCATAACCCTTGAACAGAACCTTCCATGTCACAGAAATCTATACTAGCTTGCAAGTTAACTTGTCAGTGACGTCATTAAGCGCGGAGGAAAAACACTGAGTGAAAAGACCGCCTGTAGGTTTGTAAGGAGGATCTCCGATAAGACACCGCACTCGCAGTTGCCTGCTTGGCGAATTAATCCGCTTTGGCATACTTCAACGAGAGTGGAGCACTTGAGCAAAATCACGCCAAACGCAGAATATCCGGAGATCGCCAACTGTTTGTGAGCTCTGATTGGCTGGTTTGTTCAGTTGCAAATGAATGTATGGATCCGCGCTGCACCGCTCTTAAAATTGAAAATATTTAACGATTCACAGAAATTATGACAAAAAAATGTCCCTTTTGCATCGGTTTAACTAACTAATGCGATTTCTAAAGCAAAGTGCGTAATTTCTCCCCGATTATCTGGCAAAGCGCAAGGAACTATTTCCTTTTCTTGGCCGCAGCTCATTTCTCCATAGCCAAGAAAGCTTGCAATCGAGTATAGATCCAAAATCTCGTCCTGTCGAGTACCGAGATTATTTGAATCCCTACTGTTAAAATATTTTCTCTTATTAGCCACCCTATTTCCGTTTCTAGTAAAATCCAAATAGTTAGTATCCTTTCGAATTCTACTCTTTAAACCATGTCTACCATTCCAACTTAGTTTTTTGATTCTGGAAGTCTTTTTGACCCCTGTAGAACTCAGATGCAGGCCATCCCTGTCAATCCACTCATGTTTACATTTACTCCATACATCAATAAACCTGATACTATGCTTTACACGAATTTCTTTAAGTAGCAGGTTCATACACCTAGCCCGTTGTTTTAACCAATTCCTATGCACTCCATATCTTGGAAGCAAACCAACCACTTGGACATTTGTCGAACTTTTGGTTGCTTTGTCCAACAGGGAATCCCATTCTTTTGTAAACTCATTGTTAGTATGGCCTACATCTTTAGTTCCCACCCACAAAGTATAAATACCCCCTTCTTTTCAGCAACCATATTTACATCTCTCACACGAGCTCCTGACAAACAACATCTAGCCACCTTATGTCTAACTCTGCCTATTGAGTTTCCCACCTCACGCACCATTGTATCTCCAAAAATTATACCCTTCATTTCCCAGTCTGTTTCCTCAGCAATAACTTCCCCCTTTACCTCTGGAATATTTCCACTATCTAACACACAGCAAATGCCCACCTTCTTTTTACTAACTTCCCCCTTTCCCTCTGGAGTGTTTACCCCATCTACAATCCTACAGCCTAATGCTAACTCAGTTTCCAAAGTAATCACCCTAATTATGATTTCTGAGATTTCAACACACTTTGTGCAAATGAAATCCTTCTCAGACTCATCCTTCCCCTTAAACAAGCAAAACATCTGACATAAGCCACAAGAATTCCACCCCGAGTAGCATCAACTCATCGGCCGATCATCGGCCGTTCATCGAAATCCAATCAAACTTTGATCGGTCGATGATCGGATTCCGATGAGTTTTCATCGGAAATTGCTCCAATATGTCTCATCGGCAATAGTAGAATCCGATCATCGGAATTCAATGAATTTTGCTCCCTATACCGATGAGATTTGGAGCAATATACGAGCAGTGCTGTTCCGAGGCGATGAATTTTGGATGAAAATACGATGAGATTTTGAGCAATATACGAGCCGTGATGTTCCGAGGCGATGAATTTTGGATGAAAATACGATGAAATTTGGAGCAATATTCGAGCAGTGCTGTTCCGAGGCGATGAATTTAGGATGAAAATATGATGAGAAGTAGTAACAACTGCGATATAGGGAGAAGCAGGAGAAAAAAAAATTAACAGTGGATGATCACGTGACCCTTCCGCCATCTTGAAAACTTTCAAGATGGGGTATTTTTGGACGATGTCATTTGGGACAATTATTTTATATATTTTATTTTTTTTAATAACTTGTTTATTTAATTTCTAATTTAACAACTTTTGATGAACGTGATTCATGAACTCAAACGAAGTCGCTTTAGCCGGGAACCGAACCCTAGACCTCTGGAATACGAGATTCATATGCTAACCACTGGACAAGTAATGCTCTTTCTTAGGAGGAAAATAATGTATTAAATGGAAAATCATTTGTGGCGCCATCTATCGGGTGGCAAGGCCATGACAGATTTCTGAACGAAAAAGTGAGAACTTTATTCAGTGAATATACTTGTGGCGCCAGCTAGTGAAGAGTCGGAGTCGATCATTTTGCCCGCAAACCGAGTCGGAGTCGGTAATTTTGGAAGTCAAATTGAACCAAGTGGAATTGTTTTGGAGATAGAGAGAAATCATTCAAGAGTCGGAGTCTCATTTTGTTCGCAATTCCAGTGTGGTAATCGGGGTTGGAATCGTGAGTTAAAGTTGAATTGATTTTGCAGCAAATCGGAGAAAACCCTTTCAAAATCCAGGAGTCGGATTCAGAGTCAAAGTCTCAGTCATTTTTCCTCCGATTTTCAACCCTGAATGTTGAACCGTATAGTTACGTTTGATCAATGACACTATCAATTGTCGGATATTCGAATAATGAAATTTATCCTATTTTAACAGTTGGGAGATTTCCAGAAATTTTAGATTGGGAAAATTTTTATCGGAAAATTTAAACAACCTACTTTTTTAAGATGAAGTGTAACTCGGCAAATTTTCATCGGAAAATTTGATCGTTACGATCTCTCTTTCCGATGAAAATTTGCCGAGCTGCATTTCATCGGAAAATTTGATCGTTAAGATCTCTTTTTCCGATGAAATGTAGCTCATCAAATTTTCATCGGAAAATTTGATTGTTACGATCTCTTTTTCCGATGAAATGCAGTTCGGCAAATTTTCATCGGAAAATTTGATTGTTATGATTTCGTTTTTCGATGAAATGTAGCTCGGTAAATTTTCATCGGAAAATTTTATCGTTAAGATCTCTTTATCCGATGAAATGTAGCTCAGCAAATTTTCATCGGAAAATTTGATCGTTACGATCTCTTTTTCCGATGAAATGCAGCTCGGCAAATTTTCATCGGAAAATTTGATCGTTACGATCTCTTTTTCCGATGAAATGACATTCGGCAAATTTTCATCGGAAAATTTGATCGTTACGATATCTTTTTCAGATGAAATGTAGCTCGGCAAATTTTCATCGGTAAAATTTGATCGTAAGGATATAGTTTTCCGATAAAAAACAGCTCATCGAAAACCGTTCTCGGATTCTGATCGCAACGATATCAGCGTGCATTACGCGATGAGTTTAGGAGGAGTCGATGATCGACCGAGCAAAATCCGATGAGTTGATGCTACCTGGGACTTGTCCCCTTTACCACTCTTAACCTCCTTCAAAATGCTTATAACCCCCATTCTAGCTCAAAACGATACACTTTAAAAGTCAATACAAAAATGTAAAATTGAAGAATTAATGCTGATTATTAGAATTAGAAAGCATTGGAAGTAAAAGGTACGAATATTGCTAAATCCTAAGACAAGCAGTAAATTAAAGTAAACAAGTTACACACTTAACAGAGCACTCAGGCTTAACAATAAAGAAATCAGCACAATTTAAGCTTTGCTTCAAGGAATAGAAAAACACTTTCAGAAAGCAAGTACCGTAATTTCGGGTAGATAAGCCGCCCTATCGTATACACCGCACATGCAATAATTTACTAACTAAAAACAAAAGTTCATCAGATAAGCCACCTTATGGTATATGCCGCATAAGAGTGTATCAAAACATGGCTCCCCACCCCTCTATACATATATATATATATATATATATATATATATATATATATATATATATATATATATATATACATATGTATGGATGTGATCATTTATTATAGTTAGAACGAAACTGTAACAAGCAACTGCACTTGTTGATGGATAGAAAGGGAATTAACTTCGTGTAAAAAAAAAAAAAATATTGGAAAATGCTACGGTTACGCAAAAAACGAGTGTTGCCAGATGACATCTACATTTGTTTGGATGAAAGGCTTTCAAATCATTGTGTTAGCAGTTCATGAAAAAATTGTTTACCTTTGATCCATTGGTTCTTTTTTTAATTTATCATCATTGACACATTTTAAAACATTACTCAGACTATAGGGACTCCAACTCAGACAAGCTAGCAATTTTTCCATTTTTCAGGAGTAAATGTATGTCTCCATCACGAATCTGGCAACACTGGAAAGAACAACAGCAGCGAACAGCAGTAAAATTGGCGCAGACTAACGCATGTTTAAGGGTGTGAAAAATTAAATTTAATGAGAAACCTTTTTCATGGTGCAATTTGAGAGCTCTACTAGCGTTTACTAATGAATTTAAACATTGTCGCTCGATTGGGCGAACATGAGAAACACTAAGAGAGAAGGATGGGGGGGGGGGATTTCTTCAGATACGGCGCCCTGGAAGATACGCCGCAGATGTTTAATTTCAACTTTAAAACACATTATAAGCCGTGGCTTATCTACCCGAAATTACGGTAAATCAAAAATAAGACAAAAATACAGCACAAAAATACTTAATTATATGATAAAATACATTAAAAATACTGAAACTAAAGCAGTAAAAATAAACAATTACAGTAAAAAATCACTAAACTCAGGAGCTGTGCAAAAACTCTCCCCAGCAACAATAGTGCCCTCTATCGGCGATATTGTTTTTTTTTTCTCTTTCTTTCTTTCTTTCTCTCCATATTTTGTATTTTTGATAGCCACTTTGTATTTGATGGTTGATTCCATTTTAATTTGTGCGGTAGTGTAGAATTGAGGGAAAAATAAATGTAGGGGGCTGCTTGTTAATAAGGGTAAATGAAAGAAATTGAACTTATTCGCTTCTGCATGGCAGTTCCTTATATTTGCTGTATTAATTTCTGATTTCTTAATGTCAAGAACTTATCAAATAGCATGTTCAGCTCTTCTTCTTTTTTTCCCCTTTCCTTTTCTTTTTCCCTTTTTTTTTTCTTTCATTTTCATGTTTCAACTCATTTTCATTTTTTGAGATCCTGAATCCTTTTCTTTGTTGACAACTTTCTATTCTTTGCATTGTCTGATGAGCAAATGAAATTTTCTTGTGCTAGGAATTCTAGCATTCAATGTTGCACAAACTGATGAGTCAAAATCTATTTATAAAAACTTTTATCTTTTATTTCTTATATTTTGTCTTGCAAAACATTGAGGAAATGATTTCAGTATAGTCAAAGGCATTAAAAAAAATTAATCAGTCTGTCAAATGCTAGTTGTTATTATAATGTGCTGTCCATCAAAATCTTTTTGTATTTTTTGTTTTATAAATTTATTTTTATTTATCTGGTTATCTATTTCTTTATTGTGGAACATAACTTTTTCTTTCTTGTACAGTGAAATTTGATCTAATTACAAGTTTCTTTACAGTATTTTAATCAACTCCGGCAAAACATTATTAATACCCAGTTACCTGAAAAACAGGGTGTTATGGCACAGTGGTTTGATAGTTTAATGGATGGTATTGAGCGAAACCTTCAAACAAAGAACAGAGAACGGTAAATATTGTAGCAATACTGATCAATACACTTTTTTCACTTTCACTCTCTTTTTGCATTTTTTTCATGTTATATACCTCATCCAATTCAGGATAATGAGGGAAGAAAAATTTTCCATAATTTTTCTCTTTAAATCACAGCAGATTAGTAGTTAAAGAGGTAGATGTTTATATCCTGTATATGGCATATTTGTGTATAATTTCATAGAAATTATGTTTGAGAAAGGTTCAGTTTATTTTCGTAACTCATGGAGTTAGTCCAAGAAACTATTAGTAAAAGGGAAGTAATTTAGTACCAGAAAATTATTGCCTGTGTTTCATTTGTAAAAAATGTTCCTTCAATGCTGGCTTAAATTATATTACAGTCGAACCTGTCTATCTCGAATTTCACGGGAAGGGAAAAAAATTTGACATAAAGAGGTTTCGAGACACGAAAGTTTTGAGAAACTTATTGAAATATGGAATACGATGATGAAAGTTTGAATTTTATACTACAGACAATTCATGCGAAAGATTAAAATTCTTCCGTATTATTTTTGTTAAGTATTTAATCTACTATTTTATACCAAGTACATTATTGCAAGTTTAAAAATCATTTTGACAGTAATGAAATTTTAAGCTTTCCTTTTTCAAAAATTTATCAATAAATTATTAGTGCAAAATATTTTTTTTATTGTTTTTTTGGTTCCTACTTTTTTTAGATTCAACTATGCTCTTGAGCTTGGCAATGGCTGAAAAATCTATCGTTGGAAAAATCTTCCACTTTTCTTTGTAGCATTTATCCACTTGCTGGAACACGTTGGTCCTTGCAATGGAGGAACCATTTTATTTTATTTTTTTCATTAATGGATTGCCGTTCAAAAATTCTAGAATTTATATTTTTCATCTTTTTTTTCGCTCCTATAATCGGCTTTTAATTTGAATGACCTTTAACCACGAACTTGAAAAACTCGCCCCACATTTCAAATCTGTCAAGTTTACCCCTCACCTCATTGTCCCATTCTCTGCCCTCTGCTCTGCTTCCGAAAAAGTACTCGAAACGACTGCCCTTTCGTTTGCCTTCCTAGAAATCCAACGTATTCCTTGGTACATTTCTGTCTTTTTTACACTGCCCTCTCTGCC
The DNA here is from genome assembly GCF_026930045.1 of Uloborus diversus. Taxonomy (NCBI): domain Eukaryota; kingdom Metazoa; phylum Arthropoda; class Arachnida; order Araneae; family Uloboridae; genus Uloborus; species Uloborus diversus. The sequence continues at coordinate 30,146,651 of NC_072733.1, read as the reverse complement.
CTTGAGGACATACTACTGATTCTGTGTTTAAGGGAAGTTTCTGTTGGTTGTTTTGAAGACTACTGGGCTTCGAATCCGAAAATGACTGCATTGCTGGAATTCGAGATATCGAGGTTTTCGTAAATTTTTTTTCGAGATAAGCATGGAAAATACATTGAATTTTGACTGCAAATGCAAGGAAATTAAAAATCTTCGAGATATACAAGTTTTCAAGATAAGCAGGTTAGACTGTACTTTGATGATTTCCTTCATTGTTTAGCATTCTTTAGCCTAACAAAAAATATAATGAAGTTTAACTGCCTTGGCTATCATCAGGACATTGATTGATGTTGGAAATGTGAGAAGGTTTTTTCGCTTTTATACTTTTCTTGCCTTCACTTTGAAAATTGCAATCGTTTTGCATCCACTATGGAAATCGGATTTTTCTTGTTTTGGATGTTTACTATGCTTTGTTAAAGCCGCGATTCCACATCACCGGAAAAACGGAAACTGAAACGGAAAATGTACGATTTTCCGTTCCGTTGTATTTCCGTTCAACTGGCAGGAAATTCTTACGCGGAATCTTGGAGCGCCATCTGGTGAAGGATTCCAGACATTCACTTTAATTTTGTGTATTTAGCGGGAAAGATGGATCGAAGAAAGAAAAAAGATTTTGCAATGATGAGTTTACATTTTCTTAATGTAACAGCTTTGCTCTTGGATAAACAAAAACCATATCCACTCATATAGATGCATTGACTTTACAAAGCCCGTCATTTAGGGACAATTATCTTCTCAAGTGCCCTTAAATGATTGGCCTGCGTTATACAAATTAACCTTTCGAAATTAGCAACATTTTAGGTAGAGAGAATCAAACGGAGTGGCAGCACTGAATACATAATTTTTACAAGGTGGGCCAAAACATTGAAACTACTGCACTTACACATTTCCCAACAAGATTTAATATCAAGTTTTAACGAGAATAAAAACCTCCAACACAAAAAATAGGGTGTGTTTGCTGCCTCGCTTGCTCTCCCCTAGATCCAGCACCCTGCAATAGTAACTTTCAATTTTTAAATCGTTAAATTCGAAAATTACAGATCAAAGTTGATTAAAAATTTAGATAAGCGAAACAAAATTTAATTTTATATGCAGAAAAAAAAAGCTATCAATGTATTTATTAGGCTAAATAAAGGAATGAAAGATATATTTCCAAATCCTGCATAAAATAACTATTCTTGTATTTTGTGATGAACACACATTCAGAATAGATTCCATTTGTTGGTACAGGAACCATTTGGGAACATAGACATCAAGGTTCCCTTTCCTGTACCCAAACTTGTCCCTGACTTTTCTTTTTTCTTTAGTAAACCGGTCCCTTTGAACTGTCCACTTTGTTTCTGCTACAGGACCTGCAAAAATTTAATTTGTTGCAGTTGATTGTTGATTGCAAACGCATAGTTCATACCATTCAAATCAAGCGACTAAAAATGTTCGACTTACCACTCAAATTGAATTTGGAGCCGATGACAGGCCACAAACTCTTCTTCATTTGGACATCTTTATAATCTTTTTTTTTTTTTTTTGTATCGAAGAGGCAAGGATATTTCCTGACCTCTTCTAAATATATCTTCATGGATCCACTAGCCGTCAATATTTCTGAAGAAAAACGTTGTTGACAATGTGAAGAGTTCCTATTGGCTGTTGCGAAGCGGATTCCGTTGCCAGAAACAGAAAAAGTTAAAAATGTTTCAACTCTCGATTCCGTCTTGTTTCTGCCGCTCGGAAAAGGAAACAACCGGAAAAAGACCCAAAATCACGCACCGAAAAAATCCTATCATGCAATTCGTGCCATGATCCCTCCCCCCCCCCCTCCTGAATACATTACTATGTGTGCAAATTTTAAATAATTTACTTTTTCACAAAATTATCTTATTTTTCGCAAAAAACGGACCCTGTGAAATATTCTAGACAAACCCCTGATATTTTGAAATGAAAAGCAAAAAAAAAAAATTATGAACTTATTGTTTTTTTTTTTTTTTGGAAATAAATTATGCTCTTTTTTTAACAATCAGTAAGGTCTAGTAAGAGCATGGCATTTTGGTACATTAGACTTGCACAAAGTATGTTTAAAATAAAATACTAGAATTTTTTCTTTTAATATCCTGTTAAACTGGATTATGATAATTTAGCTGCCAAAAATATGTAGGGGTAACTAGGGAGCCTTGACCATAAGGGAAGCTTGACCCACCCTTCAATTTTTGTATTTAAAAATATTTTAGCTGTTTCCCACTATATGGCAGTCAAAGCTAGTGATGTGATCAGGCACCCATCTTAGTTTTATCCATCTAGCTATCAGATGTGTGGAGATATTTAGAAAAAAATGTTTTTCAACCTAAAAACTAAGAATTTTGAGCATAATTTGTAAGACCTTTTCAGCAAATGTAATTAGTTTATACTTTTGCAAATGAGATTTTCTAAATACTATAATATTAAGCTTTTATTATAATTATAAAGTTTGTTCCTTGAATTAGGTTTAATCTCACCATGTGCTATTCTGTATAAAATGGGTAGGTGGGGAGGCTTGACCCACTGGGTCAAGGCTCCCTTACTTAAACAGTTTAGGAATTCTAGAAATACTGTTTATCAAAAACAATTTATAATTACAATAGTTACTTTATGGGGATAATATATATGGTTATTATATATTTTGTATGTTTATAATAATACCAAGACATTGATTGTTAACAAGTATTAACTTATCAGTTATTGTTTACTATGGAATTTTTGTTGCAATAATTCATAACAAAAAGTAAATTATGATTAATTCATATAGTAGGCTCCGCTTAATGTGATCACGGTTAATGTTATCATTCGCTTAATGTTATCAGAATCACGAAGTCCCGAAACACTTGTATGTTAACACACGTTAAAAAAGTCGGATATTGTAATCAGCGTCTTCATTTATTGTTATCACTTTTTCATAAACTTTCAATTTTTTTTCCCCGTTTTTGTTCCTCAATTAACAGAAATACATGGGCAAACCCTGACGAGACTAACTTTCTGTGTAGCATTTTATGGTTTTTAATAGCAGTTCAAATTTTTTCTAGGAATGAAGCTACAGAAATTTTGCCCCCAGTGCCCACAGACTCCCCCTAAGAAAACTTACTTTTGCACCTAAAAAAATTCAGTCGCTGGACATGTTGCAAGCATTGATGTAGGACCTCCATTGTTGCCATTACTTTATAAACTATTAAAGAATTCTGTCGAGATTGAAAACAAAGCGAAGTTAAGTTAAAATTTAAACAACAAGCAAAACCATGCTGGAAAATATAGGAAAGCTGAATGTGCTTTGAAACTGGTTTACGAATGTCAGGGAAAATGGTCATATTTTACTTCACCTATTACTATGTGATTAAAAATTGCATAATTTAGCTTTAACTTTTTATAATTCAGATATTTCCATTCTGTTAATTTAATAATTTATAATTTAAAACTGCGTTCAGTTGAGTCATTGTGATTTTAATTTGAGGTTGCCAAAATAAATGCACCTTAATTGGAAAAAAATCATTATTTTGTGTCTCCTGGATTCTTTTCGGTTATTGTTATCAGTTGGATATTGTTATCAAATTGTATTTGTCCCAAAGTGATCACATTAAGCGACGCCTAATTAATTTTGGAATAATCTCTAGATTTATTCAAAAAAAAAATCTGGCTTTTGAGGAAAATTTGCAAATTTAAATTAATTTTTCTCAAAAAGTTTCTCTGTTATAATTATTTTTTTTTATAAATACTAATTTTTTATGAATAAATTATTACTACTAACACAGAGAAATACAATATTGACACACCTTTTAGAAGATGTTATAGTGGAAAATAATAAATGTGATTTTGACAACTTTGCTGTTGTAAAATTTGCAACAAAAAGAGATTTGTGTTATTTTGTTGGACGAGTTACACGAGTATTGGTTCTAAATGATGAGTATGAAGTCACTTTCTTACAACAATGTGAACACTCATTTAGTTTTACTTATCCAGGAAACAATGATTCATAAATTCAATTCTAAATATTAATGTATACATGATCTTAAAAATAATTTATTTCTGAACATTCAATTATCATGATAAAACATTATACTTAATATTTACATAATTAATAAAAAATATTTTCTATTTCTCATTTTACAATTATATATCACTACCCGGGTCAAGCCTCCCATACCATGGGTCAAGCCTCCCTTAGTAAGGGAGGCTTGACCCTCTAACCTAAGTTTTAAAAAATATTAATTTTAGAAAAGAAAAAATGTATTATTTACATTATCGCAAATATGTTCCTGTTGCCAATAGAATGTACTTCAATATGTGCTATCATATATTTAAATTTTCAAAATAAAATTTACAAAAATGTTTATCTAAAAACGTGGTCAAGGCTCCCCAGGTTTCCCTATTAGTTATGAAACATTTGTCAATTATTTTATACACTTGAAATTGACTTTCTGTGTGACTGACCCAGAAGCTGACTAAATAGGACCGTTCTAGCAATACATGTTACTTTTTGATGCCATTTCTTTGCAAATAACTGTAAAAGTCAATATGATATTTCTTAATAGTTTCTATTGGAGTTTTCAGGTGGCAACTTTTTTTTCATAGGATAACTTCTTTTCTTTTTTAAATTTTGAATGCTGCGTCTGAGGTAGTTTGAGTTTGTGACTCAGAAAACCTGGAAATAAGCTATACCTCATATTATTTTGTAATTTACTGTGAAGTTTTATAAGATAAATGAACAGTATTTTTTGTGCATGTGTCTAAGTGACTCTTCTAAGTAACAATCCACTTTTTCCCCCCTAAAGCTCATACAATGGGAATAAAAAATATTTTATTAGCGTTATGTGTGTGACATTACAGCATTGTGTGTGTGACTACGTGCAACAGTTGAGGATTTCGTAATAAAAATCTACACTTTACATCAAATCTTGTCCAAACTGCGCACAGAGGTTCTTTGGTGCTCAGGAACTCATCTGGGGATTTTTTGTCCCCCTAGGGAAGGGGGGCTTTGAACCCATGGAGGTAGGAGTACATTAGGGAACATACTGTATATACTCCCATTGTCACGTTTGAAGTAACTGAGAGAGCGGCGGTTATGTTGGGTGGTGAGAGAGGGGAAAAAAATAAAAACTATTATGCGGGCGAAAATTTCGCGTGTTTTACTTTTCTGGCTTAAATTGGTAATGAATTTTTTTTTTGCCAACCTAGGAAAAAAAAGCCCAACACAATTATATTTTAAGCTTTAAATTTCAAAAGAATAAACAGAAATGTTTCTGTTTAAAGGTATGGTGATATATCTTTACAACACATAAACAGTTCTGTTAGTTTAAAATAAAATTACATGTTTAGTCTCTAAAAAAAAAATATTGGTTGATATAAAATTTTAAAGTAATAGGGAATTCATTAAAAAAAATCATTATAAAAGCTCCTGATTTTAATTGAATATTATATAGAAATTATGAAGCTAGGTCCTTATACAAGTCACGTTTTAAACTACATAAAACACCTTACATGAATAAATATTGACAAAACATATTTCAAAGACTTAACATAAAAGTCTACAACCAAAAAAAAAAAAAAACCCATAAACATTTTGAAACAGTTATTCTTCAATGTATATTTGAATGACATTTTTTTCTTAAGCGGACCTAAAATTCCAAAATTCAGCACAAAGTAACAATTCGGTTTTGTTTTAAAGTGAAATGAATGCTCAACTGGGTTTGAAATAATTTTATATTTTTTCCTATAGATAAGATTACAAAATTATTTAAATTATCAAAACTTTGCATCCTCCAGTCCAGATTACGAAATTAGAATACAGCACAATGGAAAAAAGCAGCTTTAAACCAACAAAGATAAATAAAAGACTAACATAAAAGAAAGACTAATTTTGATAAAATTGCCAGAATGGGGATAAAAATAAAATAAAACTGACACACACCATGGATAAGCTTTTTAAAAAAATTTCATGCAAATAAATGTTAAATAGCATGAAATTCAAACTGTTTATGTTCTTCAACCCGAATCCATCTGATCCCATCCCTAAACCTAACTTTCTCTTGTAGACAATTTTTCTTCTTGTTTGTCAAATTTAGCATTGTTGTAAGCATTTCAGTATGGCAGAAATGGTTTGTCATATTGTCACTTTGTTTTTTCGAGATATACTCCAGATGATATTCCGATACTGGTCTGGTACATATATTGTTTCATGTTTTCTAAGAACCTTCTCAAGTGTTCCAAAATCCTGATCTGAATCTAGATATGTATGTCGCACTTTTGGAAATTTGTGGTCAATTGATTTGAAATAACCTTTCAATATAAGGAATTGATAGAGGCAGATCATTGCAAAGTTTTTATTCTGACCAGCACTAGAGTCACACCATTAAACCGTCTTTTGTTTTCAACTCATCATCTGTTTCTATTGCCATTAAAATTGAACTACAGACTTCTGAGCTTCCTCAATGGGCAACGTCTTCAGTCAATGTACAAAATGTGGCTTTGGCTACATTTTTATAAATTATATGTATTCCTAGATTGTAGAACCACATCTGACGCAAGTAAAAGGCTTTTCATGTTGTTAATTTTGGCAACGACATAGTCTGTTGTAAGTCAACGGTAATGAAAGCAGTACCATTATTACTTTTTGCATATTCCCTGTCAAATTTGATTGACTCGAAAGCAGTTTTGAAATTCTCTTCATATTCTTCATCATTATTCCCAGAATCACATGTGCTACATGTATTGCTTCTTGGTTGTGAAAAAAATAAGTTAAATTCGCTATTAAAAATACTTCTGTATGTCCACCCTTTGACAAAAAAGGTTTCTCGTTGGTGAGTTTCGTTGCATCGTTCAATATATAAAGCATACATTTTTGAGATACTAAGAAGAGGGGAAAGGTATTTTCCGTGAGGATTGCTGCACCTGGAATAATGTGAACTTTCTGCTGGGAAACTCTATATGCTCCATTACATATGCTTTCACATCAATTTCCACTTTGTGTGATGGCCCCTTTTATCTGGTAGTGGTGCTGACAACCCATTTGAAATACTGTTTTTTATGATATCAAGCTTTTTTCTCCGAATATTATACATCGAGCACATAGCTGTCTTGCAAATATTTATGGTTTGACAGCCGAAAGTGACATAATATTTGTATGAAGCTGCCCTACTTTTCCTAGCACTTGTGTCTTTTAATGCTATTAATTTCAGTACTATTAAAAAGTACAATTTTTAGCATTCACATCTAGTTTATTGAATTCAGTTAGTATGGAAGTCCTGTCATCAATACTGAATTTAGAGGAACACTGTAAACGACACTTAACATGGCACAGAGTACCTGTACATACTGATTTTGCTGGTACTAACTTGCCTGTCTCGGAAACATAAGCTTCTCCTTTCTGCCTAGCCGTAGCTGCTTTTTTTCGCTTCCATGCATGTGGAGTTCTTTTTCTGGATGTTTTTTTAGAGCAGGGCATTTCAGTCAACTCTTCAAATTGTTCAGGAGAAGGTGATATGTCTACTTTTCCATCGGTAATAAAATTTTCACATACCTCATGTTGAATATCAAAAATATCCGGACTTTCTCAAACCTTTCTTCTTGCTTTCTTGGTTGGACTTATCTTGATATGTTCATCAGATGAGTCTGTCTTTTCTAATTCTTCACTATTGTGCACATTATAATCACTTGAGTCAGCAACATAAATGTTCTCATCATATATAGAAATTTCTTCCTCATTTTCTGAAAAGAAAAAACAAAAATATGTCACTGTATATTTATTGTTTCGTAATTTTATAAATAGTTATTGATGCACCATATAAATTTGATAGAAAAGTAGGTAGACTTACTGTGTTCTTGCCAACTGCCAAACTTTAAGATAATATAAAACTAAGAACCTTGTGCAGTAGCGTGATTATGGGGGGCAGGGGGGAGCGTTCCGCCCCGGATGTTACCTGGAGCGAACAGAAAAAAAAGAAAGAAAAAGGAAGAAAAAAAATTAAATATTTTAAATATTATAGTTACTTTATTTTTATAAAGCATTAGTATCGGGGGGGGGGGGCAGTTTGAACCGAGTGAAACCCCTCTGAGGTTTGGCACCAAGATAGATTTATGAGTTTACGCAAAAATATAGATACTTCAATTTTTTCTTCAACATATACACATACTTTTTATATATCAAGCGCTTTATGTCAGTTTGCTTACATTGTTTTAGAGCAATATACAGTAGTTGATCTATTCTAATTCAGTCTATTCTAAATTCTATTCCAAATTCTATTCTATTCTAATTCAGTCTATTCTAAGTTCTATTCCAAATTCTATTCTATTCTAATTCAGTCTATTCTAAGTCATATTCTATTCCAAATTATATTCTAAATTATATTCTATTATATTCTAAGTTCTATTCTATTATATTCTAAATTCTATTCTATTCTATTTTAAATCCTATTCTACCCTAATGAGATTGATATGATTTGGCTGGAGTTGATGCCCAATAAGGGCAAAAAACTACATTTAGGGAACATTTATATGCCACCCAACTTAAGTCAGGGTCAAGATGAACAGATGTTTAGTATTATTAGTGATATTTCTAGCAAGGAGTCAGTCATCATAATGGGAGATTTTAATTTTCCAGGAATTGATTTTAATAATTTTTACCATAGTAATAGCGGAGAAGAGGAATTTTTGAAAGTAATTGGTGACTGTTTCTTAGATCAAATTGTAACTCAGGGTACTCGACAGGACGTGATTTTGGATCTAGTTTTCAGCGACATGGAAGGTTCTGTTCAGGGGTTGTGTGTAGGGGAACACATTGGAGATAGTGACAACAATAGTATTAGGTTTGGGATTAAAATTGATATGCAAAAAGTAGAGAATTTTATGTTTGTGCCCAATTTCAGAAATACTGACTTTGTGGCACTTCGGCAGAGTTTGAAAGCAGTTTTTTCTTCTGGATTGGACAATAGCGATGTGAATCTTCAGTGGGCAGAGTTTAAGGAAAATCTAGCGAATACGGTTAGGGATCATGTTCCTTTTAGGAGAAAGGGTGTCAACACTAAAATTTGGCCAATGTGGTTCTCCAGGGAAACTAAAGACGCTCTAAATTACAAGCAAGCTGCTTTTCATAGGTTTCGAGAAACAGGTCACAGTGCAGATAGGCTCCAATATTGTAAGGCAAGGCGTAAATTTAAGTATTTGGTACGGATTCAGAAAAGAGAGTTGGAGCAAAGACTGGCAGATAACATAAACAGGAATCCCAAGAGGTTTTTTGCATACGCTCATTCGGGGAAAGTTCGAAATAATCATATTGGGCCACTGGTTGATGAGCACAGAATTTTAATTCAGGACGATAGTGATATTGCTAATGTTCTTAATAACTTTTTTTCGAGTGTTTTTAACGATAACTGTATCTCAACAGTTGACACCAACAAGACACAAGCTATAGTACAGCTTGAAGACTTTATTTTCCAGGGACGACGTTTTACTTCATTTAAAAAAAATTAAAGAGACTTAGGCTCCGGGACCAGATAATATTTATCAAAGAATTTAAGTTGAATGTGCGGAGGAATTAGCAGATGTAATCGTAAATATTTTCAATGCTTCTTATAACTCGGGGACAGTGCCAGAGGACTGGAAGCTGGCTAACATTACACCGCTCTTCAAGAAAGAGTCTAAAGGGAGTGCGGGAAATTTTAGACCTGTGAGTCTCACTTTGGTGGGTTGCAAAATTTTTGAAACTTTGATGAAAATTAAGATAGTACATTTTTTGGGGACAAATAATCTATTGACTAGTTTGCAGTATGTGTTCAGGAAAGCTAAATCATGTGCTATTAATTTATTACATTTCTATGACAAAGTTATCATGGCTTTGGACAATAAGAAGCCTGTAGATGTTGTTTCAATTGATTTTCAAAAAGCTTTCAATGAGGTACCGCATGTTGCTCTACTTAGCAAATTAGCTGATATAGGAATAGGAGGGAAAATTTTCATTTGGGTAAAAAACTCTCTGACCGGAAGGAAACAAAGGGTAGTTCTAAGGGGAAAAAATTCTAATAGAGTGAGGATTTTAAGCGAGGTTCCTCAAGGATCAGTGTTAGGGTCTGTTTTGTTCATTGTCTTTATGAACGATATTTACAAAAATATTTCTGGGAACATGAATTGTTTTGCTGATGATGTCAAAGTTATGGGGACTGTAGAAAATGAAGAACAAGCAAATCAGCTGCAAGAGGATCTATATCATATTACGGAGTGGGCTGATAAATGGGATATGGCTGTTAATGTTGGGAATTGTCAAGTGCTACATTTAGGGCATGGAAATAAGTGTACAAGTTATTGTTTGCAAGGTTCAGTCATTAGTCAGGCAGGCATAGTTACTGATCTGGGAGTCTTAATAAGTCAGGATTTAAGGTTTAGCCAACAGTGCAGCATTGCTAGTAACAAAGCCAATAAGATGCTTGGGTTAATCAATAGATCTATTTCAAACAAATCTAAAGCGTTATATTATAATAAACTAATATAATATTATTATAATAAATTTAAATATTTGCGGTAAGCGTAGTATCAGGTTTATTGATGTGTGGAGTAGATGTAAACGAGATTGGATTGCTAGGGATGGCCTACATCTCAGGTCTACAGGGGTCAAAATGGTTAGTGGTTTGGTTTTAGAGGCTTCAGAATCAAAAAACTAAGTTGGAATGGGGGGCATGGTTTAAGAAGCAGAATTCGAAAGGGTACTAACTATCGGGATTTTAGTAGAAACGGAAATAGGGTGGCTAATAAGAGAAAAGATTTTAACACTTGGGATTCAAACAATCATGCAGCATTAAATAAAAGTAAGATGGGCTTACTTAAGGTTTTTTATACAAATGCTCGTAGTATTAGGAACAAGATGGAAGAATTGAAAAGCATAATTATAGACGAGAGGTTGGATATTATCGGAGTTACCGAGACATGGGCTACCGAAAGTGATGATGATTTATTATCTATTGCTGGGTAGAATTTGTTTAGACAAGATAGAGTAGGTAAAAGAGGTGGTGGGGTTTTATTTTATGTCAGAGACACTTTAATTTGCAATGAATTGGTAATTAATGATAAACCTAATGAGATTGATATGATTTGGCTGGAGTTGATTAGTAATAAGGGCAAAAAACTACGTTTGGGGAATATTTATAGGCCACCCAACTTAAGCCAGGGTCAAGACGAACAGATGTTTAGTATTATTAGTGACATTTCTAGCAAGGGGTCAGTCATCATAATGGGAGATTTTAATTTTCCAGGAATTGATTGGAATAATTTTTACCATAGTAATAGCATAGAAGAGGATTTTTTGAAAGTAATTGGTGACTGTTTCTTAGATCAAATTGTAACTCAGGGTACTCGACAGGACGTGATTTTAGATCTAGTTTTCTGCGACATGGAAGGCTCTGTTCAGGGGTTATGTGTAGGGGAACACATTGGAGATAGTGACCACAACAGTATTAGGTTTGGGATTAAATTTGATTTGCACAATGTAGAGAATTTTAGGTTTGTGCCCAATTTCAGAAATACTGACTTTGTGGCACTTCGGCAGAGTTTGAAAGCAGTTTTTTCTTCTGGATTGGACAATAGCGATGTGAATCTTCAGTGGGCAGAGTTTAAGGAAAATCTAGCGAATACGGTTAGGGATCATGTTCCTTTTAGGAGAAAGGGTGTCAACACTAAAATTTGGCCAATGTGGTTCTCCAGGGAAACTAAAGACGCTCTAAATTACAAGCAAGCTGCTTTTCATAGGTTTCGAGAAACAGGTCACAGTGCAGATAGGCTCCAATATTGTAAGGCAAGGCGTAAATTTAAGTATTTGGTACGGATTCAGAAAAGAGAGTTGGAGCAAAGACTGGCAGATAACATAAACAGGAATCCCAAGAGGTTTTTTGCATACGCTAATTCGGGGAAAGTTCGAAATAGTCATATTGGGCCACTGGTTGATGAGCACAGAATTTTAATTCAGGACGATAGTGATATTGCTAATGTTCTTAATAACTGTTTTTCGAGTGTTTTTAACGATAACTGTATCTCAACAGTTGACACCAACAAGACACAAGCTATAGTACAGCTTGAGGACTTTGTATTTTCCAGGGATGATGTTTTACTTCATTTGAAAAAAATTAAAGAGACTAAGGCTCCGGGGCCAGATAATATTTATCCGAAAATTTTAGTTGAATGTGCGGAGGAATTAGCAGATGTAATCGTAAATATTTTCAATGCTTCTTATAACTCGGGGACAGTGCCAGAGGACTGGAAGCTGGCTAACATTACACCGCTCTTCAAGAAAGGGTCTAAAGGGAGTGCGGGAAATTATAGACCTGTGAGTCTAACTTCGGTGGTTTGCAAAATTTTTGAAACATTGATGAAAATTGAGATAGTAAATTTTCTAGAGACTAATAATCTATTGACTAGTTTTCAGTACGGTTTTAGGAAAGGTAAATCTTGTGCAACTAATTTATTACATTTCTATGACAAAGTTACCATGGCTTTGGACAATAAGAAGCCTGTAGATGTTGTTTACATTGATTTTCAAAAAGCTTTCGATAAGGTACCGCATGTTGCTCTACTTAGCAAATTAGCTGATATAGGAATAGGAGGAAAAACTTTCATTTGGGTAAAAAATTGGCTGACCGGAAGGAAACAAAGGGTAGTTGTAAGGGGAAATTATTCTAATTGGAGTGAGGTCTTAAGCGGGGTTCCTCAAGGATCAGTGTTAGGGCCTGTTTTGTTCATTGTCTTTATGAACGATATTCACAAAAATATTTCTGGGAACATGAATTGTTTTGCTGATGATGTCAAAGTTATGGGGACTGTAGAAAATGAAGAACAAGCAAATCAGCTGCAAGAGGATCTAGATCATATTACGGAGTGGGCTGATAAATGGGGTATGGCTGTTAATGTTGGGAAATGTCAAGTGATACATTTAGGGCATGGAAATAAGTGTACAAGTTATTATTTGCAAGGTTCAGTCATTAGTCAGGCAGACAAAGTTACTGATCTGGGGGTCCTAATAAGTCAGGATTTAAAGTTTAGCCAACAGTGCAGCATTGCTAGCAACAAAGCCAATAAGATGCTTGGGTTTATCAATAGATCTATTTCAAATAAATCTAAAGAAGTTCTTCTGCCTTTATATAGAAGTTTGGTAAGACCCCATTTGGAGTATGCTGTTCAGTTTTGGTCTCCTTATCTTAAGAAAGTCATTAATGTATTGGAAAGGGTTCAAAGGCGGGCTACAAGGCTAATAAGTGGACTTTCCCACTTAGATTATGATTCCAGGCTTAGAAGGCTAAAAATGTACAGTCTTGAGCAAAGAAGAGACCGAGGGGACATGATTCAGCTGTTTAAATTTATTAAAACGAAAGATGTTACGGGGCTAAAGTTTAGCACTGAAAACAGGACAAGGGGTCATTGTTTTAAGCTATTTAAATCTCAGGCTAACATGGATATTAGGAAAAATTATTATTTTAGCAGGGTAGTGGAACCTTGGAACAGCTTACCGGAAGAGGTGGTAATGAGCAAAGGAGTAGACAGTTTTAAGAGGGCCATTGATCTTCACTGGGGATTGTAAATTGACTAGGACCAGTCTAGCTGGGCCCAGAGCCTGTTGCTGGTCGTCACTTTTGTATTTGTATTTGTAAAGAAGTTCTTCTGCCCTTATATAGAAGTTTGGTAAGACCTCATTTGGAGTATGCTTTTCAGTTTTGGTCTCCTTATCTTAAGAATGACATTAATGTATTGGAAAGGGTTCAAAGGCGAGCTACAAGGCTAATAAATGGACTTTCTCACTTAGACTATGATTCCAGGCTTAGAAGGCTAAAAATGTAGTCTTGAGCAAAGAAGAGACCGAGGGGACATGATTCAGTTGTTTAAATTTATTAAAATGGAAGATGTTACGGATCTGAAGTTTAGCACTGAAAATAGGACAAGGGGTCATTGTTTTAAGCTATTTAAATCTCAGGCTAACATGGATATTAGGAAAAATTATTATTTTTGCAGGATAGTGGAACCTTGGAACAGCTTACCGGAAGAGGTGGTAATGAGCAAGGGAGTAGATAGTTTTAAGAGGGCCATTGATCTACACTGGGGATTGTAAATTGACCAGGACCAGTCTAGCTGGGCCCAGAGCCAGTTGCTGGTCGTCACTTTTGTATTTGTATTCTATTCTAAATTCTTTTCAAAATTCTATTCTATTCTATTCTAAATTCAATTATATTCTATTCTAAATTCTATTCCATTCTATTCTTAATTATATTCCATTCTATTCTAAATTATATTCTACTCTATTCTAAATTCTATTCCATTATATTCTGGGCTATTGTAGGCTAGCATGACACGTAATATTTTCATCATTATCTTCATTCTTGTGAAGTATGCTTCTGGCAATTTAAACTAATAACTTTGCCCTTGATATTATTTCTCTTGACAAAATGTATCTTATGTTAATTATCACAATAAAGCGCAAAAGGCTATTACAAGAAAATAATAGCTAAATAACGTTCAGAAAGTACTGTAAACAAACAGATCAGTCAGGAGGAATCAACTCAACAGCTGTTGGCTGCCAACATTCGAATCAAAAACGGTGCTAACTCTATGAAAAACGATGCCCTCTAGTGGATGAAGGTGTTAACATACGTAAACACTTTTAACCACTAGAAAATTTACGGTTTTATGTTAGATAACACCTTTATCATCTAGAATCTCTGGAAATACACAGAATAGGACTTTCAATGCTAGCTTATATGAAATATAATCATTAAAAACTTTCATCCATCAACAAAACTTGTTTTTTTTAAATGTCAGTTAACATCTTTATCCACTGATCCCTTCAATATTTTTACATAAAATCATGGATGTAGGAACCTATACTTTCATGCATAAAATTTGGAGCTAAAGTTTTTCTTTTTAAAGGAAAGTATTTATAGTTTAGATTTTGTTGCATTGTAATGAAAGTATCTGACAATGTTTCAAATTTCATTTTACAATTTATTGATAGACTTATTTATAAGTTATCAAAGAGTAGCAGCAAATCACTTCTATAAATTTTAATTTGTAACGATATTTTAAGCAACTTGGGTTTGTATTTGTATGTAAGATAAATGCAGGATTATTTATGACATAACATGTTACCATGATTATCTGTTATAAAATCATATGTTATGAGAGAAATTAACTATCCATTTAATGCATATAACGTTTTTTTTTTTTTTTTAATACAAATACAAATACAAATGTGACGACCAGCAACAGGCACTGGGCCCAGCTAGGCTGGTCCTAGTCAATTAATTAGTCCCCAATGAAGATCAATGGCCCTCTTAAAGCTATCCACTCCCTTGCTCATTACCACCTCTTCCGGTAAGCTATTCCAAGTGCCCACGACCCTGCTAAAGTAGTAGTTTTTCCTGATTTCCAAGTTAGCCTGAGATTTAAATAGCTTAAAACAATGACCCCTTGTCCTGCTTTCCCCGCAAAAATTTAATCCATTTACATCTTTCATTTTGATAAATTTAAATAACTGAATCATGTCCCCTCTGACTCTCCTTTGCTCCAGGCTATACATGTTAAGCCTATTAAGTCTGGTATCATAATCTAAATCTGAGAGTCCCCTTACTAATTTAGTTACCCTTCTTTGAACCCTTTCCAATACAAAAATATCTTTCTTCAGATAAGGCGACCAAAACTGAACAGCATACTCCAAATGAGGTCTTACTAAACTCCTATATAAAGGCAGAAGAACTTTCTTAGATTTGTTTGAAATAGATCTATTGATGAACCCAAGCATTTTGTTGGCTTTGTTACTAGCAATACTGCACTGTTGACTAAACTTGAAGTCCTGATTTATAAAGACACCCAGATCCATAACATTTTCTGCCTGATTTATGACTGAACCCTGTAAACGATATCTCATACGCTTATTTCCATGACCTAAGTGTAGCACTTGACATTTCCCTACATTAACTGCCATACCCCATTTATCTGCCCACTTAGTAATATGATCTAAATCCTCTTGCAGCTGTTTTACTTGTTCTTCATTTTCGACAATCCCCATAATTTTTATCAGCAAAACAATTCATGCTTCCAGAAATATTATCATTGATGTCATTCATAAATATAATAAACAAAAGAGGCCCTAAAACTGATCCCTGAGGAACCCCACTTAAAACATCACTCCAATTAGAATGATTTCCTCTCACAACTACTCTTTGCTTCCTACCAGTAAGCCAATTTCTAACCCAAAGTAAAGTTTTTCCTCCTATTCCAATGTCAGCTAACTTGCTAACCTTGTCAAAAGCTTTTTGAAAATCAATATAAACAACATCCACACAATCTAAAGCTGAGGTAACCTTGTCGTAGAAATGCAATAAATTAGTAGTACAGGATTTACCTTTCCTGAAACCATACTGCAAACTAGTCAACAGACTATTAGTCTCTAAGAACATCATATCTTAATTTTGATCAAAGTTTCGAAAATCTTACAAATCACCGAAGTCAAACTTACAGGTCTATAATTCCCAGCAATACCTTTAGACCCCTTCTTGAAGAGTGGCATTATGTTAGCCAGCTTCCAGTCCTCTGGCACCGTCCCCGAGTTATAAGAAGCATTGAAAATATTCAAAATAACATCCACTAATTCCTCTGCACATTCAACTAAAATTTTTGGATAAATATTATCTGGTCCCGGAGCTTTAGTTGCTTTAATCTTTTTCAAATGAAATAAAATCCCTGGAAAATACAAAATCCTCAAGCTGTATAATAGCTTGTGTCTTGTTTTAACTGTTGATACAGTTATCGTTAAACACATAGTTATTTAGAACATTTGCAAACTATCGTTTTGGATTAAATTTCCATGCTCATCAACCAAAGGCCCAATTTGACTGTTTCGAGTCCCAGAATTAGCGTAAGCAAAAAACCTCTTAGGGTTCCCATCAATGTCATCTGCCAGCCTTTGCTCCAATTCCCTTTTCTGAATCCGTACCAAATACTTAAAATTTCGCCTTGCCTTTACTGGAGCCTTTCCGCACTCTGACCAGTTTCTTTAAATAGTGGCTTGCTTATAATTAAGACTTTAGTCTCCCTGGAGAACCACATGGGCCAAATTTTGGTACTAACACCTTTTCTCCTAAATGGAACATAGTCCCCAACGGTTTTAGCAAGTTTATCCTTAAATTCCGTCCACTGCTGATCTACGTCGCTATTTTCCAACCCTGACGAAAAAACCTCTTTCAAGCTCTGCCTAAGTGCAACAAAATCGGTGTTTCTGAAATTGGGCACAAACCTAAAATTATCATCTTTTCAAATTTAACCCGGAACCTAATGCTGTTATGATCACTATCTCCAATATGCTCCCCTACACTCAACCCCTGAACACTACCTATGTCACAAAAAATTATCTAAGAAACAGTCACCAAATACTTTTAAAAATTCCTCTTCTTTGCCATTGATAAAAATTATTCCAATCAATACCCGGAAAATTTCCCCCATTATGATAACGGATCCCTTACTGGAATGTCACTAATAATACGGTACATCATCTTGTCCCTGGTTTGAATTAGGTGGCCTATAAATGTTTCCAAAGCGTAGCTTTATGCCCTTACTGCTCATCAACTCCAGCCAAACCATATCAATATCAGTAGGCTTATCATTTATGACCAATTCATTGCAAATAAAATTGTCTCTAACATAAAATAAAACCCCACCACCTCTTTTACCTACTCTATCCTGTCTGAATAAATTATACCCAGCAATATGTAATAACTCTGCATCAGATTTAGCCCATGTAATTCCGATAACATCCAACTTCTCATCCATAACTAGCTTTTCAATTCATCCATCTTGTTCCTAATACTGCGAGCATTGGTATAGAAAACTTTAAGCATGCCTAAGTTGCTTTTATTTAACACCCTGAAATTTCCTAAATTACAATTGTTAACATTACTACTCTTGTTTGTCACTTTAATTTCTAGCAATACCCAAAAACATATCATTCTCTCGATACCTGGTGCTTGAACCATGCCCCCCATTCCAACTTAGTTTTTTATCCAAAGCCCTTAAAATTAATCCACTAACCATTAGAGCTCAGATGCAGGCCATCCCTAGCAATCCAATGTTTACAATGACTCCATACATCAATGAACCTGATACTGCGCTTTTCGCAAATTGATCAGTAGCAAGTTCATACACCTCGCACGTTGATTTAGCCAGCTCCTATGCACTCCATACCTGGGAAGCAAACCAACCACTTGGACATTTGTCGAAAAGCTGGTTGCTTTATCCAACAGGGATTCCCATTCCCTTTTTTTTTTTTTTTTTAGAATGATTTACTTCTAAATAATTATTATATTTAACCTGGATAAATTCAAGATGTAAATGCATGAAAGTTTCCCAAAATGATTGAGATCTTCTAAAAACTTCAGGTGCTTTTTGCATTATGATTAATTTTGAACTTTTCAATTTATTTTGCATAGTGTGCTGAGGAAACAATCTTACATTCTGTACAAATCCCAAAAACATTCGATGGATAGATGAGATTCGCTTTCATCTTATAGGAGATTAGCATATCTTACAACATTGCAGACACTATTTGATGATAAACGCAAGATGGCTGCCGGTTACGGTTATCGCATCGAGAAATTCCCCCAGTGCTCCATTCTGTTATTCCTACATCCATGTTTGAACCCCCATGGGTTTTTCCTTATTCAAATTTAGTTTACTTCAGATCTTTGCCAAATTTGGCTCAGAAATCCTTTGATGCTCAGGGATTCACATAAGGGTATTTTTGCCTCTGTGTGGGTTCCTCTCCTCTTAAGGGGGTTCTGCTAGAAAATCTGAAATGGCCAAAGATGTCTTAATTTAAATTTTGAATCAAAAAATTGCTTTTTTTCTACACATTGACAGGAACTTTTGCACTATTTTTTTCTTTTAAAAAAGCCTGATTGTTGAAAATGTGTCACCTGACGCAACTTTTATTTTCGAGGTAGATGGGCAATGCAGCTACCATATTTTCTTGCATATTATTCACGGGCAGCCTATAATCCGTAGGTCCTAAAATTGGTCTGAAGAAAAAAAGCTTCATATAATTTGCGGATTATACAATGTAACAAAAAATAAAGTTTTAATTTAGCATACCATTTGAACAATTAAACTAAAAATGTGAAAAGGTAATTACTTTGAAGGAATAATCAAAATTAATCTGAAATATAATCTAGAAAATAATGATTTCTTCTTGAAATCATGATTCTAGTATGCTAATTACTTGAAAAACAGAGTCAAGACACGAGCAAACGGTTTAATCTTGGGCAAATGGTTTCCTTATTCACTGTATTCTTGTTTATTTTACATGGCCTTAATCGCGTAAGAGGAACATTTTTACAACATAAAATAACCAACATACAGGCCGGCAGCGAGAAGGAACATGCTAGCTTTGTAAAATAAACAACATTCAGTCAGCGTACGATCTCTATTAGTGAATCCTACTGTAAATATTGAGGTTCAATCGTTGGTGTTAAGGGGGGGGGGATCACAGATAACCCGTGACAGCATATAATCCGCACCTCATAAACTTTATTATACTTAGGAAAATACAGTAGTAAATAATTAAATTGAAAGGATTAACTTACAAAACAAAGAATAAAAATGAAGTTAATTTTTACTTGTACAGTGAAACCTGTGTAAGTTGACCACTCACGGTGCAGTACTTTGGTGGTCAACTTATAAAGGGTGGTAATGATTTTTTTTTTTTTTTTTTTTTTTTGTCATTTCTTGCACCATGTATTCATTTTTTGAGTAATTCACCCTTATTCTTTCTGTTCAACTCACTTTCATTGTTTAACATTATTGAAGGTGGAACAATAATTAAAAATACTAATCAAATAATTTTGTTATTTTTTCCTTGTTTTTAACTATGTTAGACACTGTTGATCTAGAAATTCCATATGTGCCGGCTAATTTTCTCTGGCTTTCTCCATTTTCAATGAATTTTAAAATTTCGTATTTAATATTTCGTACTTTTTATTAATCTCAAGTTCAACTAACTTTCTTTTTCAAGCCTTTTTTGTACACCTTATAGTACAAAGAGCAATAAGTGCGACTCTCCCAGTTCATAAAGGCAAAATTAAAATGTCCTAATCCCTTGCACCAGAAACATGTAACTTTACTCATTAGCAGTCCCGGATCTGCGTACCCACAGTGCGAGGGGCCCGCGTCCTTAAAGGGGCTAACAGCCCTAGAAATTGAAGAAAAAATAGAAAAACACTAGCTTATTCATTTTACAAATAGACAGTGCTGGCCACTAGGGAGGGACCCTACATATTTTGTTGCAGGGGAGCACAAAATGTATAGATCCGGGCCTGCTCTTTTTAGCACAATTCCTGTGTTGCCACAACATATTGCAACTGAAAGAAAAGACTTAGAACTTTTCTACTGACACCTATTTTCATTGAACAGAGTACAAAAAGCTATCTCAAATAGAACAACAAATGAAAAACAAGTTTGGAGAATAAAGAGCAGCATAAGCTTTATGCTGCTGTTTAGTTAGTAAAATGCTAGTCTATAATCAAAGCATTAAAAACATTTTTAGAAAGATATCAAAAAAATAATAATAATAATAATAATAATAATAATAAATAAATAAATAAATAAATAAATGATAAAATAATTTGCTGAAGAAAGATTAAAATAATAAACTAAGTGGTCAACTTATAAAGGGTTTTTTACAATACTCCAAACCAAATTTGACGTACATTAGTGGTCAAGATAGACAGGTGGTCAAGATGGAAAGGTGGTCAAGTCACAGAGGTTTTCCTTCATTATATGAGATAGAACTAATTCCGTTCCTGACAAAAGCGGTCAACATAGACAGGTGGTCAACTTACAAGGGTGGTCAACTTTACAGGTTTTACTGTATATGAATTTAACAGTAAATGTCAAGCTTGTATACTGTCATGAACTTCTAACACTTATGTGGTTTAAAACTTTGAAATGTTTTAAATCAACTGTAGAATTTATTTACTTTACTTCTTCTACTTCTCAGGGGTGTTTGTGATCTGAAAATTCCTAAAATTTTGCATTGCTGTTTCCGAAAATTTTGGGCTGACAACACATTTTAAAACTGAAAAATTATTTTTAAAAAAAGAAAACTTTTTTAAACAATTTATTTCTAATGGTTTTTGTAAGCATATTTGGAGATTTGTTACAGAGGGGGGGGGGGTGAGCTTCTGCATAGTTTCTGAAATTCTCTCTGTGTTTTCAGAAAATTATACTTGAGTCCACTTGCAGCTCTGCTTCTTCCCAAAAACCAAAAATTATCAAACAATATTAATGAAATTTGAGGTAAATAGAACATTGTACTTCTGAGTATGCAGATTACAAATGCATAGTTTAAAGTGCTCTTTGGGTATGAAATAAATTAATTCTTACTTTTCTTTTATTTACTTATCATTATTTTTATAATTATTATTTTTTTAACACTCATTGAGTCTTGGTTTCAGTGCCAGCACACTACATTTTTAGTTGAACTATGTAAAGTGCTCTATTCCCTCACCATTAAATGTAAAAACCGAGCTTATTATAAGTCTTTATTTAAAAACAAAAAAGACATAATTGTAGTAAAGCATCTGTACTCATGTTATTTTATAGTTTTTCCACAAAAAAAAAAACTGATGATTAGGTGTAAAGATGGGCTCCTACATTTATTTCACTAACATTGTTTTTTTTTTTTTTTTTTTTTTTTTTTTTTTGTATAAATATTATCAAATAGTGCTAAAATTCAACATAAAAATATTTTAAACTCGAAATTGATGTTAAAATTTAAAAAAGCATATTATTTTGTAAAAAAAAGATTTGTTTACATATTATCAGAAAAAAAGTTTTGGTGTGTCAGGGCCATTTTTCATGAAATTGCCCAACAGTAGTTTAGGTGTCTCTCGCTCTCTATATATTTTTATGTGAAGTTTAATGTATAGGTATTTATTGATAGAACTTTTTTTTTCCTTGATTTTAGGTTCACCCAGAATTTATCAGTGTTTCGGAGAGACGTCAATGATTCCTTGAAAGGTCCAAATATAATAAATCAATCTGTGTATGATGTTAACTGACTTGTTCTTTGAAATATTAGGCTAATATTGTTGTAAACGGAGAAAAAGGCCTAAGCTCTTTCAATTGTTCAAATTATGGATCACTTGAAAGCAACAAAAATGCATTGTGAATATCATCGGTCATTATTGAGTGAGTTAACTTTACATCTGATGTTGCATTGTTAAAATGTTGGAGCATTCCTAGATTTTTCATCATAGTTACAAAACTTAAAGCAAACATCATATATTTTTCTACTTGTTGCTCAATATAACATAGACTTTACAGACAGTAAAATCTATGCAGTAAATTGTTGTTTCCATGTTGATATTTATTATGCAACACACATTTTCTCATCCTGAGCTTAATGACAATTACATGAACTTTCTTTAAACTTATTTATTGTATTTTAAATACACGTTTGAATATAGTATTTCATTCATTGTTTATGACTTTTTAATTTGAAATTGCAGGTTTTTATCTGTTTTCAACTATTTCTTTATGAAGTAAATTGCAATTTACATTTAATGCCTTACCAAAGTTATGTTTCTGTAAAGTTGATATATTTTCTGAAAGTAACTAGTTATTTCTGCTTACATTTATTTCATTCATATGATATCGTTATAGTGATGAATGAATGATCTTAGTCAGAATATAGTGATGATTGATTTTTGTATACGTGAAGATCGACTTAATTTTTGTTTCTTATTTTCAATTGTGATATACATTATTTCCTTCTGGAAATAATTTAATTAGTTGTAAGATGTTTTTCAAATTTTCAATTAAAATACCTCATAATATATTTTATTTAATACATAGATTTATATATTTAAAAAGTTTTGGTTATGTACTGAGTAACTTATTTAAAATATTTGTTGTGTTTAATGTGTTATAGGCTTTGTTTTCAGTCTATGTAAATTTTATGTACATATACCTCCCTATGGTACAAAAAGTTGTGAATGATAAATGTTGTTTCGTTTTACCGTTAGTGTGGACTGTAAGAATTTTATGTTAAATTCAGCAGCTTTTTAAAACTTTTGATATGTTCATTCTATAAAGTAGAAATTTGCCTACATAAGAGTGAGGGGAAAACTATTGGCTCTAATAAAACACTTGTGCATAAAACATTTGTGCACTAGTAAATTTACTCAATGCACTTATTCACCTCACTTATGTATTCTTTCTGAAAGAGAAAAAGTGGAAATCATACTCTTCTGCATTGTACTGTTTTTCTGCAGATTAAGTAAATACCCAAATGTATTTCTGGTAAAGATTCCACAAAGGGAAAAATGATTCAAGCTACATGTATCTATTTTTATTGCTTACATACTTTTGATTTATCCTGCTGTATAACAAAAATGAAGAAAATTATTTTTCATTTGAGAGAGACTTATTTTGCTTTATGTATTTTTCTCTTAAAATATTAAAAATTATCAAAACTAGTGAATTTTCTTATTTGAAGCAACTTCTGTAGTGCATATCAATAGATTGTCTATGCGATATTTTTATTAGCTCTTTAGTTTCCCTTATTTTCAATTTTATAAAATAAAATAAAGCAATGTTAACTGGTTAATCTATGAAATTTTCAGTTTTGTGTTGAAGAAATTTTGGTTCAACTATATTTTTGCTTAACTTAATTTCATTATTTGTTAACTAGTTTTAATTTTAACCACTTTTCAATATACCTAGATTTTTCTTGCATGCAAAGAAACATTAATCAGAAAATGCAGGTTTGAATAAAGATAAAAAAAATTTGATCCTCACTGCCAATGATGTCAGTTGAAAGATTGCAGTTCTCTGTTTTCTGAAATACTTACTTTTATTATAAAGCATGGTTTATCTGCAACCAGAGTGATTGTGAACTTCTTTAAAAGTCAGGTCAAACTTAATTTTGAGCTTCTAATTGACTTGAACCTTGTACTGAATATCAAAATTACTTTTTAATTCTTTACTTTGATTTTCATATCAGTCATTTTTCCATTTGCAGTACAGTATAACCTCCATTTAACTATTGTCACGGAATCAAAAAAAGTTATCGCTAAATCGGGGAGCATAGACATTTAATACAGTCAAATCCGGACCAATGAAATGAATCATTGAATTGAAGAAATCGTTAAATCGAAGTTATACTGTATATGCACTTCGCCTTTTTTTCAATTCACATTAATTGTATATCTCTCTAATATATTTTTTTCACATACCATTATTTACAATATTGGGTTTGTTATATTAGTTTATTCTGTATCAGATGGTAGACCAACACATAAAAAACTTTACTGATATCATTCTGCTGCTATTCATAAATTACAGACTCTGTTGCATTTTATTATTTCCCCTGCAGCATCTAATGTAAAATAGCTTTATTGCCCTGTTACAACCTATTTTTTTCTGAAAGTTAAACTTTTGACAACTGTGGATAGCATAAATAGCATTACCTTACAAATTTAACAAAAATTGCATATTTGTGGTGATAAAAAATATCTCTTTCAGTGTTTATCAAATGTTATCCTGTCACATTAACTCTCCTGGCGGCTAACCCAAGTATACTTGTGCTGTTCTATAGAGTTAAAAATTGAGTGGGCATGGTCCTGCCACTAGGAAGGTTAAACGTTGTATATTTTTAGTAAAATTTCACCAAAATATTTTAATAGTACAAATGAGTTTTATATCAAGGATTTAATATATTTATTGTAGTATATTTTTATGTTGCACCTTTTCATTGTTTGTGATATTGTTTTAACTTTCATTTTTACGTTAGTATTAATGCTCAGATAAATTAATATAATGGTTAAGCTCTATTTTGTGTTATTTATTGCATATGTATAGTCCCAATTTTGAAGAATTTCAAAATTGCAATCATTTCCTGTCACCATACTTGGTTTGGTATGTCTTACTGTTAAATAATTTAATAGTTTTTTGTGCTGAATTATGGCAATTCTGCATTTGTTTGCTACTCTGTAACTTGTTGGTAAGTGGTATAAAATGTGTAGATTCTAAGTTGCATTATGGATATTCATTGCAAAAATTGATTCTTTTCTGTACTTGTAAATTTATTTTCTAAGAATTCTATATGCAAACAGTAAATCCTCAGTGTACAAATCAAACCAAGTCTCAATTTTAATGCAGCTGAAGATAGTTTTGCCTGCCATTGTGCTATATTTAATTTTATTTTGAATCTAGTTTCTAGTCAAAAATTATGCTTTTAATTAATGGATACAAAAATCAAAAGAAAGTCCATAGCAATACACTCTAAAAACAAGTAGTAACCTTTATCTAATATTGTAAGAGCGTCTAGCTAAATATTTTATGGAAAAATATTTTCTGGAGAGTATAATTTTTTTAATAAAAAATTGCTTGTTTTCACCACTTAATTTACTATTTTCTAAAAAGGTATTCATAATACAGTGTAGTTTATTTCTAACTTGAAAAAAAAAATATATATGATGCAAATATATAGCAGTGCTGAATGGGCAAGCTTGTGATTGCTTCCTGAGACTGAAAAGATAGTGTTCACATATTGGAGTTTGTGAAATTCTATTGGTTACTGCTTGAGATACATAAGTGCTGCAATTTGGGTTCTAGGGGTCACACTGCCCCCTCCAATACACAGTTCATGTAGAATAGTAGTCTTAATTAATATTAGGCTATCTTTGAAAAATAGATGCATACATACATTTATTTTCTTTTCTTTTTTTTTCCAAATGAACTTTCATATGCATTAAGCTCAATATAATTTTCATGTTTTAAAAATACATGTATTATTCTCTAAATTTTTGCTCTTTGTTCTATTTCTCCTTTCAATCCAGCTTCAAATGATTCACTTGTTCTTAGTTGTTTTCCAACCTTTATTATCTTGATTGCTATTATATTGTTCATATTTTCAGTGTTATGGTGATTAATTATAATTGATATGTGTTCACTACATAATATATATAATATTAGCACAATATTTTAACTAATAGTACAGTAAACTATGCTGTAAGTTGAATGACAAATTATTTTAGAAACTGAGCGTTTGTATTGCTTACATTTATATGTCGTTCCCATTACAGCAAGAACTAGTATTTTCATCTTGAAAAAAACAAAATAAAAAACCTCAAAATGCTTGATTTTGCCGTTAGTACAGCAACAATTTACGGTTTAAAAGAACAGCAATTTATAATTAATTTGCTTTGAATATTGACTGCATTATTTTTTCCTTTTGTGTTTTGATTTGAACTAGGGATGTTCGAAATAACAGTTGTTAATCGCAAACATGTCAGATCAAAGAGCTTTTACTGAAATAGTTTGCCCCCTAAATAGTTCAGGTTTTATCAAATCCAAAGTATTTTTTTGAAATTTAGATGGTAAATTTCTATGTCTTCAAAAAATAATTACATTTGGAAATATATTTTTTTAATTTGAACTGATTTAATCTTCGTTATTTAGAGTTTTACAGTTTCTGAAAGTTTGATGAAATGTATATTTTGCCCCAATTGGATCGATGAAAATGTGTGCAGAAAATAAAGTTCCAAATCAATAATTCAATTGTGAAAACTCCATAGTTTTGTTTACCTTTCTTCTGGCATATTTTTTGTTTGGAATGTTTAAGTGCATGTAGTACTTCATTGCTTTCAGGCTACTTAAATGCAACTTTTTGCTCCCTTTTTTTCTGGCTATAGGCGACTTTAGAGACTTTATTAATCGAAAACAGGCTGAAAAAACATCTTTTTTTAATAGGGTAGCTCTTTTGGGAGACGTTTTTTTTTTTACCACAGAGCAAATTTTATTTTGAAAATAACTCAAGGTTCTTTTTTTCCCAATTTGTTGCTTTGAAACTCATATTTTTGTTTATTATTTTTCATTTTCATTTCACAATTTTTTTGTTAAAATGAACTTCTTTTGCTCCTTTTTTTATGGACTGAATCACTCCATTTCATTTAAACTGCAATCAGGGCACAACTTAAATGATGCAAAAAACTTTTCCCTGTTTTTGTTTTTGGGTGGAAAGTTATTTGCTGAATAACCATAGCAGCTTCTGTGTTTCCTAGAGTTTGTACAATTTTATTTGCTTACTCCGAAAACCCATTTTGTTTTGGGGATTTTTTTTTTTTTTTTTTTTTGGATATGATAATACATGACCGAAAAGAACACTCCCAACACAGAAGCAATGTTTATCAAAAATGTATTTCTATAATGAGAAGAAAAATAAGTATGACCAGTTTTTTACTTCTAAAATGTTCAACTTTGAGATTTTTTTCTAGTTGTCATTATTTTGTGTACAAACAGAATTTTTCAAAAGTGAAAAAATTTAAAGCCTTCTGTTGTTTCAACGTGACCAAAAAGAAATGCTACAGAAAAAAAAAGTCAAAATTTTTAAAACGTTTATAAAAAAGGTTGTTCAGGAAAATTAATTGTACAGGTACACACTTTTTTGAGCTACACTTGATGTTTTGTGAGATTGTAACCAGAAACAATTCTATGGAAAATTTATTTTGCCTATGAAAAGAATGTCGCATTTAATTTCAACCCTATTTTTATAGTTTGTTAAAAGATAAAATAGAATATTAAAATCTGCAAACGTAGTAGAAAGTCTTTTAACATTGAATTCATTTAATGAATAATCAAAATCTTCCTAACTTTAGAAATTAGTAAAAAATAAACTAATTAGAAATTATGTAGGAAACTTCTTTGCCAAGTTTGGCGATGATGAACTACAACTGAAAAATGACTATTATTTTTAAAATGAACCACAATTCCCAACAAAATCATTGTCTACTATATTTCTTCTTACATTAAAACAATAAAATTCACTTTCTTGTTTAAAAAAAAAAAATTGCCTTTGGTGGATACTTCAGTCAGACACTGGAGTTCAGCACCTACAGCCAATATGGACGATGTAGCATGTAATTTTCCAGTTATATTGATTAACAGGGAAATTTCATAAAATGTCTCAGCGAGTGAAAAAGGGTAAACATTATCTGGTATAAATTGTCAGGAGCAGTAAAGAAGCATAAGCATTATCTAGTGTGACTAATGTGGGCAATGTAGCATGTAGTTTTCCAGATACATTGATCAACAGGGAAATTTCGTAAATTGTCATGTTTAGTAAAGAAGCATAAGCGTTATCTAATGCAGCCATATGATTCAGGTTATGATATATAAAGTAGTTTACCCATTCAATTGAACTAAATTCCTTCAATTTATTTATTACATCATTTATCTAATCATATGAGTGCTACTTTTTTGCAACTTATTTAATTTCTCAAGCTATGTTTTATGCAACTTTTATTTTTAAGTTTAAGGCTACTTTTTGATTGCATTTTTCCTGTGGCAAACCTTTGCTTTTCATGAGACAAAGCAATCAAAACCTCAAACAATTTTAGTTCATTCATATTATGTTGATTGTTTTGTCATGTCATTTAAGAGTGTTTTTAGGCCTGTATTATTTCAAAGGGTACTTTTGAATTTTAATTTTTCTTTTTATGGCAAAATATGTTGCCTAAAAGAGAAACTGATATAAATTATAAGTGTGCTAAACGTTTTAAATTTTCTATTCCTCATTGTCAAGCTACTTATTTTTAGGGCTTAAATAATTTGCAATCTCATATTAGCATTTGAATGAATTAACATGTCAACTAAAACATAAGCTCATTGGGTGTCACAATTTTGTAGGCGCCCGTATCTGCATTGTTGGTTTTCGAAAGCTGCAATGCAGAATCTATAAGACAACAAAATTGTTTTCCCTGTCTCCCCCCCCCCCAGCCTTCCTTCCTAATGGGAAACTTGCTCTTTTAACCTGTGGGGTTTCTTTTTGCACTTATTTTGCATCAAATGAAAAGTATACTCTTAATGTGCATATATGGGCACTAATGCAGACAGAAATTACCTCCTGGGGTGGGGAGGGGGCTTGACAGTCCCTTATTTACCGTACTAGGATTGATAATTTTGTTAAAATCAAGAGTTCGTGAGGGTTACCCCAACCCTGTTCGCTGCATGGCTATGTATAAGTAACATCTCTTTATGTAGTGCATTACAAATTCAATTCTAAAACATTTTTAGTCAGTACATGAATAAAACATAATTGAAAAAAAAAACAAATGGTGAATTTTAAATATTGAAAATCTTAAATTTATGTGGGCTTAATGTTTGGAGACCCCGAAAATAATAACCTGACCTTGCAATAATAGTCAGGCCTGGATTAGTAATGCAATAGTTTTGGATTACAGTGTTATTTTAATGATTAATTTTTCTTTGGAATTGTTTAATCGATGTTGCTCAGAAACATTCTCAAATGAAATTTAGATTTGGTGATAGAATTGTGAAAATATGTTTTCCATAAGTAAAGCAAGGTGTTTTATTCAAAGCTGAATGGATGTTTTGGCTTGTCTAAGCCCATTTGCTTTGAATAAAACACTGTTCAACATATAGGGTTTTATACTTAGATGCTGGAAATTACAAATACAAATACAAAAGTGACGACCAGCAACAGGCTCTAGGCCCAGCTAGACTGGTCCTAGTCAATTTAATTAGTAACAAATTAATTAGTAATAAAGTGAATAATGTAAAGTTATGTAAATCTTAGTTCAAAATTAATTTTTGTATATGTAAATGAATTTCATAAAACTGTTAAAGTTGTAAAAAATTCTCGAAAGTGGCATATTTCACTAGTAATTCTTTGAACTTAAATCTTATTCCTACCTTTTGCACATGTTTTTTATCATCAGATATTTTTCAGTATCTAATTGGTTAGAAAACTAAATGCATTGATAAATGTAATTATTTAAAAAGTGGAAACATTTTTGTGAGCTACATTTAGCTTTTATCTCTGTAAATAGTATATTTTGTTCTTTTTTTTTTTAAACTAATGTTATAAACTATGCATAGTCCAAAGTTTTTCCAGGTAGGTCATACTGTACTCAATATTTGTCAGAGCAATAAGTTTTTTCACAATGCAATAATGTGAGTGAAAATTATGTAAAAAGCACGGAGATTAAGATATCTCAAGCAGTTTAATCACTTTTAAAAATAAAGTGTTTTGGTGAAATTATGAAATATTTCTTACCTGTAGATGAAATTAAGTCATTTTTATCATAACTAATGCGTTTACAACATTTAACTATGCAAAAGCTTATTGATAGACTGTTGCAGTTGTACTAGCTATAAACGTCTCTAAGATCTGAAAATGCTGAAAAAATATATATTTTAAAAAAAACAAACAAAGATATATTTCACGTATTTCTGCTTTAGCCCTGGCTAATGGGCGGTAAGTTACTGAATATACCTTGCCTTGCGTTCAATCTTCGAGTTGAACCGAACCATTGCTTCGGTCACTCGTCTGGGCTGCTAATTCTATATTGGCTACCAGTTTGTTTCGCACTATTGGCTTCCTTAAGAGGTTTTCCATCTCCAGCTCAGTCACTTTCCTATGCCGGGCTGATGAGTGCTAATAAGCACGAAACTGCAGTCCTCGGCTGGAAATGACTGAGCTGGCGGTGTATTTCACGTATTTCTGCTTTAGCCCTGGCTAATGGGCGGTAAGTTACTGAATAAACAAAGAGCGTCTGATAGAAAGCTGATTGTTCAATAATATTTATTGCAAATGAGAGAAATAAACTTTATTAAAGCACAAATTGTATACTGGTCTTGGGACCATGAAGAAGCTTTTTCAGTGTATAAATTTGAGCTTCAAGGTGTCAGAATCTGAATGAAGCAGAGAGAGAGAATGAAAAAGGCATTTTATCCAAGCACAGTTTGTTAGAAAACAGCTGCTAGATATTAGAGTGAAGATAATGCCGCAATTAGGATTAAATGCTCTCTTGTTGCCCTACCATTGTGTCTAATTTACTTTTTTTTTTTAACCTTTTCTCTCTTCTTGAACAAAGTATATACATATATATATATATGTTAGGGTGCTTTGAAAATATTTTTTGATGGTTCTGCAGATGATTGAATGTTGTAAGGAAAAGTTGAAAATTCCTTGTCTTCCACTTTTTTGCTTCACTCAGTCTTAAATTCAGAAGCTCTCAGTTTAATGCTTAGATGAGAGTGTTAACATTTAGTTTTCTCATTCATTGTTTCTGCACAAAGGTAAATGCTTTACTCAGCATTTATATCCTATATCATTCGCCAATGCAGAGCAGGCAGTTTTTAAAGATCAAGATTTAAGCCAATGAGACCTCCTGTAAGTGTCATTAAAGTCAACAGTATGTGTTGTCCTCATGTTGTATAACCTATGTTAGCATTCAGTATCTAGAACTAATTTATTTTAAATTATATTTTATGATGTTTTCATGCATTAAATGTAATTCTTTAGACAATTGATTCTTTGACATTCTTATACAAACATTGCTCAGTTGAATTCTGGTTGTTTTCCTTTCTCAATGACAGCAACCAGGTTTTTATTTGCATGGGATCTCATCAGAGCTCCCATGCTTCCTAATCCCTACACCTGTATGTTTATTTTTCAATGATGAAAATTTAGACTATTTAGACATGAATCAGTCTAGAAGAATATGAGAATCATATTCTTTTTTTTTTCTTTTAGTTAATCCCAAGTATAAACATAAAGCAGTGTGTAATTTAGTGTGCTTATTTGTGCTGTACATCTATTTTTTTAGTGAGTTTTTCTGTGATACCATCTGTATGGAATTTACTTTCTCCTAAAAGCTGTATGTCAACACTGGTTTTAAATTGATCTCTATTATGTTTTCATAATATTGTTCGGTGCCACAACTAGTCAGTAGTAGTGATTATGCAACAACTGTCTCTCAGATGCAAGATTGCTTCTTGTAATATTAACATAGTGAAGGGGAGATAGCATTTCATACTTCCTCAGGAAAGAGTAAATCAATTTATATCCGTACTGTATGTGTGGGCTTGCATTCATGCGTGTATGATGTTTGATCTTGTCCCCCCCCCCTCCTCCTCCATCTAGGGTGCCCACAGGGGGGAACAGCGTAAGTTGCGCCTTCAGAAATTTGGGGGGGGGGGATTTTTTTTTTAAATGAAATTTTTGATGGAAAGAAAAGTATTAAAATTTTTTCAACAAGAATAAGTAAGATACATTAATTATACTTTTTTGACGTACATCTTCCAAAATTTAGTAGCCTTGTCTTTTTTTCAGTGACGATTACCTTAGATACAGTATGGAGTCCGAGTATGTTGCGAAAAAAAGCTTCAGACTGTTTCATTTCATTTTAATTTATCATGATATTTTCTGGAACGGGTACAATTCTGTATGATAAATACGTGTAAAGCGATGAAAAAGAAATCAAAAATGGATGAAATAAAATATTTTTTGTTTTTGTAAGAATTTTGACCATCCTGCTCCAGCCTTTCATTGATTCACTAAAACCGGGAAAATTCAATCAGAACTAGGTTTGAAAATAACATTTTTTTGCTTTTGACTAACGATTTTTACTATATAGATTTTCTTAACAAGTTTGAGTTCATGAAGAATTTTTCTTTTCATTTTACTTGCATCTTTTGTATCCTGTATAAAATGGCAGTTTTTTAAATTTACCATTAGATGATTTTTACCAAACTTTCACAAATGTTGGATTCCGCAGATGGAAGCCGAGCAGTTTAATCTTATGTTAACTGTTTTTCATGAACCATTTTTACATTCTTCAATATCCAATACATAGAAGGAAGTTTTCTATCCAAAAAAATTCTCCAATTTGTATGCTCAACAGATGAATCAGTTTGACCATTTCCGGAGAATATCAATCTCTGTGTGTGTGTGTGACTGATTTCTGGTGGTTATGCATATTTAGGGCTAGGGCTCGACCGATGGCATTTTTTGGCCGATGGGCCGATGCCGATTGTTGGCCGATTGTTCAAAGATGGCCGATTGTTTTCCTCCAAATGGCCGATGCCGTTGGCCGATGGCAAAAAAAAAAAAAAAAAAAACATAGAAATAAATTGATAACAATGTCAGGGATTTAAAGGATCATTGATTCAATTCACTTTACTTCCTTTCTACGAATAAGGAATTGTAATCACAAAAAAAAAAAAAAAAATCAGATTTCGATCTAAATTTCTATTTTACGGTCACCCAATTGAAACTTCACAAGTTTTTTCGGCACATTTGTACATGCATATGAACCTAAGAACATATAGATGATCGAAATATCCATTTTGAACGCCTCCTTAGTTAATTATCGTAAATTCTCTTGTGATGTCTTCATGCGCGTAAACTTGCGTCACTCAAAAACGTTATGAAATCGTAAGTTGAAAACTCATACGAGGGCAAGTTGCATAAAACCTTACCCTGAATAGTTCACATTACTGAAGTACATCTATCTACAAAATAGTGACCTTGAACGACTATGCACTTCTGCCAACGTTCGTATAGCTTTTAGAAAGACTCCTGGAAGACATTTATCGCAACCTCTTGCGCTGCTGCTTTAACTTCATCGTGGGGAAGAAGGCGACTTTCATGTTGAGGATGCACGGTTCGATTGGTCAATACTCTGATATGACAAACAAATACCATAACGTTTTATCGGACTTAGCTCCGT
The DNA here is from genome assembly GCF_026930045.1 of Uloborus diversus. Lineage (NCBI taxonomy): Eukaryota > Metazoa > Arthropoda > Arachnida > Araneae > Uloboridae > Uloborus > Uloborus diversus. The sequence goes on along the minus strand of NC_072733.1, from coordinate 30,113,040 downwards.
GCGACTTTTACCTGTTCCCAGCAAAAAAAAAAAACATTTGCATGGACGCCGATTTCTTCCGTCAGGAGAAGGTAAAGCAGCATCACAGAACGTAGCAAAAAATGGCTTCCAGGAGTGTTTCCAAAAGTTATATGAACACTGGCAGAAGTACATAGTAATTCAAGGGTAACCTTTTGAAGGTGAATGTGCTTCGGTAATGTGAACTATTCTGGGTAAGGTTTTATACAGCCTGTCCCCAAATTTTTGGATCGTACTACGTACAATCTGTAAATGGTGTAGTTATACTTCTCCTTTTTTGACTGCTGTATGATGGAAGACAAAGAACAACAGCTATAAAATTAAAAAAAATAAAAATAAAATAAAAAGAAGAAGAAAAACAAAGAGGCTGTTTAATAACCAACTGATTTGGTTTTTTTTAATTGAACATATAACTAAGATTTCAGTAATATTATAATAATGTATGGATTTAGGTACACTGAACATAGTTAAAAAACATTAAATTATATTGTTTAATTATTCGAAAAGTGAATAAATAAATAAGAATAAAACTATGAAACCGTCAACAAATTACGCAATTAAAGTGGAAAGATTGCACGTAGACATTTTTTAGTCATCAAATTAAACAAAAAAGGTAACAGATAAATTACAATATTAAATCATAATAGTTATATTTTTATACTTATTTAAAATTTATGAACTGAAAAGTTTGCATTTTTTCATAAAAGCTATAAACAGTGACATAAATTTTGCGAAAAAAAGAAATAGCCATGAAAAGAGCGAGATTCTTAAAACGCAGCCACAATAAACAAACTCAATATTTAGACCAAGTTAATAACTGAATACATATACTACTCGATCTGATGTTTGCACACGTAATATTGAACAATTTGATTGTTTAATCTCTTATGAAGCACTACAAACAAGTTCAAATTAAATTTTTCAATTTAACAATAATTTTCTGAAATTCAAAAATTTGCATAATAGAAAATCCTTCAAACTTTTCTATAACATATTATTAGAAATATGATGAAAACGAAAATAACTTATTCATCGATTTTATATAAATACATAAAAATAGTTACTTACAACAGAAAAAAAAATCGATCGCTATTAATAATGCCAATAAGATAGCGCATTACGAAATATAAGTGAAACAAGTATAAGAAATACGCAAAATGATATTTCTTGATCAAAATAAATAATTGCTAAATATTTAAGAAATGCTTGAAACGACGAGTGTGGGTTAGGGGGCCACCCTCTGATTTTGGAGTAACTCACAACATTAAACTTCGGCCTCGTTTTTTTAATACAGAACCGCTACTACCAACGCCTAGAAGAGTTTCTGAAGCTACTCCAGCACTTCCGAAGAAAAAAATTCAAAAGTCCCTTTGATTTCCGAGTTATGCTACCATTGAAAACGTCTTTAATCAATTTCTTACATTAATGCTCTGAATTCTTCCTAAACAATAGATAAAGCTTGAAAAGAAACTCTAATTTTATGGATGGTGTTAGTTTTAAGCAACTCAGAAGAACAACTAGAGTTTAATTTCAGAAACTGGGATTTGGAGGAGGGGCTCGCAAGTTTTCTCGGAAATACAAAAAATAGTCGTAAAAAATAGAGTTTAAAATAATCATAAACATTGAGTAGAAATACCCTTTTAAAACTTGCACCCGAGTTTGTTTTGACGTGCAATGGCGGATTTAAAATATAGCAAATGTTGCAATTGCGCGTGAAGCCCCATAACCATACTGGAACCGTAGGAGTTACAACAATGCTTATGATAAATGTTTTACAACTTCTGTGATAGAGAAATAGGGCCCCAAAATGTATTTCGACGGGCCCCAAACTTGTAGCTACGCCGAAGCGATACAGAAAAGACTGCATTACTGTGATTCATAATACAAATATAGAAAAAATAAAAATTACCTTCCGTTCAACGGGAATCTAACAAAATGAAACAAAACCGGTTTCACCATCTCATATTTGTTTCCATAGTCTCCAATTCGGCAATATATCACCAAATGATCGTCAGTCTGAGACGCTATATGAGTTTTGCATTGAAATAAGTAATTAATAGCCACACAAAATGAGTAAATAGGATTTTTAGAACATCCGATCGAAATCAAAAAGGGAAGTGCACAACTGGAACGTACGCACATCCCACATGCGAAAATTTAGCCTTCTACAGCTTACCATTTTTGAGTTATGACTTATAAGAGATATATACGTACATTCTTCCGCAAGAAACAACGCAACAATTAACTTGTTTGGTTCCTGAATGCAGTATTAAAAACTCTTCCAGTTGTGACTAAAATAGAAATTCATACTGAAATTTAAGTAAACAATTTATATAAAAACAATAACTCCCTTTACTTTGTATTAAAAAGTAAAACAACAAAGATCCTTTTTTTTTTTTTTCAAAAACATCGGCCAATTCCATCGGCTTTTCGATGTTTTTTAAGGCCGATGGGCCGATGTTTCCTGCAAGTTAGCATCGGCCGCCGATGCCGATGGCTAAATTGTTGAACCATCAGCGCCGATGCATCGGTCGAGTCCTATTTAGGGCTTCAAATTCAAAAAAACTTTCAGAAAAATGCTCCCTCAGTCATTAAAGACCTTTTTAAGTTTTGCTTTTCAGGCTCAATTTCAAAAAAAATCTTCACATCAAAACCGTGAATTCCTTTCTTCAATTGCATTAGAATCAAAATTCATCTGCAATTGAGTTTCAGGAATTTTAACTTCTAAAAACTGCCTGTGAAGGGCCTCTCAACTTCTAACATAAATATTACCAAAGATCATCTGAAACTGCCTTTTTAAAGATACAAGTTCAAAACTTTCCCAAGGCTGCCCCTCTCCCCCTCCTTCCTCTCTGCAGTTCTCGCAAACAATATTAAAAATAGTTTTAAGTTTCACTTTTAGGGCTGAAATTCTGAAACATGTCCGGGAGAGATCTTCCGAGAACACTTCCCCCCAAACGAGATCAAAAGTCCGCTAAAACTGCCTTTTTGCAGCTTTAATTTTGAAAAACTGCCAGTCCGTAACGTTACCAAGGATTGCGTACAATCGCGTTTTTAGCACTAAAATTTCAAAAAATCCCCACATCTCCCCATAACATGCTTAAAGACAATCTACAATTACGTTTTTGGAGTTCCGCTTTCAAGAAACTGCTGCGGAGGGCAACAGAACTTTTCTGCCTAACATTACCTAGATTGTTTAAAACTTCGTTTTTAGACCTACAATTTCAGAAAAGTTTCGGGGGGATAGCCCCTGAACTCCTTTCTCCCTATCGTTATTAAAGATCGTCTAAAACTGCTATTGGAGTTTTGATTTCGAAAGTGAGTTTGACCAACCCCCCCCCCCCCCAAAAAAAAAAAAAACATTACTGAAGACCGCCCAAAACTGCTTTTCAGTACGACCATTTCAATAAAAGTGCGTGGGAGAGTTTCCAACCCCTTCCCCCTCCTAACATCATCGAAGGTCGGCTAAAATTGAGTTTGGAGAGCTTCAATTTTGAAAAACTGATCTCTACCTAACGTTGCCAAAGGCGGCTTTGGTTCAATCGCGTTTTTAACACTTTAATCTCAAAATTTTTCCAGGAAAACCTCCCAAACCTTCTTTTCCTAACATCTCCGAAGTCAATGCAAAAATGCGTTTTTTATAGAGGTCTCAATTTCGATGAATTACCGTGTGAGGGTCACCAAGCCTCTCCTGTGCCGAACATTACCAAATATCGTCTAAAACAGCTTTTTGAAACTATAATTTCAAAAAAATTCCGGGAGAAGGGCCCTCGCCCCCCCCCCCCCTAAGATTACCAAACCTTTGTCTAAAACTGCATTATTGAAGTTTGAGTTTCGAAAAATTGCAGCGGAAAGAGAAACAGAACGTTTGGAAACGAACGTTTGGTAGTAACTGTTGAACGTCCCGTCGCACGACAACGTGGCATAATTCTTTGGGGCGCAATTGCGTACAATTCCATATCACCTCTAGTTCATATTCAGGGCACTATGATGACCCAACGATACTTGGATAATGTGCTGCGACTGGTGGCAATCCCTTACCTTCAAGGGCTTCCTGATGCAATTTTTCAGCAGGATAACGCCCGACCACACAGTGCTCGCATCTGCCATTTTGCTCTCCAAAACACACAGATGCTTCCCTGGCCACCATACTCTCCTGACCTGTCACCAATCGAGCATGTGTGGGATGTGATTGGAGGGCGTTTGCAGACTGTCCCAGCCTCGTTCAGAAGACGAACCGTGGCAAATGGTTGAAAGGGAATGGTGAGCCATCCCTCTGGACACCATCCGCACCCTTATTGACTCTATGCCTAGACGTGTTTCTTCGTGTATCGCTGTCCGCGGTGGTCCTACATCCTACTGAGCCAACGCCGTTCTCGCTGCCTATCATTTTGAAATTAAGATCATTTATCATTCCTCTTGCTGTATCTGTCTTTTTTCCAAATATCATCACTTTCTGACCACTTCTTCTTGGTGTTGCATTTTCGATGTGGAGCAGTGTATTTTGAAAAAGAGGGCTCTCTCACAGAAAATGTTCAAAATTGTAGTCTTGTAAATGCAGTTGTAGCATATCTCTTAACACTTAAGTGAAATCGAGCAGAAATTAGTACAGAAAGTTTTACGAAGTTCCAAAAACCTAATTTGAGATGACCTTCCATGATATTAGGGGATGGAGGGTTGGAAATTGATAGAATGGTAAGCATCTGAAATCAATCGCCCCTTCCTTGAACACTTTCTGGATCTGCTCTTGATTATCGCTAGTTTCAAGTTTCAATGCATTTCCCCCTGAAACTTACCTTTTTTTTTTTTGTGAAATTTCTGATTTACTACTACATTTTATATTTGAATTATTAATTCTTAAAAGTGCTTAATTTTGATTTTGAAAATTGGGTATGAACCCTGATAGTAATCTATCTTCGTACTTTTATGTGGTAAAAGAGACTACATTTATGAAATGGAGAACTAATTCTGAGAACACATTTCTTCGATTTATTTATTAACAACTTTCGCTTTCAGTGTTGCTACAATGTTCTGAAAATACATAGATAAAGATTAAAGCAATCTTTCTGATGCCGTCCATATTAATTATCTCCTATCAACTATACCATAGAAATATAATAAGTTCTTAGTTAACTTCTTGTTCCCCCACCCCCCTCCACACACATACAACTTACTACTCTCATTTTTTTTTTCCAATTATTGCTCTGGGTATAAGATCTCAATTTTGCTTTTAATTTTTATATGATTTTGCTTCCTATTTTGGTTTAGAAATTATTATTTTTATGTTTAAAAAATACTTCTATAGCTGTTTGAATTTATCTTAAAAGTACAAGAAACGAAACAATACCTTTTTACTGAAAATAAGTTGATGAATAATACTAGGAATCTCTTTTTCGATGTTGAAGACAGAAGCTTCCCTAATAGCAAAATTTCTTGCATCAACCTTGACAGATCTTGATATTATACTGACGGCGTCAATATTGACGTATTTCATACTGCATAAAGCTTGCATAAAGATTAAAAAGCAATATTACAATAACAACACGTATGCAACATTGCATTCATCTTAAAATATCAATATTGATATTACCTTACAATAACAACATTGCATACATGTTGTCGCCGTCAAGATGATATTGATTTCATGCTGTCGCCGTCAAGGTAATTAGTACACAATAGAACAGGTGGACCTTCGTTGATACTTGCGCATGCGCACAGTTCTTTCTACCCAGCGTCCCTCGCAATGCTGTTACATTCTTCCTGCTTCGACCTCAGTCGGTTCAGAGGTGCTGCACGTGGTGTTGCATTCTTTTAGGCTTCGTTAAGTTGGTTGCTTAGTTATTAGTGTGGAATAGCATTGTTTTAGGAAAAACTTATGAATGACTGATACCTTTTTACTGAAAATAAGTTGATGAATAATACTAGGAATCTCTTTTTCGATGTTGAAGACAGAAGCTTAGGAATGAAGGAAAATCTGACAAAGTAATGAAAACGATTCAAAAACAGATTAAATAGCAAAAGCAAAAGGAGACCAAACCAATGAAAGAATGCAAGTGAAAAGAACTAATAAATCGAAATTTTCTTTCATCTGTAAGATTGTTTTCTGCTTTGAAACAAATTTCATTGTAATTTTGAAACACGTGTATGCAATACTTTGCAATTGTAATGCTACATTGACGTCCCCCCTCTCCAACATCAATTTGCGAGGAATGATCTTAATTATGAAGATAAAAATCACTGGAACGTAATAGAAATACCAAGAAACTTTAAAAAAGGAGTAAATATTTAAGAGCCAGTTTTTATAAGAACAGGGCCGAAATGGAGTGTTCGGATATACACCATTTTTGATTTTGCTCAAATTTTCATTTGATTATTTCTGCGTATTGAGCATCTGCCAAAAAATTCTTGTGTTGACAATATGACATTTAGTATCTAAAGTGAAATATATCGTCAATTGTGTGGCTGACCTTCAGTGGACCCTGGCAGGGGTGGCTAAACTGGGCCGAAGAAGTGAAAATTTGTCATGTTTGAGGCCTCCTGGTTCCATGCACTGAGGCTCCATGGTGGAGCCTCAGTGCGTAATGGATTTTTGTACGTAATTTGTGTAATAATATATGTATGTATATATATATATATATATATATATATATATATATATATATGTGTGTGTGTGTGTGTGTGTGTGTGTGTGTATATCTATATATATAAAAATCTCGTGTCACGATGTTTGTTCGGGGTAAACTCCGAAACTACTCAACCGATTTTTCTGAAATTTCATATCTATGTGTCATGTGGTCCAACTTAAAAGATAGGATAGTTTTTATAATTTTTATTGCAAATTTCATATTAATTATGGAATAATAGTGTTAATTAATTGTTTAGTTCCAAAAATTCTTAATAGATGGCGGTGTAAGTTAAATTAATCGATATAACTCTAACATCGTATGACTTACTGCTAAAAACACCATGATAAAAAACTCAGAAACGTTGCTTAGAATTTCCATGTAGTGTTTCGGGACATTACAGGTTATTATTCACTTCCTGAGAAAATCAACTATATTTTTCAAAACGTTTCCTTAAATTGCTACAAATTGCAGATTTCACACCGTTGTGAAAAATATTTTTCTCCACCAGTATCAAGATTAACTTAACGTATTTAATAGGTGTATCGGTTTCGGAGCGATTACGGTTCGTCCAGATTGACTCAACACCCAATGAGTGCGAAAAGATATCTGGATCACGAAGCTTTGCAAGAGTTGCAGAGGAACTACATTCGACTTACTTGCTAGAGAATCATTCTCCGCGTTGGCAAAGCGTGCATTAATGCTTTGAGAACTTTCTTAGAAAAGCAGGAAGGTTCTAGGCTATTATATAGTTATATTATAGCCTGCGTTAGGCTTCGCTGAAGGTGCCAGAATCATAACTGCCTTTAACCAAGAAGACTACTGAATTCTTCAAAAATATTCCAGTTAATTTCAGGAAGGTTAATGAATTTAAGCGGAAAATAAATATTTTCTTTATTTTGTTCCCCAAGAGATTTTTAATATCATTAATTCTTGCAAAGATACGTTCGCAAAAAAAATTGCAGTGACAATTGCATCGTCAGGCATTGCTGCTACTTTTTTCAGATGGTAGACGAACAGCACATTCAGCTTTAAAGTTGCCTACTAGATATTCATAACAAACAAAACGCAATGTGTAACATTAAAGAAAAAATAAAAACCGCAGAATGGCTGTAGTGTTGCAAGAGAGTGAAATTATAATTTTCGATAAGTGTACTAAGGCTCATGAGTAAAAGCATTCATTCGAAGCACATCATAGGATTGTGCAAGATTTGAACGGCAACGATAAATTTTTAGGCGAAATTGTCTGAATACTCCTGGGGATTTCCGGCAGACATTACCAGTTATTCCGATGAAATCAACGCATGATTAAAACAATCGTTTTTATAGCGTAATGTCGAGATAATGCGATTGGCCATGAACATGCGAATATAAACGCAAAATAATCTAAACGCACAAGTATTTTTTAAGCAACTGCTGGGTATTGGAAACGGTGAAATTGAACTCCATCAAAATATACAGTACAACAAAGAGCCAGACAATTTCTACACTGCCGTTGAGACGAAAAGTGAACTAATTGAGAGTCTATTCCCAGATAAATTTAATTTTTATAAAATCATAATTGCCTCTGTAATCGCGCTGGTTTTGTAGCAGTTTTAATTTCGGTAAACATTCCCGAACAGACAGGAATATTTGTGGATCGTCAATTGTCGACTGTCAAATACATATCCCGTTGCATGTCGCAAATTGTATTTATTGGTCGCACAAAGTCATTGGGAGTTGACACTTTCTAATGCAGGTTTGACATAAGGAGAAACAGTATTCGTCAACTGTTTAAAACAATTTTGACGACATACTATCCAACAAAATCATCATTTTGTAAGGAGAAACTATATAAATTTCACGTTTGAAGACGTATTTCATAAAGTTTAACGAACACACAAATGTCCAAATCCAGATTTTACACCAGAGATGAATATGAATACTAATTGACAAAAAGTAAACTAATGATGAATACTAATTGACAAAAAGTAAACTAATCGAAGTCAATGTTATCTACTTCATTGAAAAAATTTAACTTTTATATGTTTTTAATTTAGTTAGTGTTTTTTGTAAAGAAGGTATTGATTACAAACTATAGAGAAAGCTGAGGTGAATAAAATGTAGTGTAGAGTCTTAAAGTGTATTGTGGTTTATGCTTAGTTTATATATTCGGTTATTTTACAATCAGTTTCGATATTTACTATCACTTTCAAGTTATTTTTGCTTTTTTTTTCCGAAGTCATACTTACAAAATTTACTAAGCGTAAGTACAGTGCTTTTTCCATAGAAAATTTAGTTAGTACTTACTGAATTTAATAAGTATTTTCTTCAGCCTGCACTGTAAAAAAAAAAAAAAAAAAATCCGAAACGTTACTGAGTAAAAATTTTCGATACTTGCTTGCAGTTCTGGCTAAGCTTTGGCTATGTTTGCATTACTGCTTATAGAAGTTCCTTAATAAATCAGAAAGGTGCTAAGCTTTTTTTTTAAATCCCTTCCTAAGTTTACACTAAAGTTCCAGAAACACGACTAGCTTCAAACAGAAAGATCTTTGAATTTTTCATGAGGCTTCCGAGATAATTTCAGGAAGGTTATTAACTTTTATCGGAAAACTTTCCGGGTTTTGGCATGACATGTTACTGGCAGAAATTGGCCACATAAGCTGTCCATAATTTTCCAGGAACATTTATGAATCGTTTTTACATTGAATTACGCCCATTATCAATCTCATAAGTTTCAAAGTAGGTTATACCATTTTAAGCTCTATTAAAAATATTTATTTGATTCTATCAAAATAATGAGTAAACGTTTATTTTAATCCAACTTCTTTGCCACAGCAACGCGTGGCTGGGTCAGCTAGTATATATATAAATTATTCAATACCCTCATTAGTTGCTTGGCTCATCCTCTGTGCTGCCGAAATTGGCGGTTATTCTATCGAAAGATGCTAAAAGTGCAGTTTTCGCAAGCCTTTATCTCAGTGCACCGAGGGTCAGTGTGGAGCTGGAATCCTGCATTTCAAACTAGAGTATGAGTATGCATATTTTCACAAGCAAGTGACAGAACTATGGGCAAATTCTTTTCAAGAACACAGTACGTGTTTCAAAACGGTAAAATGAACTATTCAGTTTTCAGTTTAATCAACATATCCTGGTTTAAACTTTCCCCCAAGGACTTCCAGATGTGTACTATTTAAAGAACTAGTATGATCGAAAACTTACCATAAAAGAGTAATAGACTTTCAAGTAAACTGATTATGCTTACTCCCATATTTTATAGTATTATTACTGGAAGCAAAGTGGAAAAAAAAAAACGATTGTTATTGTGGTAAAAACGTAAGTTATTTTTAACACTCGTTTGAAGGTGTTTTATGCATTTTTCTAAATATTTTAATTAAGATAGCATTTTTTCATTTGATAATTACTTATTTTCTACCATTTTAGGCTGTACATTATTGTGACAAAAATTATTTTCTCTGAAAGCATTCCTTGATAGCAAACAATTTCAACGTCATATTTTATTACTTATGATAAAAGCAATATGACATTATAAAACAAGGGTGCTATTGCCTAACTGACTTGTAGGACAATTAAAATAATGCAAGACATAGCATATAACTTGAGTACACAACTAACTGGATGCGTCGTTAACTCGTATGCAATTTCCTCATCTTGAAGTGCATTTTATGGGCATGCAGAACCATTGCCCATAGTTTTGTCACTTGTTTGAAAATACACATACTCTAATTTGAAATGCATGTATCCAGTTCTACACTGACCCTCAGTGCACTGCGATAAAGGCTTATGAAAACTACACTTTTTAGCATTTTCCGGTACAAAAACCGCCATTTTTTGGCAGCGCAGAGGGTGAGCCATACAACTAATGAGAGTATTGAATAATTTATATGTATTATAACACAAATTATGTACAGAAACCATGGTGGAGCCTCAGTGCATGGAACCAAGGTTTCAAACATGTCACATTTTCACTTTCTTCGGCACAGTTTTGCCACCCCTGCCAGGGTCCACTGAAAGTCAGCCATAAAATTTACGATGTATTTCAATTGAGGCACTAAATATCTTGTTATAATCGCAAAGATTACTTTTGCTGATGCTCAATGCGCAGAGATAATTGAATATTTAAAAATGTCGATTTGAGAAAAACCTTAAGATAGGACCAACTTTCGGAATTTTTATGGGTAATAAAAATTTTTTTGGAAGAAAAGAAAAAATATGTGTCTTCTAAAATCATTCGAAGAATCCACTAAAATTTTTAGCGAAATCAAAAATGGCATGTATCTGACTTGCCTGACTCTTATAAAAACTGGTTTTAAAAAAGTACTACTTTGAATTTTCCCTACTAAAAAAAATTGAATATAATTTTACAATGTATGTCGTGTGCGGTGGTGTATTGAAAGTGAACCAGAGTAAAAATTTATTTTACTTATTGTTTTTTTTTTTTTTAACTATGCATAAATTTCCTTATTTCCTAATTGAAAATACATACTTTTGATTTTCTATTGTCCTACTGCAAAATAATATTACTGTACAGAAAATGTATTTTATTTATTTCTTCCTTAGCCCTGACTATAATGCGGTAACTTATTGAATAATATTACTGTGTTTTGTAATTTTATTTTTAAAAAAGCTTGTATTTCATTAAAACACTTTTAGTCTAATAAAACGCTTAGTAAAAGAAAGCTAAATAAGTGCCATTCAAGCTTGAAAATAATCTGTGACAAAGTTTTCGATCTTTACTAAGTACATACTATAATTTGAACAAATCACGAGTCAGAAAGACAAAATGTATTTTTGCGGTCTTATGCTACATGTTTGATTTTGAAATCTGCAAAAAAAAGCTCAAATTCCTGCTCGACACATTCAGCAATTGATTGTGTCTATGGAATCGTGTACTATGCAAAAAAAAAAATCTGTTTGATTTCAAACAGTCGACTCACTTCTGATAATAAAATGAGTTGAAACACTAATGGTTAAGAAAAGCTAAATGTATGCTGTGATTTTGTGTGTGTGTTCTTTCACTTTTAATCTGATTTCTCATCTAGCCTCTTTGAGGTCTGAAATTTGTACCTTATAATATTCCGTTTTGTTTCTTAGTTTGCTTTTGTTTTGTTTTTTATTTTTTTAAATAGTGTTATCATGTGTAAACACCAGTTTAGGTTAGCACAAACAATTTAGTGTTTCCTTCACGTTAAGTACTTTTAAATTGAAGAATGCGAAGGTGACTTCTGATTTTACCTGGCAAAATATCAATTTTGTAAAATGTTTTGACTTGTAAAATGTTCGATAATTTATATTGTTTTCGTTTGACCATATCTGTAATTAATAAGGAAATATTTTGCTTTCTGTAAAATGTATAAATAAATTTCAGTATTAAATTTTAAACAAGTCTCTTTTGTTATTAAGTAACGAACCCTTACAAACATAGTGGCCTCGCTACGAAGGGGGGGGGGGGGGCGTTTTGCCCTGGGTGTCACCCGTCGGAGGGGTAACACCAAAAGTGGAATTGCACAAGTTTTTGAAAGATATAAATACGAACCTAGCAGCAAGCTAAGTTCGAGTAGATTCGAATACTACTTTGCGACATTTCTACATCACAACCAATCACGTGAGCGAGAATCTCGATCTCGCTAGCTAACGAGCTTGGAATGACCGCCCAGTTTTGACAGATGCGTTGTTTTTCCTTTTTCGTTTTTTTCTTTCTCTTTTTTTTTTAAAGCTAATTGCAAAAGTTAGTTTTGATATTAAGTACATTAGGTTTATGTGTTCTATTAAATGTTTTTCGGCTGCATACAAAATTAAGTAATACCAAACAGAATGTTATTTGTCAATTTGTTTTATTTATTAAATAGCACCCTCTCAAAATCTGTCATATCCAGCATTTTATTTAATTTTTATTCCAAGAAGAATTAGGTCCTGAAAAATAAATAAATAAAATTATCAATAGTTGAAATAATGGAGTGCTTTTGTGCTTAAAAGTTAAAGGATTCAACAATATTAATGAAGCAAAAGAAGAAACTAGGCACAGATACGCGTTTTCGTGTTATTACAAGGAACTTCTTTTTCAAGTCAAGGAAATAAGCTTATGTCTATCGACTTCTGTCAAATGTTTTTCACTTATAAGCAGGGCTACGGAGTCGGACGGAAAATGGCCGACTCCGACACCTGGATTTTGAAACCTCCGAAACCAACTCCGACTTCGGCTTTTTTTAATTTATTTTTTCATTCTTTCCTTTATTGGAATAGGAAAAAACCCCTAAACTGAGATTGAAATATTATTTCCTTTTAAAGTGTTTGCGTTACATTTAATTGTAAATCTAAGATGCATCATACAACGTCAAATTCAATTTGAAAATCAAATTTCCAATAGCTGCGATTTTAAAAATGAGCTACTTAAAGGGTACTTAAAAATCTCATTTTTTAAAAAATTGAGTAGGATTAATTTACTCCCCTTTAATGTTTAACGAATAGATGTTGATCAAATCGTATGCTTTCAATTCTTGAAAGCTGTAACTTGAGAGAGCAAAAGTGTTTTTGCTAAGTCAAAAAACCTTTCTTGAGCCCGCTGACGCCCATCTGGTGAGTGGCACCCAAAGTTAATTTCAGAGTTTATAAAAATATAAATACTTTAATTCTGAAAAATTTCCTCAATAAATCTCAAATTATATTTCATCTGTAACGAAAATAGGGCACTACAGGCCGTGTATATGTATGCTTGGACCAAATTTTACGCAAAATGCGGCCGTGTACAGCTTTGTGCGAATAGCGTTTACTATAACTATATTTCTTTTTTGCTCAAGTTTTAATTTAAAATTTTATTGACTGCGTTAGAATTAACCTAAACAAGATTTTAGGCAAACTTCAATTATTCAGTGTTGTAAACAAGAAGTCATATTCTTATTTTATTTCATACTTTGTAGTGAGAACAAGGTTTAAAGACAAAGTATTTAGCTTTGAACCACTTCAGGTACATTTTATCGGATCTTTTCGATTTGCGCTTTCGCACCAACACTTATTTGAATTTACCGAACTCCCTCATAAGCGTCCCAACTGGCTCAAGAGATACATTCCTTTTACTATTTTATTACTGAGACGGAAGTAAAACTTATACGGTAGACCTTCGTTTTACGCTGTTTTTTTACGCGTTTTCGATTATACACGGTTTAAGATTTTACACCTTTATTTTATTTTATGCTGTTACGGCAACGCAAACAGATAAAATTTTCCCCTCTTTCAAAATCCCATCTTCTAAAGATTGCAGGTTATACGTAATAAAATGAATTTGGCATGCTAATAATCGAGCTTGGGGCCCCTGAATTCATTTTATGCGAATGGTTCCAGAGCTCTTTCCACAGTGTAACAAATTTCGGAAACGTTTCCGAAATAGTAAGAATCCTACATCCAATAGCGAACTCCTCATTATTCAGAAAGCTTTTTGTTATTTCAAAAAATCTAGAAGCGGAAGTGCAGACGCAATGCTTCGAAACGTATTTTATCCTTCCAACACGGGCGCCAGTGAGTCGGAAATAACGAGAACTTATTTTTTCCTTATCTATGGTTGCTGCAGTCAGCAACTGTTTGGCATTGGATTGCTTGTTATTTCATGTCTAAAGAGTGGTAAAATGTATCGAAACTAATTTTACACCTTTGCATTTTGGACTGCGCTTGATTTTTCAGACGATGTACGGAGCTATTAAGTTAGTTAATAACGATTTGCTTCTTTACAATTTCCAGCGCCACCATGATTAGACATATATTGTGTGTTCAAGCGTGAATAGTTTCAACACCCGTATTTATACTTTATGAAACGAAACCCTTTGGATTACTTATCCAGTTTTAATGGAGGTACTTAGATTTTATTTCGCTTGTTCACTTGTAAGTATTAATGAATATTTTGAAACATGTTGTTATATATATTTATATTTTTGTTGATTTGCATTTAATGAGGCTCCAATTGTAACTGTTTTTGGGTTTATCTAATTAATTAAAAGTTATCCTACATACCTATGTGCTCAGTGTGCTATTTGTTGTAACCAATTGAAACTGATTAATTACGCAAGAGAAAGAAGATTTATATTTGAAAAGCAATCACTGAAAAGTTATTCCGAAATACTCGGAAACGGTTTGGATATACTACATTGGTTTAAAAAAAAATCAATTGTTTATTTCATTAAAAATATGGTAATGCAAATGTTTTCTAGTATTGTAATATGCTTCACAAAAAATGTGCCATTTTTTCTTTTTTTTTTTTTTCCATATTTTCATTCCCATTTATATCCCCATATTCCCATTTCCATTCTTTTCCATATTTATCTTTTTTTATTATAATTTATTCATTCATTAAAAAATAATTATACCATTAGAAAATGACCCAGTTATCTATTAGTAAGCAACATACTTATGCAATTAATTCATCTGCTTATTCCTTTTGTTAAATGTGGTTAACAATAAAAAATTCCTTGACATTAGTTGTTCCGTAAATAACATTTTCTTCGTGGATATACTAGTTTAATGTAGGACAGTCAGGAGGAATGAGTCAGTGGCAAAAATGGAACAGCTGCATTTACATGCCAAAATAAAAAGTAATATTATTTCATGTCATTGTTTTAAAAGTGATCATTTTTTAAAAAACTATGTTATTAATATGCAATGTACATATGGGGAGAAGACGAGGGGCGTTCACCACGAAGACTGCCATTGACATTTTCAGGGGTTTGCTTTTTTTAAGGGGGGGGGGGGGGGGCGCTTTATAGCATTTTATGGGTGCACCATCACTCTTATGGTGTGGGGGGGGGATTCTCGTATATATGAAATGGAATAATCATGTAATAGAGTTCAATGTTTTAATAAATAAAATATATAATGCATTTTGCGCACACTGTAAAAATAAAATCAGTAACCTATTTTGATTGAGTATTTATATTTGTGATGAACTGGAAAAGGGCAAGAACAGAAGGATCAACCCGAATGGTTCCAGCAAGGGGACTTGGTGTCATAGTTAAATTCATCAATTTCTCTGTTGGTACTTTTCGGTACACTTTGTTCGTCAGAGAAATTGACTTGAGGTGAACGAATTCCGGAACACGAAGGGTAGGTAAGTCCAGTCAAATTTTATCCGAAGATAAAAGCTATCAAGTTTGATACAAGATATGTTTTTAAGTTCTGCATTAAAAACACAATATGTTGATAGTTTTGTCTTTAAAATATTGAGAGAAAAATTGAAGTTTAAGATTGTTTAACAAACAATCCCCACTTTTCAGAAAGTACCCCCCTCCAATCCCCCGACGATTTTGTGATTAGGAATGAAACTACTATATTATTTCATAAATTTTCAAAAATTTATAAGTGTGCACACTGTTAAAACTACAGGCTGCATTCGGCACCTTTCAGGGGTGAAACGCTTGTTCACCAGCGGCACCCAATACGGAGCCAAAATGGCACCTCTAACTAGGGTGAAAAACAGGCACCTCTTAAAAAATAGGCAGCCGGGGTGAAAAGAATGAAATTTTGGAGAGAGAAATGGCACCCTCACGTAGATCCTCCTCCCCCCTCCCCCGACTGTGTGCGTTTTTGAATACAGTTGTGTAATTCTTTTTTTTTTTTTTTTTAATATTTTTGTTTTGATTTATGGTATTCTACGTTTTGGACATTTTTCACATTGCATGAATTCAATACTGGAAATGATTAAAACTTGTAATTACAGCATTTGATCATATTTCAGAGTTTTCAACATAGTTAAGAAGTGCTCATTGCTTTAATTGATCTGATCGTGCTCTAACTCAGTGTTTCTCAACCTTTTTTGACCCACGGGTCGGTAAAAGCAAATGAAAAACATTTGCGGACTTGTTAAATTTCTATCCTTTTCTTAAAAATAAATAAAATAAATAAGAATTATTATAATAACAATCGAGCCGTTAAAAACTTGTGAAAAAAATTCTGCGTACTGATGAGTTTTATTTATTTATTTATTTATTTATTTTACAAAGTAATATTAAAAATGAATAAAACAATAAATATAACATTAGAAAAATACCTAAATTAATCACTTTATCTCTTGTGTGGGTTCCACTTTTATTCGAAGGTACAAATTTACAGGCCACCGACAACTAAGCAAGAGCCATCGTCAGTTTGGTCACCAGATACCCCCCCCCCCTTCTTCCATATAACTTACATAACTTGCACTATTCCAATTCCAAGCCGGGCCGCCGGACCCTTAGTTTCCGACTAGGCTGATATGACCTCTCATCAGCATTTCAAATTTATTGCCAGAAATAAAAAATAATATTTTAAAATGCAAACTTTATTCAAACCATATTGTTCTTTCTTTCTGTCCAGTAATTTTCAAAACAAATTTCCGATTTGTTCATTTTAAAAATGTAAGTTATCTTAAACATTTAACTCTTTGCCCCACATTTCCTTTTTGTTTATTTTCGAGTCAATAAAACCGTTTATAAGCACATTGTTTTGTATATCAGGACAGAAAGAAATATATCTAGCATTCATGGAGAAGTGAAGGTGCGACGTTTAATAAAATATTATTTACTCTTCTCAGTTCCATAAAAAGCAAATCAAATTTGAAGGAAAACAAAATAACCGAGCTTCACGAACATTATTGATTCATTTCTACGGGAGAAAAAATTCGCTGAAAAAGCTCAAATATGAAAACCCGCAAAAACATTAAAGACATAATAACTGGCTACATAATTAAAGAGTTCTGATGTCATCAGGTTGGGCCCATCTCAATTGATACTGGAGATTTCTGCGCACGCGCGGATACCTCTGTCCCGGCACTTCACAGCTGTGATCGGAAGCAATTCGATCGCATATTTTGCGGAAGAATTTATTCTCTGTCCCGCAACTGCAGAATTTGAAGAGCTCAATGGTCGGGCCTTTTCTGTGGTTATTCCTCAACGGACTCGGTAAGTGCAAGAATCATTTTCAGACACTCGTTGCTAAGAAAATAATCCTTGCGGGAAATAGATATTTTTGAAAAGCCGTATTTCTTCCTACAGATGTTTGGCAGCTGAGTGGTAACATGCTTAAATGGCCACCGTTTGCAATCACCGTTCATAATTAAGAAAATAAATTTGGTTAACCGCCCATAAAATTACTCGGGAGTGCAAAAATAATATTTTAGAAATACAACAAAAATTAATTTGGTTCTGTGACAGTATAATGAACTAAGCTGTAAAATTGCTAAGAATTACTTCCACACACTCGTTGTTGTTAAAACATTTTTTTGCAGGAAATTGATATTTTTAAAAAGTCGTATTTCTTCCTATCAATAATTGGCAGTTAAGTGGTAACATGCTTAAATGGCCATTCTTTGTAATCATTGTCTATAATTAGGAAAATGAATTAATAAACAAACCACAAAAAAGATTCAGAGTGCAAAAATAACATTTTAGTAATACAGAAAAAATTATTTTGTTTCTGTGACAGTATAATGAACTAAGCTGTATTATTGCTAAAAATTATTTTCAGACATTCGTTGCTATCAAAACCTTCGCAGAAAATTGATATTTTTGAAAAGTCGTATTTCTTCCCATAAATAATTGGCAGCTTTGTGGTAACATGTTTAAATGGCCACTGTTTGTAATTGCCGTTTATGATTAAGAAAATAAATTTAGTTATCAAACAAACAAACAAAAAAAAAAAAAAAAGATTCTTAGTGTAAAAATAACATTTTAGTAAAACAGAAGAAAATTTATATTCAGTAAATTACCGCCACTTAGCCAGGGTTGAATATACCTTGCCCTGCGTTCAATCGTCGAGTTGAACCGAACCATTGTTTCGGTCACTCGTCTGGTCTGCTAATTCTATATTAGCTACCAGTTTGTTTCGCACTCTTGGCTTCCTTAAGATGTTTTCCATCTCCAGCTCAGTCACTTTCCTATGCCGGGCTGATGAGTGCTAATAAGCACGAAACTGCAGTCCTCGGCTGGAAATGACTGAGCTGGCGGTGTATTTCACAGAAGAAAATGGTTTGGTTCTGGGACAGCCTGATGAACTAAGTATTGCTAAGCACCACTTTCAAACCCTCGTTGCTGTCAAAATCTTCCTGGAATTTGATATTTTTAAAAGGTTGTATTGTTGTTGATGGCGTGTCTGTACTAAACTACTACGGAAAGATTGGTGCCATTGCATTGAAAGGTTGGACGTCTTTGTTAACAGATAAGTCGACAAAAGAAAGATTTACAGCACATAGAGCGGAAATAACACCCCAGGCTCCGGCGGGAATCGAGCCCGCAGCCTCCGGCATACGAAGTGAAGCTTCTACCACACAGCCACGAAGGCCCCAAAAGGTTGTCTTTCTTCCCATCAATGTTTGGCAGTTAAGTATTAACATACTTAAATGGCCACCGTTTGTAATCACCGTTCATAATTGGGAGAATAAATTTGGTTAAGACCCATACAGCCACTTATATCTATTAGACATCTAAATTAGATCTAATTGATCTATAAAAGGTGAAAAATGTCTCAAGAATGTCTAATAAAAGTCCTGGATATCCTGTACTAATTATAGATATCTATTAGATGTTTAAACTTAGACGAAAGTTAGACATAGACTTTTTCAATATCTAATAGATGTAAAATGTTAGATCAAATTTAGATTTAGCTATTTTCAATATCTATTAGATGTTACTATTTTCTACCAAGTTAAAACATGTGCAAAAAGTTTTGTAATTTTTTTGAGTTCTTTTCGACTATGTATACATATCAGTGAGGCAGCGAAGGGGGGGGGGGGGGGGGTTGGGGCGTGAAAACACCCCCCAGAGACATTGGTTTTAACATAAATGCAAATTCTATAACATTAGTTTATGCATATGAGAGAGCTGTTTTAATCAAAAGACCACCTTTAGAAGGTATTTGTGATCAAAAGTTCCCCTTCAAAAGGTATTTTGATCAACCCCTCCCCTCCAGAAGGTGGTTTTGATCAAAAAATCCCCTTCAGAAGGTATTTTTAATCAAAAAATAAAAGAAACTCAACCAGAAGGTATTTTTGATCAAAAAATCCTTTCCACTAGGAGTTTTTTATCAGCAAGTTGGGCGGAACCACCGTAAACTACTCTTGCAAACGCTTGTTTGATGGATACTTGTTTCAATCCGGACACCCAGCGCATGCGCGATAGTACGTAGTCTACGGTTCGGCGCCAAACACGGAAAAGAAAACGAAGCAGGGAGCCATGATGGATTGACGTAGTAAGCTGCACGTTAGAACAGCAGAGAAAAGGTATTTATCAGTTTAATATTTATTCAAATGCAATTTTATTTCAATTGTAATTCAGAAGAATGCACGGGTGTTTATATTTTTTACTATCACGTTTCGCGTCAAAGCATTTCTTTGTAGCGTAGCACATGTTTCAAGCTCAATGTTAAGCTTTTTAAACTTTATGTTTATTTAAGTCAGCCTGTATGCATATATTCTAAATTATTCATACAGTTGGTAACAATTTTTATTTGACAGATTTTATTAAACCGTATGTTTTAATTCGATCGACTGTCGATGTCTTAAACGACCAAAATAAAGTTTCTAACTCCTATCTCAAATATACCTCAGTCTTTTTTTTTTTTTTTTTTTTTTTTTACGTTGTGTTGGCATTGAATCCTTTCTTTATGTTAATAGTTGATTACTTAATGCAAATAAAATGAATATCATTCCTAAAACAAAAGCAAATCAATAAGTGTAATTGGGAACTCCGAATATTCTGTGCAGTATTTATTTAATTAATATTCAGCTCATTTGTATTTTTAATATTTTTCACAATTAGTCAAGTGCATGCGGGGCAAGTGAAATAATTCATTTCGTTTACTTATTCAATCATTTACCAAATCATTTACGTATTCATTAATTAACTAATTTTTCCTTAATTTAATAATTCACTTATTAATTCACTCTTTCACTTATTTTCTTATGCGTTCGCTCTCTATTTTATTCACTCATTTATTTTTTTTTGTATCAATTAATAAATTAATTTATTTATTAGTTTATTGTTTCATTATCTTTTCATTTAGGGAATTATTATTTATTTGATTATTATTTTGTTCGAAAATTTTTCTCACAATCAAATAGAAAATATTTCATTTTTCACTTTGTCCCATAAAAAAAAAACGTGAAAAACTTATACTTTTTCTCGAAGGCTAAATTTTACTGCCAATAGTAACAAATAATGTTTTAACGCAAGTGTTATTTTATGTGTAATGTTATTTCTTTATATATTGTAATTTTCAAAACAAATTTCCTATTTGTTCATTTTGAAAAAACTCAGTCATCTTAACCATTTCGCTTTGCCCCACATTCCCCTACTATTTATTCTAACTTTTATTTTATGTTTTATGTTGAAACAGTTCTTGACCCAGGTGTAATTTTTTGTCTGATTAATGCTATACGACAAATTCAAATATTTTTATTATTATAAAATTATAAAAAAAACTGGGCATTTAAAATTTTTGTTCCGACATTTTTTTTTTTTTTTTTTTTTTTGACAAATGTGCCCAGCAGGGCATGTTAAAATTTTTAAGAATTTTGTAGCCCTGACCTCCTATTGTATATATAAATTTGTTAAAATTCTACTTTAAATTTTACTCTGTTAAACTTATTTTAAGTACCGTAGAGTCTCGAAAATCAGATGTTCATGCTTCCTCGGATTACAACGAAGCAAAATATTTCAATTTTCAGATGTTAATGAAAATCATTTCATTCTAACTAAAAATGTAACTAAAAACATTAAGCACCTCAAGTAGAGCAGAACTCAAAACTTTTAAGACTCTTTTGTATTTTGAATATTCGGTTTGTCTGCTGAATATTCAGTGTATCACTAAAGCGTTAGTTTTGCTTCAATCTATATATTAAATAAAATTCATAATTTTGTTAACTCGTTGCGAATTGTATTCCTCTTTGGTCTTTTCCTGAATACCTGGTAAATTTATCCATTTTACCACCCTGGCAGTGCCGACGAGATTCCATGTCAGCGTAGTCGGAAACTAGCGACTCCTCCTTTGAAGGGGCCCGGCTTGGAATCGCAGTAGACAAATTTAACAAGCTAAATGGGGGGGGGGGGGCTGCGATTAAACCGACAAGTGGCTTGTTTTAGCTCACGGCTACCCTGAAGCCTGAAACCTGGATCAATTGTACCTTTTTTTTTAGTAAAAACTTCTAAACAGAATAACTACAAATACACTGTTAAAACTACAGGATGCATTCGGCACCTTTCAGGGGAGAAACGCTTGTTCACCAGCGGCACCCAATACGGAGCCGAAATCGCACCTCTAAATAGGGTGAAAAACAGGCACCTTTTAAAAACTAGACAGCCGGAGTGAAAAAAAGGATCCTTCGGAGAGAGAAATGGCACCCTTACTATAGATCCTCCTCCCCCCTCCCCCGTATTGTGTGCGTTTTTAAATACAGTTGTGTAACTTTTTTTTTTTTTTAGTTTTGTTTTGATTTATGATATTCTACGTTTTGGACATTTTTCACATTGAACTCGGTATTGGAAATGATTAAAACATGTAATTACAGCATTTGATCATATTTCAGAGTTTTCAACATAGTTAAGAAGTGCTCATAGCGTTAATTCATCTGATCGTGCTCTAACTCAGTGTTTCTCAACTTCTTTTGACCCACGGGCGCGGTAAAAGCAAATGAAAAACTTTGCGGACCGGTGAAATCTGTATCGTTTTCTTAAAGAATCATAAAATAAATAATATGAATAATAACTCTGGGGTCGTTAAAAAACATGTGAAAAAATTCAGGGTTCTGATGTTTTTTTTTTAACAAAAAGTAATGTTAAAAATTAATAAAACAATAAATATCTACCCCTTCACTTGTATCAAAGATCTGTCACAAATACGTTATAATTTAAAAACGAGTAATTATTTAAAACATGTGAGAAATTATACATTTACTAAAACTTGACGTATTCCGAAAATGAAGCATAGCTGTACTTATGGATTTTTTAAATGATGAGCCAAAAATATTCAGGGATATTACAATTACGGAAAAACAAAATCGTTTCATAAACGTTAATCAAGAGTAACAAAAGAAACTGCACATAAAGTTTTTCAACAGTTAAATAAAAAACCAAAAGAAAGTTCTAACGCTTTCGAGGACTGCTAACAGGAAATGATTCTAACACTTGAATGAAAAAGCAAAAAAAAAGAAAAAAAGAGCTAGACTGAGAGAGATTTTTTTTTTTTTTCGCTATCTTTATGTTATAATCTACGAAGCACAAGAAACATTTTTATTAAGGTTCTTTTGGTGACTAATAAAAGCTGCTTATCGAGTATTCAAGAAAATAATGACAGATATTTTTAGTAGCGTTTTGAATGATGGAAATTTCACGATAGTAACAGTAAACGAGAACTAGAAGACTAACGGTTACTGTGAAAAGCAATAAATGCACTTTTAAACACTTAACTATGTTTGAAAGCCCTAAAAGCTACAAAGTGATCAAAAGCTGTACTTACTTGTAATTTCGGATAATTAATCCTAGAAAAGTTGGGTTTTAATCCAATAGTGTACTTCATTCAATGTGAAAGACACACAAACGCAATCATCATTTGTCCGCCATATTGAGGTGGTTGAATGTATGTCTAAGGCAAAAAGCGCATGCGCAATGAGTCTTTCTGCGATTGCATGATGTTCTGGCTCCTCTGCTCTATTTTCTAGCCTGTGATGCACCTTCAGGCACTATGCTTTCACCTTAGAGGGAATATTTTCACTCGTCTGGAACCCCTGCTTTTAACAGTGTATACTATTTGTTCTTCTCATTGAAGGAATATTTTACATCAAATTAAAATGCAGTAAATTAAATGTATGATCTTTTGTGAAATATTGATTATAAGCATTTCAAACGAACGGCCAGACTCCTGTCTTCAATCCCAATTTTCAAAATATTGGTGTATATTTCGTTCAGTATAAATTTTGTATGAAGTAAAACACTGCCATTATTGTTATCAGGGACCCTCTTAGTTTTCTGATAGGAACTTCAAATTTTACCGACTGGTGAAATACGGTTATTAACACTTGGAGGGGGGGGGGAGACTTGTGAACATGGCATGTTTTACATAACACTAATCTTGAAAAAATCTTAAATAATAGCAGTCCCAGTATTCGATCTCTTGGACAAACATTTGGAACAATGAGATTTATGTTTCTCTGGTCGAAACTTCTTTGTTTGAGCAGCTGTTTTATGTAATTTCATCTTTTTCTTTTACTTGGGAAAACATATTTTAAATTATTTAGTCAAACTTCATTATTTCAAATCGTTATATTGTTCTTTAAAATATGATGCATGTTCTGCATTTTTTAATCATGTTCCGAGGTGTGTCCGAGGTCTGTTTATATGTTCTCCCCAAAAAGGGCACATGTAAGCAATTAAAGACATTTTTTAAAAAAGTCCATGTCACAAAGAAAAGGCTACCTATTTAATCTTGGAGATATTTTGGTGCTGCGAAATTGATAATATTTTTTTGAAAAATAAAGAAATACAAAAAAATTGTTCTCATGTGTCCCTTTCCCCACTACAATTAATTGCAAGTTTTTACAATTAATTGCAAGGAATATTTGGGTATTTAAAAACTTGCAACTATATCTCCAGATTTGCCAAATCATCAGCTAAAATTTGCTGAATATGGAATTTTGACTAATACCTCCCTTCGGGGCATTCTGATTTTTATAAATGTATGTAGTTTTCTCGTAGCAAAACTTCAAGTAAGATGCAGTGCACATATAATAACATACTTATGTGTTCACTTTTTAATTGTTTTGATTTTGTCCTTGGTTTTGTAATCAAGTATTAAATCTACTTTTTCCTCCTTTTTTCGAAAATATCTTACTTTTCGACACTGAAAATGTTCTACGAGCTCTATAAATTTGATGCCATCTTTCTAGACATGTTTGTTGCACAGCATGATTTACATTTGCACTGATTATTGTTAACTATTTTGAGAAGCTGTTTAAAGAAATGGTTTAAAATTTAAAAACATTTCTTTGAGATCTCTATACAAAAAAAAAAAAAAAAAAAAAAAAAAGGAAAAAAATAACTTTTGTGTTTTAACACAAGGCTTGAAATATACCTGTGCAGAATGAATATTCTGATAATTATTGTAGGATTTTTTACCTTTATCGAAACAAAGTTTGCTTGAATAATTTCTTTTTTGCCTGTAGATTGCCAGATGATTTCATGTGTTTCATATGGCTTTATTTCGGAATTCAAATTAAACAAAACTGTTTTGCATATATAGCTTAACTGTAACTTAGGCTAGCTTCTAGCAATAACTTGTTTTTATTATTCAAAATATTAGCTCCATTAATAATATTTGTCCCCAATTTTAAAACCGGTTATATTTCCATAAAATAATTTTAGTCGACAATTTCAAAATAGTATTCTTGTTTGTTGACTTTACTTAGAGCTCTGGTTAAATGTATTAGCAAATATAGCATGTCCTGTCGTTTATTCTTATGTTTTTTTTATAGCTGCCTGTCAAAGAGTGTATAAGGATATATGGCAGCTGACATCAAGAAATAATGTGAGTTTTGAGTACAACATTTTTATTTTTATTAATAAACTTCATAAATAGGATTTTTTTTACAGCTGGGTTATCAGGTTTTTGACTAGTAACAGTCTTTCATAGTGTAAACTCTTGCACCTCTAGTCAAAAATGTTTACCATATCTTAGTAACCGCAACCTATCATATTTCCCAAGTTTTATTGAATGGCTTTATATCAAGTATTCAGCAGCAGAATAATTACTTCCCCTCTTATTTGCTTTCAAGGTAAATATTCATTTTCAATTTACTTTTAGGGGTCAAATAGGTCAGCATAGATAACACTTAAATATATTTAATATTTGACAAAAAGCAGTTAGAGGTGAAAATGATTGTTTTTTTTTAGATAAGTGCATTAATTATAAATACTTTTAAGTTAATTGGACTGACTCGATAGTAAATAATTGTGAAAATAACATTAAAAAAGAATATCATGCACTTGTATATATGTGGTTAGCTCTTTTTGAAAATCTTATGTATACATCCCACTTAGCATGTAAGCCAAATTAATGTATTTGGGCTATGTCAAAAATATATGCTAGCTTGAATTTTTAAAGAAGAAAAGGGAGGAAAACACAAAATCTTTTGAGTATGCATTGAAAATCAGATTTTAAACTTGTCATTTCATTTTACTTTTAATTCTTATCAAGTTTAGACCAGCCAATTACTCATTTAAAATTCAGCAGGATTTATGACAGCTTTTGCTATTTATAATTTGTATGTTTTTTCAGTAAGCTTTTGTTCACAAGCAAATTTGAACGATTGGAGTTTTTTAGTTTAAACCGGTATTGTATTTCCGTCATGTTTATAAACCTAACCTTGTTTGGAAGTAATAAATCCTACAATTTGTGTGGGGAATGCTACAAGTAGGTGTTGACAAGTCAAGATTTTTGCTTTGAGGAAAACTCGCCAAATTATTTTTTTCACTATTTATGGGGAATGTGAAGGCTGGATTATGCTATTAAACTATCATTTCTAAATTTTACTTAAAACAAAGTGTCTTCTTTCGATCAAAGATTTTCAACAAACGTGAAATATTCAGTATTTTTTAAGTTTGCTGATACCTACTTTTAGTAATTCTCTTAGGTGTTTAGTTAGGTTCTTTCATACATAATTTTCATCACGTTCACCAACAATTCCATCAATGTTATACTTAATTTTTATTATTGTTTTCATACTTTAGCTGAATTAAATGTTGAACTTCCATATGAGGCAGTGAGATTGCAAAACTCCGTAGCTCTGCAAAAAAAGTTATTTTGCGCAGCATTTCACAGTCGAGCGTTCAAGAGCATGAGGCATGACATAATGCTTAAAACTATCTTATTAAGTAAAAAATATTTATTTTTATGCTAGTGTTTAAAATGATTATTATAGCTCAAAAATAATTTAGATTTATATAAGCGATCATTTTTACAAGATCAGGAACTGATTTACAGATCCCCGAACTCTGGGCGCAAAGCAGATTAAGCCTTCTAAGAGAATCAACAAGTCTCAGCTAATATGAATAGTTTAAAATCCCAGTACCAAAATATAATTTTTCAGATGATAGCACATTCCTTGATTTACATAATTTCAAGGTCTCTTATAACACAGTTTCGGTAAGTAAAAAATCAATCTACTTAACTTTTATGATTTGTACTGAAACCAAAAAGACGAGGAATGATAATCAACAGATTAAAGGGATAGCTTGAAATTGATTTTATAGTGTTACTGGTTACGACTTAGATCTGAAATAAACTTGAGGGAATTTAAGAACTCCAGAATGGAACAGCGACCTATTTACACAGCCCCCAACTCCAGTTCCGTAGCAACCTTCAGTAAACATAATGTTCTTCCCTAATTTTTTTTTTTTTTTTTTTTTCTTTTTTTTTTTTTTTTTTTTTTTTTTTTTTTTTTTTTTTTTTTGAGACAAACAGCCTATAATTGAAAAAAAATCTACGAATGTCTCGAAAAAAATTTCGATATATAGACACAATTTTTCTATGTAATGAACATAGAAATTTGCTGGGATTTCAATGTATAGAAAATTTTGATATGTGGAGGTTCGATAAATGGAGGTTCGACTGTATTTCAGTATCTTATTCCATTCGGATTTTACATCCTGATGAAATTTTTCAAAGTGACAATTTTTATTTCTGCGATAATAAAAAATGCTAGTCGCATGTTGTGAGAAAATAAATTTATCTTTTTTTATTTATCAGTCAATGTTGAATGAATATTTGCGTGTAAGGCAATTAAAATATGGAAAATCTATAAAACAATAAATGTATTATGCTAAGAATTCAACAACTTTGTGGGGGAAAAATTATTAAATTAAGGTTTTTTAGAAACAAAAAATACTTTTCATGCTATGAGGGATATTTTAAAATGGGATCGGGTAATTTAAACATTTTGTTAAAACATGTCTAGAAAATACTTTATAATCTGAAGAAAAGAAATTTGTGAGGGTTTTATTCTTTCATAATATTTATTTTTTATTATTATTATTAATTTTAATTTTAAACTTTAACATATTTTTAAATTCTCCATTCTGCAATCTCTTAACACAGTTTGAAGTATAGAATATTATAAACAATTAAACTGTTGATATAGTATTTCATACATGCAAAAAAGGTTATTTTTTGCCATGTTTCTAGAGGAGAGGTGCTTTTAGGGAGGTCTTTCTAATCTTTAAATTAAAAAAGTTGTCTGGGATTCTTACTCAAAAGCATAGTTAGCGCTACTATGCTTTTACTATCATAATCAAAACAGAACTTTTGAAATTTTAATTTAGCCTCTAAATTGTATCAGACATGGAAGATCAGATTTGATAAAGTTATAAAATATATTATTTACCAGAAAGCAATTAAGAGACAGCTTCAACTTCAGACATTTGCAGTCCTAATTCATAAGTTATGCTCCTCACCAATATTAGGTGGCGAAGAGCATAGGCATCTGTTGCGCACAAAATGTCACACAATTTGGAGTTTTATTTAAAAAAAAAAAATAGGTTAACTTAAATTTTCACTGATATGCCCAGTTTATACATGACCCTATCTAGCATGCTGAAGTATCAGAAATCGACTTTGGCCTACGTAGTTTGTAAATTGAAATTTAGTCATGTCTGTTGGAATGTGTCTTGATCAGGCTTAAATGTGAAACTATAAGTTAGATTGATGTATGCCGTTAAGAGGAAATCAGAAGAACTGCACTCTTTCTGTTAATATCAATCTTACAATGTAAGGTCCTCAAGTAATGTTTAAACACTTCAGCAATTAAAGTGTTCTTTATTCCAAAAATTACTCATGTAAAACTTTAGAAACTGTATTTTTCATAATGAGTTTTTGGTTAAGGCTGGGCTGAAAACGCTTCTGTTTCCTCTATATCATTTTTCAAATCAAGAGAAACATCTTGTACTTTTCTTATATTTATATAAATATATATTTTAACTTTGATTTTTTTTATTCATATCTATCATTTAATCTTTCAAAATGATTTTTTTAATGTAAAATCTGCAAATGTGACTAAAAGGAAGTATGCTTCTAGGGAATGTCCTATTTCTTATATTTTTTGTGAGAAAAAAATATTTTATTTTTCCTCCCTTGATCACTTTGATTCCTGTGAAGCTGATTGCATATTTAAAATTCTTTTGCAAAGGATGCTACAGTGAAATTTTTTTTCCACGTTTTTTTAGGTGCAGTTAGACAGTAATCCTTCCTTGAGAAGACCGAGCATGATGCCGAACTCGTAAAAAACTGGCTGCGGCAAGCCAAAGCCAGATGTTGTAGTAACCCCCTCAAGCTTCCTCATTTTGTAACATACATAACATACATTCTGTTGTAAACATACATTCTGTTAAATAAAAAAATCCTAAAATATATTTTTTTGTAGTTATTTGAGTTTACTATTAATATATAGAGTAACTGTGTGAAGCTCAAGCTATACCATTAGAAACTAATGCTGTCATAACTAGTTTTTTGTGATTTCACTTTTATCTTTTACATATATTGTCAAATAAAAAACGGTCATTATATTTTCAGTGTTTTGGACGTTTTCTTTCCAGTTTAAAATAAATTGCTGAGAACTTTGATTTTCATAATTACGAGTCTCAAATAAAAATCGCAAATTACGCACTCTTTATTTTTTAAGTGCCAACCTATCTGGTGATCCTGAACGGAAATGGAGGTTGCTCCAAGTAAGTTAGGAATAAATTTGTACAGGACTCATGAAAGAGTCGAACGTGCACAGAACGCAAATACCCTGTATCACGTGTTCAAATATGCAAAAGAGTAATAATTTTATTTAGAAAAGATGAGCCTGGAGTATCTGATAAGAAGATGAGGCTTTTTTTTTTTTTTTTGCCATAAATACAGTTTAATAAATATATTGAAGATTCAGAAAAGTTATTTTATCTTTTTGAGTACATTATTAAAATTTCTTAGTATTTTTTAAAAAAAGATTCTGTTATTACTTCTACCAAAGTATACGATCGATCCTCCTTACAACAATCGTGCTCATTCAACATTACTGTTGAATTCATACAAATGCTTGCAGAATCGCCTCTATTTAAAATTGGTTAAAATGCTAAAATTCTGTGAATTTAAATTACTTGACAACAATTAAAATACTTTTTTTTTTCAGAAGATGAACATGCTCAAATATCGCTTCAAACAAGTTAATATCCATTGAAATTGAGAGATATCTAAGTAAGGTTAAATTGAGAGATATTTATGGATTTCTAAACTAATATTTAATAGAAATTTTAGTAAATCTCTAAATTTTCCATATTATCTCTTCAATGTCTAAATAAGGTTCAACAACTGGATATTTAAATATCTATAAGGCATCTGGTAATATTTTTTAGATGTCTATTAGATCTCTAAATTTGACATATTACCTATATTCAACGTCTACGAATGTCTAAATAAAGTACAAATATTAGATATTTGAATATCTATAGTAGAACTAGAAATATTTATTAGATGTCTATAAGATATCTTAATTTGGTATATTACCTCTATTCAACGTCTACGAATGTCTAAATAAAGTACAAATATTAGATATTTGGATATCTATAGTAGGTCTAGAAATATTTATTAGATGACTCTAAGATATCTTAATTTGGTATATTATATCCATTCAACATCTAAGAATGTCTAAATAATGTCGAATTACTGGATATTTAGAGATCTTTAAGACATGTAATAGATGTAAAAGAAGGTGACATTTGATGCTCTAATAGATATCTATGAGATATTTTTGGACATCTAATAGATCATTTCCTAAATGTTAATAGATATCTAATAGATGTAAGTGGCTGTGTGGGGAGTTTATAAAAAATACTCAGATTGTAAAAATAGCGTTTTAGTAAAATAGCAAAATTTAATTTGGCTCTGTGACTGCAAAATGAACTAAGCTGTGATATAAAAATTACTTTCAGACACTTGTTGCAGTCAAAATCTTAACAGCAGAAAATTGATACTCTTATGAGATACTCTTCCTTCCTATCAATATTTCGAAGTTAGGGGAAACGAGGGAGGTTTGATCCTTAGGGAGACTTGACACATGAGGATTTTTTTTCCATGAAAAGAATATTCAAGAGTCATTCTTTTTAAAGCTGAACACTTGTGATAGTTGATGTCTTCAATTTTCGTAAAAATTTCAGGAAGTGTTAGTGGTACTATAATAAGAAAAAGCGAAGTTTCTTTTAAAAAAAAAAGAATTGATTTGTTTGTCCTTGAGTAGAGGTCAAAGTTTAGGGTCGTATAAAAAAAGAGCTAAATAAATGATTGCTTTGCTTCAAAAGCAAAAAGTGAACAAGCCAATTATTTTAAATGTGGATACTACTTGATACTAGGTACATGCTAGCATAAATATTTTGGTTGCTCGCTCCTCTCTTTGAGGGCAAAGGTCAATTGAAAATTCTACCTTTTAAACATTTTTTGCCCTGTTTGAGCCCAGATATCTGCTAAAGCCGTGAGTTCCCCTCGGAAATAAGTATATGACTAACTACTCACTACAGTATAGTACTATGAAAAACATAAAATGGTATTGGTTTCTCTTGGCTTTAGTAGTTAAACGGTCTCAAAGTTGATGATTTTTTAAAAATTGAAAAGTTTAGAGGTCAATAACTTTGTGCGCGACGGGTCAAAAAATTTGGGACACAGCTGTAGTTATAGTCCGAGTGGTCTAGTTTAAGGTCCAGGTTAGAAACCCGTGGCAACTAATCAACTTTTTTTAATTACGCGGTCTCAAAGTTGATAATTTGAAACAAAAAAAAGAATCAAAGTTTTAGGTCAACTATTCTAAAAAGGCTGATTCAATAATTTGGAGCAACAGCTGTAAGTATACTCTAATCGGTGTATTTTTAGGATGAGGTCAGAAAATCATGCGATCTAATCATCTTGCTTAATTAAACGGTCTCTAAAAATTATGATTTCAGTATAAAAGAGTGCTTTTTCACGAGTTTACACACTGTAAAAAAAATCCGGAAACGTTTCTGAGTATATCGTGCAGCTGCGGTTCATGAAATTTTCAAAAACGTTTCTAAGTATTTCGGAATTCTCTTTCTATAATGTCCAGAAACGTGTCTGAGTATTTCGGAATCCTCTTTCAATGTTTCTGAGTATTTTGGAATACTCTTTCTGTATTTTTCAGAAACGCTTCTGAGTATTTCGGAATCCTCTTTCGGTAATTTCCAGAAATGTTTCTGAGTATTCTGTGCAGCTGTGGTTCATGAAACTTTCGAAAACGTTTCCGAGTATTTCGGAACTCTCCAAACAATTTTCAAAAACGTTTCCGAGAATTTTAGAATCCTTTTTCCGTGATTTTTTCTAAAATATAATTCTTTACTATAGTATTGCATACCATATCAGTTTCAGTTCTTTCATATCTAGCAGCAATGAAACAAGCAATTTTAGAATCATTTGTGGATTTTTTTTTTCTGAATTTCTAATGACAAATAGCATGGTTAACAGCGTAAAATATGCACAGTTATAAATGTTTGAAAATTTATGAAATAATATAGTAGTTTCATTCCTAATCACAAAATTGTCAGGGAATGGAAGGGGGGTACTTTCTCAAAAGTGGGATTGTTTGTTAAACAATCTTAAACTTCAGTTTTTCTCTCAATATTTTCAAGACAAAATTATCAACATATTGTATTTTTAATGCAGAACTTAAAAACATATCTTGTATCAAACTTGATAGCTTTTGTTTTCGGATAAAATTTGACAGAACTTACCTTCCCTTCGCGTCAAGGACGAACAAAGTGTACTGAAAAGTGCCAACAGAGAAATTGGTGAATTTAAATATGACACCAAGTCCTCCTGTTGGAACCATTCGGGTTGATTCTTCTGTTCTTGCCCTTTTCCAGTTCATCACAAATATAAATACTTAATCAAAATAGGTTACTGATTTTATTTTTACAATGTGCGCAAAATGCATTATGTATTTTATTTATTAAAACATTGAATTCTATTGCATGATTACTCCATTTCATATATACGAGATTCCCCCCCCCCCACACCATAAGAGTGATGGTGAACCCATAAAATGCTATAAAGCGCCCCCCCCCCCCCCAAAAAAAAAGCAATCCCTGAAAATGTCAATGGCAGTCTGCGTGGTGAACGCCCCTCGTCTTCTCCCTATATGTACATTGTATATTAATAACATAGTATTTAAAAAATGATCACTTTTAAAACAATGACATGAAATAATATTTCTTTTTATTTCGGCTTGTAAATCCAGCTGTTCCATTTTTGCCACTGACTCATTCCTCCTGACTGTCCTACATTAAACTAGTATATCCACGAAGGAAATGTTATTTACCGAACAACTAATGTCAAGGAATTTTTTATTGTCCACCACATTTAACAAAATGAATAAGCACATGAATTAATTGTATAACTATGTTGCTTACTAATAGATAACTGAGCCATTTTCTAATGGTATAAATATTTTTAAATAAATGAATAAATTATAATAAAAAAGATAAATAATACTGGCACATTTTTTGTGAGGCATATTAAAATACTAGAAAACATTTGCATTACCATATTTTTAATGAATTAAACAATTGATTTTTTTTTTTTTTTTTTGAACCAATGTATGTATATCCAAGTATTTCGAAATAACTTTTCTGTGATTGCTTTTCAAATATAAATCTTATTTCTTTTGCGTAATTAATCAGTTTCAATTGGTAACAACAAATAGTACACTGCGCACATAGGTATGTAGGATAACAGTAACAATTGGAGCCTCATCAAATGCAAATCAACAAAAATATAAATGTATATAACAACATGTTTTAAAATATTCGTTAATACTTACAAATGAACATGAGCGGAAGAAAATCTAAGTACCTCCATTACAACAGAAAAAGTAATCCAAAGGGTTTCGTTTCATTAAGTATAAAAACGGGTGTTCAAACTATTTACGCTTGAACACACAATATATATGTAATCATGGTCGCACCGGCAATTGTAAAGAAGCAAATCGTTATTAACTAACTTAATAGCTGCGTACATCGTCTAAAAAATCAAGGGCAGCCCGAAATGCAAAGGCGTAAAACTAGTTTCGACACAATTTACTACTCTCTAGACATGAAATAACAAGCAATCCAATGCTAAACAGTTGCTGACTGCAGCAGCCATAGAAATGGAAAAAAATAAGCTCTCGTTATTTCCGACTCACTGGCGCCAGTGTTGGAAGGATAAAATAAGTTTCGAAGCATTGCGCCTCACTTCCGCTTCTAGATTTCTTGAAATAACAAAAAGCTTTCTGAATATTGAGGAGTTCGCTATTGGATGAAGGATTCTTATTATTTCGGAAACGTTTCCGATATACCCAGAAACGTCTCCGAAATTTGTTACAGTGTGGAGCAAACTTGACTTTTGATGCTCCATAACACACCCATACGCAGTATATACATTTTTTTTTTTTTTTTTTGAGTGTGTTCAGTTCGAGTTTCTTCTTCACTCTGGATCAGTCAGGTAACTGGGTCCCGCAATTTAGATTCTCATTCTCCCTATTGGTCTCGTAGTAATCAACCCTACAATATGAGGAGTGATATGATTCTCCGAATCCAGAGGCTCTACCAGTAGACACAAACCTTCCTGTTCTCGGATTGCACACTGATTTGTTAGGTGAGTCCTCCTCCAGCTCAGTCAATTCCTAAGTCGGGCTGATGAGTGCTAATAAGCACGAAACTGCAGTCCTCGGCTGGAATGACTGAGCTGGCGGTGCATTTCATGAACAATGGAATAGTTTTTTCTTCAGAAAAATAAATAAATAAATAAATCGTATACTGAAATGTAGATTCTTCTAATGAGTTTTTGACCCTTTGTAAAAATAAAAAAATTTCTGCCACAAATTGAAATTACGCTTTTCATTTAGCTAAACTATGAATATTTATTAGAATACGAAGTAAAAAAAACATTAAAATTACTAACAACTTGATGAGTAAATTATCATTTTTTTTCTTTCGTTCAAAAAACAAATAGATAGTCACATTTTTACTACACTCGAAAAGCTACGCTTAAAAAACGAACTTAGTTCAACTGATTTTGTATTTTAACCGTTCGGTTAAATGATGAACACGTGCTGCCATCTAAGCCATAACGGTTCAAGCAGCCTGCCATAATAAATTTTCAAAATTTTCAAAAATAAAAACACTTTTCTTCAATATCTTAGATAAGTTTTTTTTTTTAGAGCTATAAACTAGTTGAACTTCGGGCTGTCCGACATTATAGCTAATTTAGATTAATATTACGCATTATTTATACTCATAGCACACAACAGATAACACACGTAAGGAAATTAAATACGACGGAAATTTTGCTTGGCGTTTCGACTCCTTTATGAAGGATACAGTTATTATTCATATAATTTGACTATTAACCGAAGGGTGTTCTTTCTTTTTTTTTTTTGAGCTTTGACTCCGTTCAGACCACTAAGCATTATGTAAGCATAAAAAAAGTATTAGATTTAAAAATTCATTTCTCAAGGAAATCCTTTTTGTGCAGAAAAACTTTTTCATTGTATGCTGAAATGTATTGCTGAAATACAATTTTCTCATAGCAGTGTTCGACCTTTTGTATGAATGGAAAAATACTACGCCAAATTGAAATTACGAGTTGCACCCAGTAAACCTTTAACTATTTATTCGAATACGATGTAAAACATTAAAATTATTATGAACTTCATTAGTAAGAAATCATTTTCTACTCCTCTGCTTTCTGATTTATGGGGGGGGGGGGAGAATGCATTTTGTCTACGTTCGAAAAATTAACTTAAAAACTGGACTCAGCTCAACTGGTTTTGGTTTTGAATTTTAAGTGTTCGATTAAAAGAAAGACATGTGCTGGCATTCAAGCCGTAACGGTTAAAGCAGCCTGCTATGCGAAATTCTATCAATTTTCAAAATTAAAAACACTCACTTTCAATCTAATTTATTATTTCTCTAGAATGTTTGTTTCAATTGCTACGCGAGATCTTCCTCTCATTCCTTAATCAAATTCCATGTTTTACGAATAATTTTACAGCATATCATGCTGGCTAAGAACAAAACATGACGCATGGTCTTTTTTTTTTTTTTTTGGCAAAAAAACTTTTTAGCTGTTTTTTATTACACATTGCTTCAATGAATAGCATTCGAAAACGAAGATACAACTGCTCGGTTGGTTGAAAGTCGTGCTGTTAATCAGAATGGCGCCAATTCAAATCCGTGCCATCTCTTTAATGTTTCTTTTTTTCCGTCAGATGCTCACATAGGCAGGACTGTAATTGCCACAACCCGTTTTTTCACATGCACAATGACTGCTTTTTCACGAGTCACTCGGTTACACTTTTAATGATATTTATGTTTGCATTGAAAATAAGTACAACTAAAAGGTGAGCGATGATCACATTATCACAACGTTGGATTTAACGAGATTTTGTTGCTGATGTCTTCAAATTACATGTCTTCTTTTTTACGTTTACTTTTTTCCATTTACTTTAATTCGTTTAAATTTTTTCGATTCTTATTCATAATGTTCTTTCTTTGAAATTTTTAAAAAGCTAAATGCCACATGAAACGATTCGAAGAACAGTGCGGAGTTCTGCACGAGTCGACTAGTGATAAAGTAATATAATTGCCCTTCAGCAATTTCTTTAGTTTTTCCAGTAATTTATTATTTCAATGAAACGCATTGAACAATGACTTTTTCCCCATTATCTACAACCACATCTGTAACTCCTACAACATTTTTGAACATATTTTGACTCATCATTTTATAAAACACAACAAGGTAGTAATAAATCAATTTTCATCAGTAAAACTTTTAAAACAGTATCAAAAATAAATAAATAAATAAATAAATGAATGAATGAATGAATGAATGAATAGATAAATAAATAAATAAATAGATAAATAAATAAATAAATTAAATAAATAAATAAAAGTAATACATTTCAAAACAGAGCAATTGATCAACACAAAAGGAATCCATTTGTTATCGCTTTACTCTTTTCAAACAAAGAAGGTCATATTAACCCCGAGAAAAAAAAAAAAAAACACTGAAGTTAAAGATATACTGCTGGCAAACTTAGAAACAGAGTAGCCTTAATCACCCGGAATAAGGCACGCCATCTATACAGAGCAACAAATGTCCTTATACTCGAATAAACAAAGCGATTATGAGGATGAAACGCTTTGTTCAGGTGATTACTCATAACAAAACTTGTGCTTGACCGATCTCCATTCGTGACGTCGAATTGATTTTTGTTGACAGCAAAACTCAGTGCATGGTTTATGTATAATGAGCGGAAATTATGTGCCAATGTGGTTATATATTTATGTAATTGCATTCTCTATAATTTCGTGTACATTCAAAAACGTTAGGTTTTGCTGTTCAAGAGGCATTTTAAGAGCATTTCAGGGTCGGACTGGGAATAAAATACGGTTCGGGCATCCAGAGAAGACCGGCGCCTCTCCAATTAAAAAAAAAAAAAAAATCTCCCATTCATTATCGATTAAATGTTCACTTAATATTCAAAAGCAAAAATTATAAAAAAAATTTCATAATTTATTTTAAACTGCAGAACTAGTAACTAAGTACTAAAAATAAATAACCAAATATTGATTTATATAATGTGCTAACATTTATTAACATCAATAAATATCATTTTATTAAAAGAAAAACGAGCTGCTGTGTGCATCACATGACTTCTTTTTACTCCAATTTAATGTATTTCCCCATTATTGGCAATTTTAATGTGATTCAATTGTTTACCTCTCTAAATATCACCAACAGTGGACAAATATTGAAACCAAATTTTTAAAAAAAGAAAAAAAATCTCCAAATTTGTTGTCAAGTTGCCGATAAAACTTGGCGACCAAAAGACTGGCGATATATCGCCTAATGTCCGATAAATTATAACACAACTTGAAGTTACATCGAAATTAACAATGATTTCCCCCCAAAAGAGGCAAAAGATCCCCTTAGGAACACTCGAATGCAACCAAAAGGGAAGGTGCACAACTAGACTCCACTAGGAGTCTACGTACAGAATTTCAACTTTCTAGGACTTACAGTTTTT
Organism: Uloborus diversus; assembly: GCF_026930045.1. Classification (NCBI taxonomy): domain Eukaryota; kingdom Metazoa; phylum Arthropoda; class Arachnida; order Araneae; family Uloboridae; genus Uloborus; species Uloborus diversus. Next base: position 30,075,291 of record NC_072733.1, on the reverse strand, counting down.
GAGTTATGCGAGATACATACACACATACGCACATACATACGTACATACGGACGTCTCGAGAAAATTCGTTGTAATTAACTCGGGGGTCGTCAAAATGGATATTTCGGGTATCTGTACGTTCCTAGACATATATCTACGTGTGATCGGGTCGAAAAAAAAACTCAACATTCATTCGGGGGTGAGAAAAATGGAAATTAAGGCCGATTTTTGAGTGAAATTTTTTTCGCAAATACAATACTTCCTTTTTTGTAAAAGGAAGTCAAAATTTTGGTCCTGAAAACTTCTGCCCTCTGAGCAGAAAAAAAAAACAATTGGAGGAGAGGGGGCGCGCGTAATGCTTCAGTCAAGGTACTGTTTCTGGTCAAAATAGATAATTTTCCAGGGGCGCCGACTCCGAGGGTATTTCAATACTCTAACATCCCCCCCCCCAAAGAAAAATATTTGCAGGGATGCCGGGCACCCCCACCGGCAGCGAGCGGAAAAATGAGGCCTTACAAAAAGGGACGATTTTTTAACAATTTAGTTAAGCAAACATCGTGACACGAGATTTATATATATATATATATATATATATATATATATATATATATATATATATATATATATATATATATATATACATTAGGGTGGTCCTTATTTATATGGGAAAAAAATTTTTTCGAATTCAACAAGTGACGCCTCCTAGTTTTGTGACACTATAATAAAAAGTAATCGGTGCAAAATTTGAACTCGATCGGTCAATAATAACACGTGCCCCTAGGACGTTGAACTTTAACACTTTTGATAATTTTCTCACAAATCTTCGAGTTTTTACTTCAGACCCCGTACATCGTTTCTCCTACGTTTGCAAAATATTTTTACAGCGAGGTAGCACTAAAATTAATCTTTTTGATTACTTCATATCGTCTAAAGATTTTACATTGAATAAGAATGAAGTAGTGCTTTAGAAACTTGATCTTAATTGTACGCTTTTCTCAATGTATCTCAATCGTGTGCATTTTTTCCCCGATAGTCTTGGACTGTCTGTAAAATACTAAATTGCTTTTGTGACTCATATTTGGTAAATTGATTGGGAAATTCTTCGATTAATTGGGCTCATCTTTCAGTTGTCTCATTCACAACTTTCAGCGTTTTAACGATATCTCTTCCCTTTAAATAGCTTCCTTCATTTTGCCATGAATCAGGATCAAATAGGAAAACATCTTTTGGTGTTTGTAACTTATCAAACAGTTTTATTGACTTGTAATTGATTTTATAAAGAGGAAGATCTTTACTAAGAAAGTATTCCAAATCATCTACTGTTATCTGAAATTTTTTATACAGTCATCAGACACGTCTTCCTATTCAGCAAGCATTTTTTTTTTTTTTTTTGAAGTAGTATTTTCCTATCTTCAAAGTTAATTCCTTCATCCAATACGGACAAAGCTACTAGTTCATCCCCTAAGTACCATAAGTGATTTATGAATTTTTCAATCACTGCTTCTGTTGCATGTTTGTCATCATTTTGTACCCTGCAGATTTTTAGACACTAGACTTTATATTAATTTAAAAGGCCTAGAATGGGTTGCTGCGAAAAACTATATCTTCATACAACATTTAACTGTAAAACAGCATTTACGGGCATTCTCTTCATGTAAGGTCAATTTAAATTGTTTCCTAAATATATAAATATTCAATCAATAAATTCCTTTTGCCACCCATCTGGCTCACAGATAAGCTCCAGGTAAACATATCCCTGTAGGAGGGAGGACTTCACCAAGCAATATTATTACACGTTATGAGAATTCTCTGTAATATTTCTTGATTCCGCTTTCTACGAAAAAATAATATGTCATCAAATTCTTCTTTTAGAATTTAAGTGGTATGTGTACTTTTTGAATTTTAAAGCGCTTAAATAATGGAATATCGAGTCTAAAACTAAGAAAGGCAAGAACTTCTTTAAAGACACTCTGCAGTACGATTTCAAGTGCATGATGATAACAATACAAACGCAATATATCACCGTTCAGCTTTTGCTCTAAAAAATTACATGCACAATTTATACGGCCGGTATTGTAAGCGCTGTATAAAACACTACAGCTTGAACAGTTAGCAATAAAGAGCAATCATCTAACATATCATATACAACTGAAGAAATATCTCAAAAATTCTGAGTAACTGTTCAACATTGGGACCTGAAGCTATTATGGTAAGTCTGTCGGCGTTTTTTTTTTCCAGTTATATCTGGATGTAGCTTTGTATCCCAGGGAATAACTAAAAAATCTAAATTTAAATTCATGAAATCTGATTTTACCTCTCGAAGATTTTCTCTTGCTCTCTTAAGGGATGCACGATTGATCATAAGGTTATTTGGATTTAAATTTACCGCATCTACATAGGCTGTTAATAAATGAGCAGCATCTTTGTCCCTAATATGGTATTTGTCTAACATTGATGAAATGCGAGCAGATATCAATAGTTGTCAAGCTTTTTTGCGTTGTGGTAGACCAGATATAGAAAAAAGGTTCAACAGGTTAGGATAGATACCCATTTCGGTTTCTAAATCTTGTGAATTGCAAGAGGAATTTGATGATAATAAAGTACTATGTACTGAAATAGAAGACAATTAAAAGTATAGATTTTTACATTATTCCGATCTGGAATTTTTTTTAATTTATATTTTAGATATGGAAAATAAAGTTTATTTTTATGGTAGGGTAATCGAGGATTTTTTAAATTTAAATTATAAGAATGCATAAATATTTAAGTATATAACTAAAGAACAGCGAATTAAAATATAATTGTCATTACTTATATTTATAGCATGGAAACCTAGTGACCCTATTTGCCACACCTATTACATACACAGAAAATTTTCTAAATCAACACCCCCAAAGCCTGGAGGAGGCAATTTGTTGTTGTCAAAAATCATTCATTAATGGCCTTTAGAATCCCTTGTGTGTATCTTGGTGGAAAGAAATGTTCCCCTGCCTCTTGTTTTTTTTTTTTTTTTTTTTTTTTGAAACTAGCGCGAATAGCGGTATGCCAGTCTCAAGGCCATTGGTGTACATGTACCCTATGTAATATGTAAAATTTTACAGAATGAAAGTGAGAGAATGGTTGGTCTGGAAGTAGCAACATCTATTGGGGTTCAAAATTACTTTAAATATGAAACCTAAGAACATTTTTACATAAAAATGAGAAAATCCGCAAATTTTTCTTCGAAACTCAAAAAAGGGGGCCCTAGGGGCACGTGTTAATATTCATGGATTGACTTAAAATTTTGCATGGATCATTTATTTGTATAATGGAACAAATTGAGGGGGCGTCGTGTAAAATATCTACAACTTCAAAAATAAGGACCACCCTAATATATATATATATATATATATATATATATATATATATATATATATATATATATATATATATATATATATATATATATATATATATATATATATATATATATATATATATATATATATATATATATATATATATATATATATATTAGGGTGTCCCAAAAAATTGAAAGTCGTTTTTTTCTAACGCATACCCTCTTATTTTTACTTCCTTTTACAAAAAAGGAAGTATTGTATTCGCGAAAAAATTTTCACTCAAAAATCGCCCTTAATTTCCATTTTGCTCACCCCCAAATGAATGTTGAGTTTTTTTTTTCGATTCGACCACATGCGGAAAAGTGCCTAAGAATGTATAGACACGCGAAATATCCATTTTGACCATCACCGAGGTAATTACAACGACTTTTCTCGTGACGTCTGTATGTATGTGCGTATGTGTGTATGTGCGTATGTGCGTATGTATCTCGCATAACTCAAAAATGGTATGTCCTAGAAAGTTGAAATTTGGTACATAGACTCGTAGTGGGGTCTAGTTGTGCACCTCCTATTTTGGTTGCATTCGGGTGTTTCTAAAGGGGTCTTTTGCACCTTTTTGGGGGGAAATCATTGTTAATTTCGATGCAAACTCAAGTGGTGTTATAATGTGGCGGTCACTTGGCGATATATCGCCAGTCTTTTGGTTGCCAAGTTTTGTCGCCAACTTGGCGAAAAATTTGGCGATTTTTTTTTTTTTTAAATCTGCTTTCAATGTGGCCATTGCTAGTGATATTTAAAGAGTTAGAGAGAGAATCCCATTAAAATTGCAATAATAGGGAAATAGCATTAAATTGGTGTAAAAGGAAGTCATGTGATGCACACATCAGCTCGTTTTCCTTTTATATCAAAACCGTTGCAAAAAAAAGTTTCATGCAATTTGAAGCACGGTAACCCGTGCCGACTTGCGCCTAAACGTGTAAATAGCACGTGCATTCCTAAGCAAGCGAACGCAGACGACGCGATACTTTGCGAAGCTCAAAACAGCTGTAAATGGTGCATAGAAATCAAATCAAAACAGAAAAACAGATGTTGGGGGCTTATCCGTGGCAATGTGCAAAAAGTTAAACGGGTCAGTACGAATACCCTCTGATCAGTGAGCGCAATATAGTTCTTCCATAGTGAGCGAAACATGGCAATGGAATTGCGTAGTTCGATAAAAAAGAGAGATTTTTAATAGGAGTCGTAAAACATCAAATTAAGGGCTCAAAACTTCCCTCAGCGAACTAGTTCTGTCTGTTCTGTTTTATAAAATTCAAAAAGTAAATTTGACCACCAGTGAAAGTGCAAATCTCGCTACTCAGGAATAAATCATCTTTTGGGAAAAGACATACGTATTTCCACCAAATCGTTGCCAAATTGTGTGAATAAACTTAAAAACCTGTATCAAATTTGGAAAGAGTTACAAAGAAATGCAAAGAAACTTCAAGAAGTATTCATGCAGCGCCAACTAGAATTTATGAGTAATTTAAACAATTTATTTTATATTGCACACATGCTGATGCACTTAAGTTAATCAAAATGGAGGAAGATAGGATTTTTCTTGCAACTGGAACAATATATCAGAACCTGGAACAAGGTATACCAGAACCTGGACCAAGTAAATCAGAACCTGGAACAAGTATACCAGAACCTGGACCAAGTAAAATCAGAACCTGGAACAAGTATACCAGAACCTGGACCAAGTAAATCAGAACCAAGAACAAGTAAATAAGTAATGAAGAGCGATTTTATTACTCAAAAGTTAGTTGCTGCATTGGACAGGTGTCAGTTAAGTAACGAGATTCTGTGTTTATTCTTGAAGCTACTATTGACGCACTTGGGTGTAACATTGATGAATTTCCGATAAGTAAATATTTTCAATTCAAAGAATTCGAACCGACGACGAGCAGAAGAAGCGCGAGGAAAGAATAAAAACTTTGAGAGCTCAAAAATCAGAAGATCGCTAACCTATAGTTATTTCATATGGATATGAGGAATAACTCATTGCTGTGCCTAAACTGGATAATTCTACAGGAAAAGAACAGGCACAGGCTGTTTGGAAGGCAGTTTTAGATTGGAATCTCGAAGACAAAGTTCAAATTCTCTATTATGATACTACAGTTTCCAATACAGGTCGTTATAATGGTACTTGTGCCCTTCTAGAGCAAAAATTTGATAGATAAATGCTTTCCTTTGCTTGCCGCCATCATATATATAAAACTGGTATTAAAGGCAGTATTCGAAATGAAAATTAAACAAGTCTCAACAAACCCTGATATTCCACTTATCAAAAATCTCATAGTCTCGGAAAAAACATCGATCCCACTAAAATACAGTGCTATAGAGAAACTGCGGAGTTGTTTCAAACTGTACCCGAACTTGAAAATCAATTTGGTTTTTACCGTGCTGAACTTACAAATGTTACGGTCAGGGGTGGTTCTCGAGAGTTCATAGAACAGTCTATCATATTTTTAGGTGGAGATACAGAAAATAAATTTAAAATAAGACCACCGGGAGCCATGCATTAAGCACGATGGATGGCTTGAGCGATGTACTCCCTAAAACTATTACTATTTAATTCACAACTAAAATTAGATACGAAGGAAAATGAAGCATTGTGAGATGTCTGCCTGTTTGTAGTGACGATATATGTGAAACCATGGCTTCAATGCATTTTGGAAGTCAAAGAATTCAACAAAGATTTGTGCTTTTTGAAATCTTTGAATGCGTACGAAAATGTGGACCCAAATATCTCAAAAGCTGCCCCACAAATATTCATCCAGCATTTATGATATTTATCTAACGAAATAGCATTCTTATCTTGATGATGAGGTAGAAGAAGAAACAAAATTAAAAATGGTGACAAATTTCCGTAGAGAAGCCTTCTCGACCCATGAGAAAAAAAAATATATTCCATCGAAGTAAAGTCTTTGTGGTTCATTGTTTGGTAACTTTTGCACATTGATTTCATCTAGTTGTTTAATTATTCATTTATATCGTGCATTTGTTACCGGTTATTTTATTACTTTGCAGAGAAAAAAATTGATGATTTCATATCAGCAAAAAGCCAGTCATTGTTTACTAGACTTAAAAATTGATAATAGTTTTCTCAACGAGAGTCCCTTTTTACTGGTCAGTAATATTTCATTCCTTGATGCAAAAAAGACAGTCTCAATGCTTTGAGCTGTAAACGATGTAGCTGAAAGAGCGGTAAAAATGATGCAGGACTTTCATGGTTTGCTACCAGCTGATGAGGAGCAAAAACAATTTGTGTTACGTTGCGTTCGATAGCACCGGAGGATTTATCTTGACTGCAAAATGCAAACATTCAAACGAAAATATGTGCAGTGATGTTTCTTGTAGTGTAATATTGTTGTAAATATATGCTTTAAACAAATTTATGTCGCGTGTAGTAAGGAATTATACAGTTAGCAATATTCCCACTGTAGTCGCCGTACAGGATTTCAGGTCCAACTTTGACCTCAAGTCGGCACGGGTTCCCGTTATTTTATTGCAATAAAATTTTTTTCTGATGTTTTTGAGGTGAAAAGGAAAAAATATGGGGGGTATGCGTATTCGATTTCCCAAAATTTTTTTTCGCCATTATATCTTGGGACACCCTAATATATATATATATATATATATATATATACATATATATATATATACATATATATATATATATATATATATATATATATATATATATATATATATATATATATATATATATATATATATATATATATATACTAGCTGACCCAGCCACGCGTTGCTGTGGCGAAGTAGTTGGATTGAAATATTCTTTTACTCAATATTTCGATAGAATCTAATTAATATTTTTAGTGAAGCTGAAAATAGTCTAGCTAATTTTAAAACAAATGTGATTGATAATGGGCGTGTTAGGCTGAATTAAGTACTTATTGAATTTAGTAAGTACTAAATAAATTTTCAATGGAAAAAGAGCTATACTTACGCTTAGTAAATTTTGAAAGTATGATTTCAGCCATAAATCAAAGCAAAATAACTTGAAAGTGATAGTAATATCGAAACTGAAGGTAAAATATCGGAACGTAGAAATTAAGCATAAACCAACACACACTTTTAGAATTTACACTACATTTTATTCATATCAGATTTCTCTATAGTTTGTAATCAATAATTTCTTAACAAAATACATTAACTAAATTAAAAATATATATAAATTAAATTTATAAATGAGGTAGATGAAATTGACTTCGATCTATTGTGTGTTTCTATTATTTGAAAACTGAAAATTATCTAAGCACTAAGTGTGCACAATATTCCTGTTTAACCTGTGTTTTGCAAACACGAATAGGTGTGATATCTCCACACTTGTGACTAAGTGACAGATAGTTGCCCATGAGAGAAACATGTATGTTTCAAGTCCAAACCGAAAGTAGACATTATTTGGTCTTGAGATCTATACATGGTCTTTTCAAAAGCTAAACAAATCGAAAATTGAAGCCTTCCAAATGTGTTTGAAAACTATGATGCTATAAATGAATTACGTGACAACACAAAAATTTCACCTTTAAACTTTTCCGTCGAAATTGTTGTAATTTTGATGAAGAAACGAGTACTGTTTCATAATCTAGGTGGGGTTGTGAAAAAGAATAATTGGTGACCCAATTTTATACTGGAAGCCGTCTAGTGGCATTCCTGGTAGGGGAGGGTGGGGCAAGATGAGATACTTAACCAAAAAACAGTTGTGGGGGCAAATTAAACTCATAAATCAATTAGAAAACTATGTCGTCATTATCTCTCAAATATTATAAAAGTATAAAATGTGACTCAATGTCCTATTTCCAACAGAAAAATTTTGACGCATGTTTAAATTAGGTGAGTCAAAATCCCATCTTACCCTACCAGGTGGGGTAAGATGAGATTCAATGTTTGCCATACGTCACAAAGATGAGCAGCTTCATCGTCCTCATCCTCCTCTCTTGCACACAATCAATGGGCCTATTTCTTGCATTCGCGGCACCTAATAAATCCTTCTTTCGATTGGGAATATAAATGTCCACAATAAAGGCATTCGACATCAGAAGGCTCAGACGATGATGAAGACTCGGATGGTTTCCCTTTAAGTACAGTTTTTGTTTTTAATTTTCCAGTCTGTATTCTTCTTTTTTTATCTTTTGACTGGCCAACTTTCATTGCTGTACGAGTTGATGAGGTAAATGAAAAAATGTCATCCAAATCCCTTTTTCACGTTTTGTTTCTTCTTTTTTTTCCTCGATTTTCTCCTCTTCCTGTTTAAATTTTTCCATTTTCTTCTCTTCTCTTTGCTTAGATTTTTTTTTTTATTTTCTTCCGTTCCTTTTGATCCTTCACCACAAAAAGTTCCTTTCTTTTAGTCCACAAGATGGTTTTGTTCTTCCAAAGAAAAATTAGTTTTCATGGGGCCCAAAGGTTTAACTAGATCTAAACTTGTGATTTCATTAATTAAATAAATTTTTCCAGTTGTCGAAACCGTAAAAACACCTCTGTCCAATTGCTGTTATTTAGCTTCTTTCACTTTTCTATGAAGTGTAGCCCGTGGTTATTATAATTTCGGGATGCTTTCTGAAATCCCATTTTTCCACTCACTATGCATTCAATAGCATGTTGCATCGATTCTAGTTACCAAATTCCCATGTTCGTCTTTCTTTTCACTATCTTAAGAATTCTCAAAAGAATAAAAAACAAATCGCAATACATGTGGGGTAAGATGAGATAGTATTCTATCATGCCCCTCGTATAATATCTCGTCTTGCCCCACTGACGCCATTTGGCGTGTTCACTGTCGACTGAAGTTCAGGTTATAAATAAAATTACATTAAATCACTGTAAATTTATCCTTTAGAGTTGCGGATTACGATTGTAGGAGAGTACAAACGATTAGTAAAATCGTACTCGCCAAACTACAATTGGAAAGGTGGTCCAACAAAATAAGAGCACAGCGAAACGCACGAAAATTGAGAGAAAAACTTGATAAACTGCAAATGCAGTGCACAACCTGGTTGATTCGAACAACGTGGTTTCTACTTCTCCCAACGCAACTACTTGACTACTTTTCCGCTAGATAATAACATCCACCTTGCTAGGAGCTTCAGTATTTCATCTTACCCCGAAAATTGCATCTTGCCCCACCTTCCCCTATATCCAGAGAATTTAAAAATTCAGTTGGAATGTTTACGGCTTTGTTTTTATCGACAACTGTATACAGTGGCGGATGGGACAGTATGAACAGGCCCTGGCATGTACAAACTGGCCGGCCCTTAAAGAGTTACTCTTTGAAGAGGGGACGCACCCCCCCTCCCCCCACTCTCTAGTTTTTTACAAATGTAAAAGAAATAATGAATCTGGCTTCTATTACTTTTAGGAGGGAGTCATCACTAGAGTGATGACTCAAATTAGGAGAAATGCGTTTTACGAATGTGGAGAAAAAGAATTAGTAATACGAACACTTGCATAGTAAAAAGTTTAATATTCATGTAGCTAATGAGGAATTCGGTGAAAAATTTCGAAATCATAGCTCCAAAAACACACTGTTAAACTATTTTTAAATGATCTTGGACGATGTTTGCAGGGGGAGGGGGGGGAATTGGAGAATTCCTAGAGAAAATTTTCGAAATTAAAGTCTTAAAAACGCATTTAAAAGCGTTTCTTTCTACCTTTGGAAACACTATAGGAGAAGGGGTGGGGTTCAGGATTTCTCTGTAAGCAAAATTTCTCAATTGAAGTTCCCAAAGTGCAAATTTAGAAGATAATTTTGACACTTTTGGGGTGAGGGTATGTTTCTTGAAATTCGTTCTACAAGTTTGTTAATGATAAACTGAACCCCCCCTCCCCGCCCAAGACTGTCTCTGTAGGCACACCTTGCAATAACGCTTGAAGAGGGGGAACTTTTTATGTGATATCGCGTGAAAACAGAATGTATAATTGTAATGAACGTGAAAAACAAAAATTCAGAAGATCTTTAATGATATTAGGAGAGGATTTAGAAGAGATTCCCAAGAAAATTGTTGAAATTTTCAGTTCTAAGAACATATGTATGGGCTGTCTTTGATGGCGGAGGAAAATGGATAAGGTAAAGAATCTTCCGAGGAGCAGATGTTGTATTAGTTAAAAAGGAAGCTTCAAGTGGAGGACATGTTAAGTCATCATGGAAACATTAGCCCTGTGTTAACATCAGCAGATATCTTCTGGATTTATGCCCGTCAGGAGATCAAAAAAAAAAAATAAATAAATAAATAAATAAATAAATAAATAACCTTCTACGTTTTTACACTTCCCGTGTATGAAATGGGCAGTCATTTAATTATTTCAGACTTATCTTAAATACAGACTACAGAGGTAAAGAATGAGTTCAGCTTCTGGATTAAGAGCAAGTAGTTAGTATATCTTATCTAAGTACTGACAACCTGAACCTAATCGTAAATATAATATTCACTCCATGGGTTTCTCTCTGGAAATAGTTTCGAGTTTGTAGCCTGAAAAATGGACTTGAGGAGATCTTTGTTAATGTTTTAGGGGAAGGAGAAATTTCAGGGTCTCTCCCGGAGAATTTTTGCGAAATTGTAGCTCTAAAAACGCAGCTTTATACGGTTTTTGGTGATGATTCGGAAAGGAGAAATTCGGTGGCCGTCGTTTAAAAAAATTTCTGATTTGTATAATCTTAATGCCTTTTAGGCAATCTTTGCATAAGTTGAGGGGGGGGGGTGTTCGTGGGCACTTTCCCGGTGATTTTTCGAACTTGAAACTCCTAAAGCGCTAAAGTTGTATCACTGACTATGTTAAAGATAGATTGACTAACTTTGTGAATTATTGTAATTTTTAACTCTATAAGTGCAGGATTAGACTATCTTTGGAAATGTTAATGAGAGCAAAGATCCGGTGCCCCGAATATTTTTTCCCGAGATTTTTTTAAATTTGTTTCATTAAAAACACATTCTAGATTATCTTAGGTAATGCTATGGAGTGAAGAGGTTTGGGGGTGCTCCCCAGGAAATTTTTTGAAATTGGAATCTAAAAAATGGGATTTCAGCTCTTCTTTAATAACGTAAAGGAGACCGACGTTTTCGAAGTTAAAGCGTAAAAAGCGTTATTTTAGTCGATTTTCAATGACGTGAACGGGAGGCGTTTTCGGGAGACCTCCCCCTGAAATCTTTCGAAATTGAAGCCCATAAAAAGAAATTTAAGAAGACCTTTAATGATGCTGGTGATCGTGTTGAGAATGCTCCAACGAAAATTTTTCGAAGTTATATCTTTAAAAATTTAGTTTTTAGACGATTTTTGGTAATGTTAGTCGGTGAAGCTGTTTGATTATACTCCTTTGGTAATTTTGCGAAATTTGAATTCTTAAATGCAAATGTAGATAATCTTTGCTTTGGAGCTCTAAAAACGAAATTTCAGACCATCTTTTAGGATAAAAGAGGGAGGAGAGGGTAGGTGACCTCTGAAAATTTTCTAAATGAAGTCCTAAAAACTAAATTTTTGGTGATCTTTAAGGATGGGGTAGAGACGTTTCTGCAGGATTTAGGTGATCACTCTTCTGTAAACTTTTCGAATTTGAAGTCCTGAATAAAAATCGTAGGCTGTCTTTAATGACGGTTGGCGACAGAAGAAGGGACAAGGTTCCGATTTGGAACTCTTCCCCTGCATTTTCAAAATAAATGTTTTAAAACACGTTTTCATGCTTTTTGGGGGTGTAAAAGGAATGGATAAGGTTCACGGACCCCCCTCCCCACCCCTCCTTTCCCCATTCTTGGCTAAGTTCTATGTTCTTTCATTTAAATTGTTGATACAAATGCTGTGGGAAAACCTCCCTCAGTATTTTTTTCCAAGACCATTTAGTTCTTTGACTTTTCCATAGCGAAATTTTCAACTTTCAGCTTGATGTTTGTACATGTTTGAAATTAAAGCTTTAGGGATTCATTAAAATAATATTTTACCATTTTGGACTAATGTGGTACTTTTGAGTGACACCGTAAGTCTTCTTTTCCCAACTTTATGTTATTTTAACTATCATGTCTCCGAAATCTCTTGATAAAGTTTTGGTTTTCTTTCGTTTCGTAGATTCAAACACTTAGAACTACTGGTTTTTTTTATTCAAAAGATGCTTCGGCGGCCCCTATGAAATGGTCATGGTTATATATCTATCTATTTCTTGTATAAGATGAAGCTTGTCATGGGTTTGTGCTACGTACTCTGTACTGGATACTTTTTTTCGTTAAAAAAATGTTCGAAACATACATTTCAGCGGTCTTCAATTAGGTAAATTACAATAAAGAAACATGGATGTTCCTAAATAATATTCAAAGGTTTAATTGCTAAATATTCAAAGGTTTCATTTTCTTTTAAAATTTTGCTGAAAATTACTTTTTTTTTCACTGGAATTCCACCTGATGTTATTTTATTATTACTATTTCAATTTTTTAACAATGAGAAAGTTTTCTGTTTTCCTTATATTTATTTATTATTATTATTATTATTTTCGTCTTCACTGAATTAAAATTGTCAGCCTCGGTTCGGCCGTCTCCTCTGGTGACGGCCCCGCCTTAACGTGTTCATTATCCCATACGAACCAGAGGCAGTTGTTAAGACCTTAGAAGGTCCTGGGCATTATGCAAAAAAAATTATCGTATCGGCCCGACGCACAGAAAATTATCTTATTACTTACAGCATGAGTTTGTAGAGTTATTGTTTTTTATATCTTAATTTTGCAACCTTTGCTTTTTTTTTTGCAGCGATTTTCTTATAAATCGTTGAGAAATGTACCAAATTATTATGATATTGCCATAAATTTTTCCTAAAGAGAGGAAAAAAGAAGGAAAAGAAGAGAAAACCTTTTTTTTTTACTATTCAATACTAAAATTCAACGCGGCCCAAACAGAGGCGGCCCACCGGGCAAATGTCCGGCTGCCCGCCAGACCCATCCGCCCCTGACTGTATAGCCTTGTTCAGCATCAACGGTCAGACAATTTAATTTTTTTTTTCAGCTGTCAGTAATGGCTCATTATTCAAAATATTTGTAGCTAAGACATCGTCATTGCACCGTTTTTTCTCGTTGTAAATCAGTGTTAACTAAATCGGTGACCAATTGATCAGGTGATATCACAGTATCACACCATAACGACTAAACAACAAATTTGAAATTGAAATGCATAAATCTTCAATCAACACTAAAGCTTCATTATACATCTTTGGTATAAAATCTTAAATTTGAACATCGGAGTATTTGTTTAATTCTATGGAGTACATTCTCAAATATAAAATTTATATAGTTTCCCCACAGAAATGATGATTGTGTTGGATATTACGTCGTCAAAATTATCTTAAACAGTTGATGAATACTGTTTCTCGTTATGCAAAACCTGCATTAGAAAATGCAACTCTCAATGATTGTGTGCTACCAATAATTACAATTCGCGCAATGCATCGTGATATGTATTATACACTCGACAATTAACGGTCCGCTAATATTCCCGTCTGTCCGGGAATGTTTAACCGAAAACAAATGCAAAAACAACATTCACTTTGTTTTGGATGCACAGTTTTGTTTTGGATGGAGTTTTTGTCCCAATGTATTGGCCTTAATTTTTATATATGGCCGAGATTGGTGAATGTTGTGTTCTTTGTTTGCGTCGCTTCCATGATTTTTTGATTTTATTCAACACTGTAAAAAAAATAAGAATTGTCCTGAAAAATAATGGGCAGCGAATACGCCCAATTTCTGCCAGTAACGTATCTTGCAAAAATATATCTCACTAAAAGTGAGAAACCTTCCTAAAATTATCCTGAAGTCTTTCTAAAGAATTCCGAAACCTCTCAGATTCGAGACAATCATTTCTCTGAAATCTTTAGAGAGAATCGAAGTAAGATTAAAAGTAATAGCTTGTCACATTTTTTGACTCACCAAGAAAGTACCAAATGCGTTATTCCTACCATAGCCACTGCTAAGATGAACTTGCAAACATGCGCAAAGTATTCCTTTTGTTTGTTACTCTTGAAAAGTTACGGAATCCAGAGACTCACTTTCTCCCATTGGGAGTTACGTCAATCTGAATGGACCACGACGACGGTAGTGAAGTCAGTTCTATAAAATTCATTAACCTTCCTGAAGTTATCCTGCAATCTTTTTCAATAAATTCAGTATTATCCTAGGCTTCAAGCCAGTGGTGTCACTGGACAGTCAGGAAAAACTTACGTAAGTTGAACACAAAGCTTCACACCACGCTACTTTTTCAAGAAAGCTCCAACAATAATGCTGCAAGCATGGCGAAAGGTAAGACCGACTTGCAAGCAAGTGCCGTAAGTCTAACTCGCCTAGATTCCTGCAAAACTACATTATCCAAAGGGTCTTTCACTCTCTCTTGGAGCTTTTAGGCAGTACAAACGGAACGTAATTGACCTGAAGCCGATATACTTAATAAATACGCTCAGTTAATCTTTAAACTGGGAGCTAAAATATTTTTCGCAACGGTGAGAAGTGTGCATTTATGACGTTTGTAGCAATTCAGGAACCTTTTGGAAGCAGATAGTTGATTTCAAAATAAAATTGTTAATGACCTGTGAAATCCCAACATATTTCACGGAAATAATCAGTGACATTTCGGATTTGTTTACAATGCAAGTAAACTAGCGTGGAACATTGGTAAATAATTTTATCTCTGAGAATCGGGTCAAACACATTATGTTTTAGACAATGTAAAAAAAAATCAGGGTTGTTTTTGATGGTTCAAGTGCTCTTCGTAGAAAATATCTTCGGTAAAATATACTCGTTGACCGTTTTCAAGATGTACTGCAAGATGCTGTACAGAAGGGTCTATTTCGCATATGGGGAAACTAAATTATGCCAGATAGCTTCATTGCTGCTCATTTATCCACCTAACGCATTATTTCGTCCATATCTCGTACCTCCAATGCGACCTAATAAGGACAGAGAATAACGTATTTGACAACGTATTTAGCGGATTGTACGGAACTGGAAAACTTGACATTTATATGAGCCTCATACGTTTTTAAAAGCAGTGGTGAGTATGGAACTACGCGCTGCTTACCAATTTCAACTTGATTTGTGGAATTTGACATTTAAATTGAAACGTGTGGCCTCAGTACTCCTCCTCTCTACGGCGATATTGTTGATAACCATCAATATCCGTAACATAGTATCATTTATAAATTTTAATAAACTTAAGAATAAAATTTTTGAGAATGAATCAACTTACAGCGCCATCTAGTAAGAATTTACAGAACCAAACAATCAATACACATTATTAATGTGTAAAAAACATTTTATTCGCAATAAAAAATTATAAAAACCATCCTATCTTTTAAGTTGGACCAAATTACAGATACGTATGAAATTTGATAACAATCGGTTCAGTAGTTTCGGAGATTACCCCGAACAAACATCGTGACACGAGATTTTTTATATATATATATATATATATATATATATGTATATATATATATATATATATATATATATATATATATATATATATATATATATATATATATATATGTATGTATATATCTATATATATATATATATATATATATATATATATATATATATATATATATATATATATATATATATACAGGGTGATTCTGAATTCATCATCAATATTTGGTGGGGAGGTAGGGAATAGGAAAAGAACACTATTTCACATAGGAAAGCATGGGCGCAGACGTCATGTAGTAGGGCAAAATGAATCCGGTTAAATGATGGAAAGAAAACATAACAAGAAAGTGGTAAGAGAAAAAACATTTATTTGTGCATCTTTTGTACAGACTTACAAGAGGTGCTCGAAATTCTGACCATTTGCTAGATTACATGCCTCACAACGACGTTGCATGGACAACCGAACTTTCTGGAATATGCCTGGCGTTTCCCGGATGTTTGCGGCGGCAACCGATATGCGTGCTACAAGGTCCATATCACTGGCAACAGGGGTCTCGTACACCATGGTTTTCATGGCACCCCATACAAAGAAGTCTATTGGAGATAAATCCGGTGACCGTGGTGGCCAACAAACCGGTCCACCGCGACCAATCCATTGAGCTCCAAATTTTCTGGTCAGGTAACAACGCACATCATTTGCGAAATGTGCTGGAGCGCCGTCATGCTGGAACCACATTCGCCGGAGAATAACAGCAGGAACCTCGTTCATAAGACCCGGTAACACAGTCTGAAGAAATATGAGGTAGTTTGCGCAATCTAAACGGGATGGTAGTAAATAGCCAAAAACGGTCAAGTGAGAACAATAAGCAATCGTGATTGCTCAAAAAAAAAAAAAAAAAAAAACGTATTAGAGGTAATTCACATACAGGGAAATTCGTAAAAGCTATGATATAGAAAATGTTCAGAGTATAAAACTTGTTTATGAAATAATTTTTCTCTTGATATCCTTAAATCATGTCAGTAAGTATGTGTTTAGAGTGTAAGAGTGTGTGTGAGATGTACATGTGTAAGTATGTGAGAAAACTTAAATATGTTTATGTATGGAGCGAGAGAGAGACACCAGCAGTTCTAAATCTCCTCAAAGTAAAAAATGAAACTATCAAGGAATTCAAGAGTCATGATATTTAAATGTAAATAAAAAAGGAAAAAATTACTTATATAAGGTATCATTGCTAAATATCATCTCAGCTCAAATTAGTAAAAGCTTTTTCTTAGGGCCACCTATTTGTTATCCAAACAAACAAAAGTTTTGAAGCGGAAAATTGAAAATTTCATTATGGAAAACCAAAACTGTTAAATGTTTTTGGAAAAGAAAAACTGGGGCAAGATGTTTCCTTCTGGTTGAGAAAATGAAAGATAGGTTTGTTTCTTTCCTTTTCTTTGATTACGTTCAAAGGAGGAGGGTTCGGGGGTGCTCCCCCGGAAATTTCTTGAAATTGAGGCGTTAGAAATGCAATTTTAGGCCACCTAAGGTGTTTTAAAGGGAAGTAATGGCATTCGGATTTCACCCCGGAAAGCTTTCGAAACTCAAGTCCTACTTAGGTAATTGTATGTTTTCTTTGATGTTGTTAGAGAAAGGTATACGTTCGGGGACTCTCCCCCCCCCCCTCGGTCAAAATTTGTTAAAATCGAAATTTTCGACGATCTTTACTTATGATGCTGGGTAACGGTGGGAGTCGAACAGCTCTCCTGGATTCTTTTTGAAACTGAGGTTCGAAAGCGCAACTCTAGACGACCTATTTTCTTTTTATGATGTGGGGCTGATTGGTGACTTTAGAGAGGAAATTTTTCGAAATTGAAGACCAAAAAATTGTAGTACATCTTTTATGACGTCTGGGAAATGGATGGGGTTCAACCATCTTTCCCCAAAACGGTTTCGATATTGAAGACTTAAATACGTAGTTGGAAACCATCTCTGATGACATTGCGAGAAGGGATAGGGTTCGGTAACTCTCTTCCGTAGGTGTTTTGAAATGGAAGTCGTAATAAAATTTTTTTGGATGGTTTTGATAATGTTGAAGAAGGGCTGAAATCGGGGGCACTCTCAGAAAAAAATTTCAAAATTGAGGTCCTAGAAACGAAATCTTAGACGATTTTGGGAGGAGATCTGAAATTAGTGTCACTCCCCAGGAAAATATTCAAACTTAAGGTCTTAAAAACGAAATTTTAGACGATCTGTTGTGTTGTGAAAGTGAAGCATTAGAGATTTTTCCCCTGAAAAAAAAATTTGAAATGAAAGCTCTATATATGCTGTACGTCTGACGCATCTGGGGTTTGAGGACTCTGGGAAAATTTTGAAATTTTAGATCATCATCTAATTGTTGGGGGGGGGGGGGGCGCTCCTACACAAATGTTTAGAAGTTGGGGTTCGAAAGCGAAATTGTTTGCCATCTTTGTTGATGTTAGGATGAGAACTAGTGTTTGGGACCCTTAATTGGGGGGATTTAAGTTTTAAATGCGCAATTGAATTGTTGTGGGAAGGGATGTGGTTCATTGAGTTTCCTCGGAAACTTTTTGAAATTCATGTTTCATTAAAAGACAAGTTTAAATAATCTTTGAAGATCCCAGGAAAAAAAATGAGACGCTTTGGGCTGAAGTGATGTTTAACATTGGTATCTTATGTAATTTTTACTTTTATTTTAATACACGAATAATAATTATACGAATAATAGTTAAATATCATGGCTCTTGAATTTCTTGATACACTTTTGTTCTTCAATCATTTTTTACCTTAGGAAGATTTAGAATTGCTGGTGTAGAACTGCTCGTGGTCATCTTTACAATGTTCTAAATCACTCTTTCTCCCTCTATTTTAATTTTTCTTCTATTTAAAACATATTTCGGGGCATCCCATGTTTTTTATCCACTTTGTTGTGATCTTCGTGATGAAATTTTGTATAAAAATAATATGTTAGAAGCAAACCCCGATAAGCGATATAATTTTAACAAATTTGCGTAAAATTGTGTATAATTTACCATTAATTTGGAACTTGTGTAGAAAATTTAAACAGTCTAGGGCAAATATTTTGTGCAAAATAGGTGACATGACTTGTTAGAGGCACCCCAATGGGGGGTACGGGAGGTCGCTGTGACATCCCCAAACTTTCCTTATTTGACAAAAAATATCTGACAGTTCGGAATATTCGGAGACAACATTCTATTACTTTGTTATTTTTTTATATAAGGATGTCTAATTTCTGTTTTCGTTAGATGTTGGTACGTGATGTGCATATTCGTATTTTGTCATTCGGTAATATTTAAATTTTTATTCAGTAAATTAACAAATTTCCCCCTCCCAAAAATTTTAACTTTGGGCTTCCCTGATGAATGGCAGTCATTAATAAAAAAAATGAATTAATAAATTATTAATTGCAAAACACATACTTGCTGACGTAACTTAAAGAATCAATTGGAAAATAGTTTCAGTTAACAAGTTTTACAACAAAACACTTTCTAGATCATGGTTTTTACTAATTTTCCCGTGGGTGACTTACCTCTAATAAGTTTTTTACTTTGGCAAAACTAGGGGCGAACTAGCCTCCTATCGGCCCGCGGATAGATGAGCCCTCGAACCTGTGCGTCGTCGCTTTTTTCCCGCCATCAAACCCGTGCGACTTCGTGTTTTTTTTTTTTTTTTTTTCGCCCTCGATTCTGTGCGACTCCAGTTCCCCCCTCTCCCCCTTCTTTTTGCGCAGTCGAACCTGTGCGACTTTTTTTTGTGCCCCCTCGTACCTGTGAGACTTCGAAGGGGGGAGGGGTCTTTTTTTTTATTTGCCCTCGCACGTGTACGAATTCGTGTAATTTTTTTTTTTTTTTTGTTTTATTGCGCCTTCGAACCTGTGCGGCTTTTTTTTTTCTTTTTCTTTGCGCCCTCGAACCTGTGAGCTCTTTGGGAGGACCCAGTCTGCCCGTGAGCAAAGCTATATTTTGAAATTATTGTTCAAATCAAAGATATCGAAAATTATCTGGTTTGACCGGAAAAGGACCTCGACTCCAGCACTACGCCCCCTCCCCTCTCCTCCAATTGCTTTTTTTCTGCCTAAAAGGCTGGTTGCAATCTATTCAAGCTGAATTTTGCTACTCCATGCTAGCAGGCCACATATTTTTTTTTTCCTTCAACAAACTGATTATCAATTTTTTTTCCACGACGTCCGCCCTTTTCGGCCTGCTCTCCTAGACCAAGGCCTAGGTTGTCCTATTGGGTAATCCAGGCCTGGGGGAGAGAGGCGTTTTCTGAGCCTAATCCCATCATGTTACATCACCAAAGGTAATTTAAAATTGCGGATTTTATAAATTTAATTTCAGAGAAAGTCCAGGTAGACGTGGATTCCCCTAATCCACATCTACTAACATCTTCCAAATTTAACTGAGCTTGTTTTTTATGAAACGTCAATTTCAAAAAAATTTCAGAGTGACTACGAGTGTCTCTTATTTTCCGAACACCATTGGAAACTGCCAACATTTTTTTTTTTTTATGGGACCTTAACTTCTAAACAACTGTGCAGGAGCGCCTCGCACCCCTCCCCCACTTTCTAGTATTTTGAATTTAGCCTAAAATTTCGGAAATTTTCCGGAAGAGAGTCCTCAAACCCCATCTCTTTACCCAGCACCATCAGACGTATTAGCAGTCCTATAATTGCATATTTAGAATTTTCATTTCAAAAATTGTTCAGGGGGGAAAGCCTTCATATCATAATAGATCGTCTAAGATTTAAGGCTCAAGCCCAAAAATTTTCCAGGGAAGTGACCTTGATTTCAGTATCCCCTCACCCCCTTCCCCTACTCATTTAAAATCGGCTAAGATCAAGACCTGAATTTAAAAAAAATCCGGGAGAGCCGCAGACATCAGCCTTTCTCAACATAATTCAAATTGTATAAAGTTTTGTTTTTAGTACTTTAAATTTGAAACATTTACGGAAGAGTGTTTCTCGATTCCATCTCTTCTTCTTTTGTCATTAAAGAAGGCTTACCATAAAGTATTTAGGTTTTCAATTTCGAAAACTCTCTGAGGAAGAATGTCTTAACCCCACTAATTTCCCTAACATCATAAAAATTGTCTTCGAATGTTTCTGTCTTTAATTTCAATTAAGTTTCATGCTGAAGACACCGATCACCCGCTCATCAAAAATATATCCTCTAAAATTCTGTCTTAGGACCTAATTTTTTTTCGTTCTCTCCCAGCATCATTAAAAGTTTTTCAAATATTTCGTTTTATGACTTTAATTTCGAAAAGGAAGGGGAGAGAGAGAGATCCCTAACTCATCCCTTCCTGTAACATCATCAAAGATGACCGTTACTTCGAGTTAAATCGCCTTAAATGGCCTAAAATTGCAGTTCTGGAGGGTTGATTTTGAAAAATTTTAGTCGAGCACCGGCGAATCCCCGCTTTTCTGAACATCACTAAGGAAAAATGAAAAAATAAAACTCATCCTTCAATTTTCAAACGGGGGAAGGGGTGCGAAATTTTCACTTATTTCCCCGGACGCTGCTACGCCTTTGAGAAAGACCGGGGTGGGGGGCTTACGATTTCGATACAGTTTGGATATGTGAAAGGGGTGGGAGGACGTAATCTATTAAGCTTGACCTAGGGCGTAAATAAACGTTAATCCGGCCCTGAACATACTATTGTACTTTTTGCCATTACATATAATTTTCTTCCTTTTTTTAAGCAAGAAAACTTAAAGGGATCGAGGAACAGAATGGAAATGCTTCTATTTTCAAGTCTAAAAGGTAATATCTTTTTGTATTAAAATTTCATGCTTTTTCTCTTTCTTTCAAATACAAATAATTTTGTTTTTCTTTGTCAGATTATAAATCTAACCTCCCTTTTCACCTTTTATTTCCATCAATTGACTTATGTTTGTTTTGCTTATGTGTTGAGCTAGGTTTCTTGAAGATCAAACCGTGATCAAATGTTTTAATGTATGCATACTGAAATTTTAAACTAAGGGAGTTACAGTTCTAACTTTGCTCCCCCCCGCCCCCATGTCTCTCCCTTTTCATGCAACTGAA
The DNA here is from genome assembly GCF_026930045.1 of Uloborus diversus. Taxonomy (NCBI): domain Eukaryota; kingdom Metazoa; phylum Arthropoda; class Arachnida; order Araneae; family Uloboridae; genus Uloborus; species Uloborus diversus. Next base: position 30,053,442 of record NC_072733.1, on the reverse strand, counting down.
TTTTGTATCAAGTTCTTTGATTGTTTTATTATTTTTTAAATTTCCTATGGTTAGGTTTAGAGCTGTTTTTTAGTCATAAGTATCTAAAAAATTTACGATATATATATATATATATATATATATATATATATATATATATATATATATATATATATATATTATATATATATATATATATATTATATATATATATATATATATATATATATATATATATATATATATATAAATCTCGGGTCACGATGTTTGTTCGGGGTAATAAGCAACAACGAAGCTATCTGGCAGAATTTAGTTTCTCCATATACGTAAAATGCCCTTCTGGCCGGCGTCTTTCAGGTCGAAAACGATCAACGAGTATATTTTACGAAAGATATTTTGTACGAAGAACACTTAAACCACCAAAAACGACACTGATTTTTTTTTTTTTTTTTTTACCGTGTGTTAAACCCTAATGTGTTCGGCCGATTCTCAGAAATAAAACTATTTACCAGTGTTCCACGCTTTTTTATATGCACTGTAAAAAAAATCACACGAAATGTCACTAATTTTTTCCTTTTGGGATCATAAAATGTCAGTATTGTATAGGTCCTTAACAATTTCCTTTGAAAATCAAGTATCTGCGTCAAAACGTTTCCTGAATTTCTACAAAAGTCATAAATGCAGACTTATCACGTTGCGTAAAATATATTTAATTCCCAGTTTAAAGACTAACTGAGTGTATTTATTAAGTGTATCGAATTCAATTTGGCTACGTTCAGCCTATATTAAGCTTAAAATGATAGTGAATGATCCTCTGAATTCCGTAGCATTGTTGGTTTTTGGACTCATGGTTCTTGACTGCAATTATGTTTCACCTCTCTCCAGGCTTGCAGTAATACCATAGACATGGGAACCGGTTCGCTCTCGCTCACTCAGAGCGCGAGCGAACCGGTTCCATGTCTATGAGTAATACTTTTGGAGCATTCTTGGAAAAGCAGGAATGTGTCAAGCTTTTGTATTACACATACCTAAGTTTTCTCTAAAGGTCCAGATACATAACTGGCTTTTAGCAAGGGAGATTAATGAATTCTTCAGGAAGATTTCTGGATAATTTCAAGAAGGTAAATGAATTTTAGCGATGAATTGACTTCACTGCCATCGTATTGGCCCCTCCAGATTGACGTAATTCAGTTTCACTTGCTTCCCAATGGGGGCAAGTGAATCTCCGGATTCCGTAACTTTCCAAAAGTAACAAGCAAGTAGAATTCTTTGTACATGCTTTCAAGTCCTTCTTAGCAGTGGCTATACTTGCGATAATAATTTTGGCACTTTCTTGGTGAGTCGAAAAATGTGCCAAGCTATTACTTTTGATCTTACTTCGGTTCTCTCTCAAGGTTTCAGTGAAATGATTGTTTTGAATCAGAGAGGTTTCTGAATTCTTCAGTAAGACTTCAGGATAATTTTAGGAATGTGTCTGACTTTTAGTGGAAAACGTTCCTATTTTTTGCAAGATAAGTTACTGGCAGAAATTGTGCGTATTTGCTGCCCATTATTTTTCAGAACGTTTATTAATTGTTTTTGTGTAGTGTTGAATAAAATCAGAAAACCATGGAAGCCATGTAAACAAAGAACACAATATTATCTATCTCGGGCCAAATTAAAGTCAAGACATTTGTACCAAAACTTCAACTGTGCAACAAAATTAAACTGTGCATCCAAAACAAAGTGAATATGTTTTTTTGCTTTTGTTTTCGGAAAACATTCCTGGACAGACAGGAATATTGGCGGACCGTTAGTGGTCGAGAGTTTAATACATATCACGATGCATGTCGCGAATTGTAATTATTGGTGGCACACAACACACAATCATTGGAAGTTGATACTTTCTAATGCAGGTTTGAAATAACGAGAAACAGTATTCGTCAACTGTTTAGAAAAATTTTGACGACAAACTTTTCCAACTCAATCATAATTTCTGTGCGATGGGGACACTATATAAATTTTACGCTTGAAGATGTACTCCATAGAGTTAAATAAGCACACCGATGTCCAAATCTAGATTTTACACCAGAAATGTATAATGAAGTCTTAGTATTGATTGAAGATTTATGCATCTCAATTTCAAATTCGTTATTTAGCCATTAAGGTGTGCTATCACCTGATCGATTGGTCACCGATTTAGTTAACACTGATATGCAACAAGAAAAAACAGTGCAATGACGCTGCCTTAGCTACAATTGTTGAGAATAATGAGCCATTGCTGACAGCTGAAAAAATAATTCATAACCAGATTGTGCTGATCGTTGATGCTGAACAAGGCTACACAATAATGATAACAAAGCCGTAAACATTTCAATTGAATTTTTAAATTATATGAATACACCAGGAATGCCACTACATGATTCCTGGTTGAAAACTGGTTCACCAATTATTCTTTTTCGCAATTTAAACCCACCTAGACTATGCAACGGTACACGTTTATTCCATGGGCGTCGCGGCCGGGGGGGTCCAAGGGGTCCGGACCGCCCTAATATTTGAGAACCGAACCCCCTCAATATTTGAAAGTCAGACCCCCTCGATAATTGTCAAGATGAAATTCATTATCTTGGAGGAAATTATTATTGTTTTGACAAAAAAAAAAAAAGACTTTAAACAGTTGCATAATATATAATTTACCATGTTTAATTCATATCAAAAAAAAAACGAAATGAACATCGAAAAAAAGAAGAAGAAAAAAAAGAACTGTAAATAATAACAAAATAGGCGATGTGTATAGTGAACGGAAAGTGAAATCCAATGAATGACAAACCACTGCTCTGCTCCCTGCGCATAACTTCAGTGGATGATGCAAGAAAGGTGACACTTTCTTCCGAGTGCAATGTCAACCATTCACAGAGTAGAGATTTGTTAGCGGGGTAATAAATTGTTAACAGGGGGAGCCATACCTTAACTCACAAAAAGTATCTTATGTCCGGTCCCGTACTGAAAACACAAGTCGTGTCCCCGGCGTTCCCAGCTTGGAAGTGATTCCAGCGTATTTGTTGCTATTTGGGGGGAAACAACTGGAAAACTTTGAGATACTGAAATCAGATGGACATTTCCCCTCTCCCTTTTTTTTTCGGCAAGTCAGCAGAAGACGGGGATCTGAGTTTCGGCTCCTTTCTTTCTTATCTCGTTTCTCGGCGCTTGTAAGGTTCTGTTTTGAGTTTTGCAGTGTTTATTTCTCCAATTCCATTCAATTTATATCGACCCCAATGTTACCCAAACAAAATGAGGTTTTGGCGGGTTTTTTTTTTTTTTTTTTTTTTTTTTTTGCAGCTGGCAAGAACACCCTGGCCAAAGGATGCTAAGAAATTTAGAAGACCACTTTGCTGGTCAAAGGTTAAATTTGGGATAGAAAGGGAAAGGAGACGCATCATGTGTTCAAAACTATTCACGTTTCTTCAAAGTACCTTACCGAAGCGAGGTTTCTTAAATGTGTTTGCGGCATCTCAAATTTGACCGAAAAAGCGTTACGTTACAGGAAAAAAAGAGGAGGAGTCTAAAAATTAAAGGGTTATTTCAAAAGCAAATCGTAAGCCAGCAGAACGATGGATACTGTGATGTCATTTCCAATTGACCAACGAAAAAAGAAGCTCAAGATAACCAGAAAAAAAGACAGAAATAAAATAAGTTTCCCCTGTTGGGAAAAGTTAAGACAAAAATTAAGATAATTTCATGTGATCTTTTGATTTCCTTGAGAGTAGATGACCTGAAGAGCTCTCCTATTTTAGTTATTATACGTTTTTTACACATTCGAATACAACTATGAAGAGGTGGCTTAAAACGAGAAAATGTAGCAAACCTTCTACATCAAATGAACCTGAGCAATTTTTATCTACTGAATCACCATCAACATCCAGGTGCCACTATCAACATCCCACGGAACCGTCTTCAAAAAGGCAAAAGACAATGATTAGTAAGTACCATTCTGTTAAGTGTAATGCCTGTAGGGACGCCTCGATTTTATACCATTCAGATGGGGTTACTTTTCAATTTTCCGAATGAAATTCCTACAGTGGCTCCCAAAAGTGTTTGTATACTTACGATTTTCAATGAAATACGCCCCTATCCATTGGTTAAAATTAATATTTAGAATAGGTATTTAATTCTAAGATCTATGATCTATTTTCAACAAAACTGCACGAAAATTTTTAATAACATAATAAAACTTGATTTTTAAGAAATCAATAGTCAAAAAGTGCCAGAAACTTTATCTCCCAAAAGTCTTCGTACACTTTGAAAAAATATCTATATGTTAGAAAAATAATCCAACTTTTTACTAAGTTCGTGCAGTATACCAACAATACCTTTTAAACGTCTGGGAATAGATTTCATTGTTCTTCCTTTCTTTTTTTTGCAATTTCTGAGTAAGTGTTCAACCGCACTTCGAGTTTTACTGTTTCTAGTTCGCTTTTCGTTTCAATGTCGTATTTTCGTAATCTAGCCACCAGATATCTCTAAATATGCTACATTAAGTTTAAATCTAGGGATTGTGGAGATATTTCTAAGATTAAGGACACTTTTTGAGGCACCAGACGCAAACGTTGAAAACCGTGTGCTTCTCATCTTTATCTTGATAAAATACAAAGTTGTTCCCGATAGCCAAATTTTGGGCTAATAGTTAAAAATTGTTTTTCAAAATATTCAAATGAACAGCATGATTCACTATTTCATCAAAAAATTCCAAACTAACAAGTCCTAATGCTGATATGCACCCTCACACAAGAACACCTTCACCGTGCTGATTAACTGATCCAACTAAGTTTTAAGATTAAATTCCTCATTTTTTCTTCTATTTACAATTACAACACTTTAACTTAAAATGTTGAATTCGTTTTCATCTGTAAGTAAGACGTTATTCCAAAACATTTTGAGCTTATTTACCATTAATTTTGCAGCGGAAAGCGTAAGCTTTCTGTTTTTCGCAAGAACGAGAAAATTTCTGTGGGAAAAGGTCCCATTTGATCCAGCTAATCAGAGAACTTGGCGAACAATTTTAGGAGAAAATTGAGCGCGAAATTTTTCATTAAATTCTGCAGAAACTTTTACAGCACTCAAATGTGTATTTTTCATAATTTTTTTAACAGTAAATCTCCGATCACGCTTTGTTAGCTTTGCCAGTTGACTTTTTCTAACCTTGCTTTTGATCTGATTCCGTTCTCAAAAGTATTTTATTAAGCACTTTGCTATAGAATGGTATACATTAACTAATTCAGAGAGATTTCAAACCAATTTAGAGGATTTGTGAGGGGGAAAAAAATAATCAAATTTCGAATGCTCTTTGTTGCTTTTTCACGAATACCAGCCATTTTAAAATAATAAGCAGAATATTAGGGAATAAATGCACAACAAATTCAAGCCAAATGACTTTACAGTGTCAACACAATGCAAAAATAATTTTAAAAAAATGACCTGTTACAATTTTAATCATGAATTTATTCCAAAATATTTCAGCGTACGGTGACTTTTGTGGCGTAGTGTTTCTCTATCTCTTCGTTTTTTGACAAATTTCAAAAATAAAATCAGTTGTGATGTAAAAAAAAAAAATAATTGGACTTCATATTCGAATTTAGTTTTGCGTTAATTTAGTTTTACTGCAAAATTTCAAGGTGTACGAACACTTTTGGGAGCCACTGTACATCTAATGAGAGTATCTTGTTAATGCAATATTTCACAAAAAAACTACTCGAAATTTGGACTCGTCAGACAAAATTTTCTGGGAAAGAAAAGTTTATGGGAGGTTACAGTGACCTCCTATCATGTAGCCCCTGAATGCCTGCTAATCAGGTATGCTTTTACAAGAATTATTTTAACATTATGAGTTCTATCGAAGCTAATGCGTTCAACTTTTTTTTTTTTAAATGTTCCTTCTTTTAAAAATTTTAATGAAATGGCTGCTTTAAAAACTGAGCTTCAACTATTCCATAAAAACTTTAAAGTTAACTGCTTAGATGAAGCAAAGAAAGCTTTGTCGTCAGCCGTTAAAGAAGTTAGGGATCTGTTTCAAAATGTTGAAAATTTGGTGGAGCTGCTTTTGGTGTGCCCCGCTTCGTCGTATGAAGCTGAAAGAAGCTTTAGTGCGCTGAGAAAGCTCAAAATGTATCTAAGGTCGACTATGACACAAAAGCGGTTAAATCATGTTGCTTTATGTTACGTTCACAAAAATATTTTGGATGAAATTGATCACAAAAAAATAGCACGGATATTCGTAGCCCATGTGCAGTCTAGAAAAAATGTATTTGGTGGAATTTATTTTTTTTTCTTATTGTGTAAATATGTAAATCAAAATGTACCTGTTTAAGAATTTTGTCTTAAATGTAAACCCATTTCTTGATACAACTTGAAAATGAAAGTGTCAGAATGTCCCCCCCCCCCCCCCCCCAATAAATTTCAGCTGACGACGCCAATGGTTTATTCATCAAAAGTGAACAATTTTGACAGGAAAGTTTAAAAGAAAAATTTTCGTGTTGCTAAGTAATCCATTAATACGTCATAATTTTCAAACACATTTGAAAGACTTCATTTTCCGATTCGTTTAGCTTTTGAAAAGACCATAAATAGATTTCAAGAACAAGCAATGTCGTCTTTCGGTTTGGACTAGAAACATAAATATTTCTCTTATGGGCAACCATATATCGCCTGCTCACACCTGGAAAGTTATCATACTTTTCGTATTAGCAAAAGACTGGTTAAGCTAGAACATTGTGCACAACTTAGTGCTTAGACAGTTTTCAGTTTTCAAATAATAGAAACAATAGTTCGAAGTCAATGTTATCTACTTCATTGAAAAAATTTAATTTTTATATGTTTTTTATTTAGTTAGTGTATTTTGTAAAGAAGTTATTGATTACAAACTATAGAGAAAGCTGAGGTGAATAAAATGTAGTGTAGAATCTAAAAGTGTATGTTGGTTCATGCTTAATTTCTAAATTCCGATATTTTGCAAAAAGATTTAATATTTACTATCACTTTTAAAAAAAATTTTTTTTTTTTTTGGCCAATGTCATACTTGCAAAATTTACTAAGCTTAAATATAGTGCTTTTACAGTTGAGAATTTAGTTAGTACTTACTAAATTTAATATGTACTTACTTCAGCCTAACACGCCCATTATCAATCTCATATGTTTTAAAATCGGCTGCACTATTTAAAGTTTTATTAAAAGTATTAATTTGATTCTATCAAAATAGTAAATAAACGATTATTTTAATTCAGCTACTTTGCTACAGCAACGCGTGGCTGGGTCAGCTAGTATATATATATATATATATATATATATATATATATATATATATATATATATATATATATATATATATATATATATATATATATATATATATATATATATATATATATATATATATATATATATATAATGTATCTTCGATTTAACGATACCCGATTTAACGATTTCCTCAATTTAGCGACACATTTCACTGGTCCGGATTTAATTGTATTGAATGTACACGCTCCTTGGTTTGAAGATAATCTTATTTAATGATAGCTTTCTCCAGTCCTTTGACAATTATTATACTGTATTTTTTATATTTAATAGCACATAATTGTAAGTAGCAAATCGGCTACTTATATTTTTTCCATGACTTTGAATTAATGCTCACACAAAAGCAACTATGTTGTGCCAGGCCCGGACTGGCCAGGTCGGCTAGTCGGCGATCGCCGAGGGCCCCCAAGCTAGGAAGGGCCCCCAAATGAAGCGAAAAAAATTTGTAGCAAAAAATGATTTTACAATTCTTTGATTTTCTTGTAACAATTTAAATCTGTTTCCTTATACGTTTTGCCAGGATCAGGGCCTGATTACTGAATGGACCAACTAGGCTGTGGTCTAGGGCCCTTGCTTTTTAGGGGCATCCAATGGCTAAAGTTGTTTTAGCTAATGACTAAAAGTAAGATTTGACTGCATAGTGGCTCCAAAAAATCTTTGCTTAGAACCTTCCTGTATCTTAATCAAGCCCTGTCCGGGATGCTTTTGATCACTCTTTCTAGTTTTATACAAATAGCACACTGGGCCTAATTAAAGCCTGGTAGGGCCCCGGGTAAAACATTAATTTTAGGTTAGGGGCTCCTAGAGCTTTAAATTCTCTGAATTTGTCCCGTATACAGGGCCGGATTACCAAATAGGCAATTTAGAAATCGCCTACGGGCCCCCAACAGAAATGTTCCGCCTCCCTGCAAAAAATCATCAGGGCCCCTAACCACCCACTGGATTGCTCCCCCCCCCCCACTCAAAAAAAGTAAAAGAGTGGTTGTTTTTGTATGCTTCCTTATTTCTACCTAAATTTTGATTTAATTTGTTTAAATATTTTTACAAGTTTATTATTATTTTAAGGTTTTGACTTGATGGGACTTTAAATCCTGATTTTTTGGATGCCCATTTCAATTTTAAGTTATATAAGCAAGTAAGCAAGAGTTTCTCAGGACTTAATAGTATTCTAATAATAACTGTTCTCTGTAAATCTTGTTTTTGAAAAAAAGTATTCACATTGTATGGAATTCATACTGATTTGGTAAATGAATTAGCTTTCGTTCTGTATTTCTTTGAAGTTTCAGGCATGTTTTTTTCGATTCGAGGGTTTTCTTTCAAATATTTTATTTTCTGTTGTCTGTTTGAAATTTTCTTTGAATTCGTTTTTGTCTCATTAATTAATTTTATTTCATTTATGTTGATGTTGATGGTATTTAATGTTCTTTTCTGTGATGAACCAAAATTCACAGAATTTTTTGTTTACCTGAACTGGTCAAAACATTTTTTCGTGAAAATACTACGACCAGTTTTCACGGCATTTTCGGTAATTTTTTGAATGCTTTGTATCCGTTTTTTGAATTTCATTTTATTCCTCTATTAACCGGGATGTTTAGAGGTGTTGTGTGTATTTTATATAAGTTGAGATATGAAACATTAATATCAATCGTTTGATCAAGTTAAATTTTTGTTTTCACGCTTTTAGAACTGTTGAGAATATCATTAAGAGATTCAGGGGTGCCCAACCCCCCTAAGAGCAAGGGTGCACCTCCTTAAATATCACGAAGAACCCCCCCCCAAAGCAAGAGCCCCCCTCCCCAGAAAAGTGAAAAATACCCCTCAAAACAACCCCCCTAAAACTTTCAATGGCGCAGTCTGCGCCATGACCCCCCCCAGATGGATGGGCACCCCTGAAGAGAGATTTTTAAACTTTGCGGATTTTTCATGCTTTCCGTACACACACACACACACACACACACACATATATATATATATATATATATTTTTTTGTGTGTGTGTGTGTATCTAAAAATGTGTTTAAAAATCATAGTTGCACAGTTTAGCTGCTCCTGGGTTAATGTGTGTTGAGTTTCGTTTTTTATTCAAATATTTGCTAAAACATATTTTCAACTTTTAAAATTTTAGCAAAGGTATTAGGGGCCCAACTAAGATATCGAGGGGTCGTAGGCCAAAATTTTTTTGGGGGGCCCTGTATTCAAACTCTATTCATTGGCTAAAACAATTTTAGCCACAAACTAAAGTAGTTTCAGCCATTTGAGGGCAAAACTCAACACATAAATATCGGGGGTCCTAAGCTACGGCCTAGTTGGCCTATTCAGTAATCACATCCTGGAGGTGTTTAGGTGTTCGATTTATTTTTAAAAAGATTCTTTGGTTTCTCTGGCCGTGGGCGCCTTAGTGGTGTGCCCCCGCCTCGCATTACAGAGTCTGCGAGTACGCAGGTCTCGAGAGTAATCCTAAAGTTGAAAAAAGTTATCTCTTGCAAATTCCAACAAATAAAATTTTAACCAACAACTTTTCTTTCCTTCCCTATTTCTCCAAGTGTACTACCGACGCGACGCCTCCGGGGGTGTCGGCGGTACTACACAGCTTTGTCAATTGGGTTCCACGTATGGTTTAGTTACTCCGGTGAGAGGAGTAAATTAGGACCCCTCGGAGAGTGATGTCAGCTTTTGTGATCCAGGCCGGTAAAAGTGCGTTTCTCCACGTTTCTGCAAGTTCTTGTAGAAGCAAAAAGATGAGATAAGACAAGAACTGTGGACTTTGCGTATGGATGATGGCCGTGTGAAAAAATCTCGAACAAAAGAGACATGCAGGTGTAATAAAAATAGGAGTAATAAAAACTTCATGACTCGTTCAAGACTCAATGGGTTCATGTTGATTGCTTTAGAGCCCCATCTCCTTTTGCTTTTAAACCAGTAAATAAATGGTAAAATTGAATGCACATGGAAATCTTTATGAAAGGGTTCACCGGATATTTTCAATAAAACTATTCCACGTGGGGTTTTGTCTTCTGCAATCGGAATTATAGTAAGATAGTTGAAGATTTGTATTTACTTGCGTGCAAGCCAACTATAATTTTTTATTATGAAAATTAAAAGATAGATACATTGGGACAAAATAGTGACAAGATGAAGCAAAAAAGGTTTGATTATTTTTCTACTATCAAGGCATTCTTTAAGCTCAAAATAGCGTGTGATAAAAAAAATCTCAGCCCTTCCAACAGAGACTCACCCACGGAGAGGATAAGAGGCTCCCTCTTAGACCTAAGCCCCCCCCCCCCCCTCCCATTGGGCCTAAAATTTCCCAACAAATAATTTGTGTTAAATTTAAATAAAATTTGCAAAAAGTCTCTAAATTAGCGTTTTGTTATATGATGCTAAGATCCAATGTGAAAGTAGAAGACGAAGAATATAAACACGATTATGATTTGTAATTTGTGTATTGTCAATCAAGCTATTATTTACTAAGAATTCAATTTTGATATTTTAAAAAATAGTTTTGAATTTATATTTTAATAATTATTTCTTCCCGTGCGGGAAAAACATAGTATTTCCCAGGACGGTAAATACCAGTGCTGGGAAAAACCTTTTTTCCAACCCTGGCTTTACATCGCAATCTTTCTCCACACAGTCTCCTCTTACAAGGTAAATGTAGAGGCCTAAATTGCAATGGCCTAAAATTGCAGAATGTTATATATGATTTTCAAAAATTTCCCAAACAAATAATTTGTGTTAAATTTAAATAAAATTTGCAAAAAGTCTCTAAATTAGCGTTTTGTTATATGATGCTAAGATCCAATGTGAAAGTAGAAGACGAAGAATATAAACAACACGATTATGATTTGTAATTTGTGTATTGTCAATCAAGCTATTATTTACTAAGAACTCAATTTTGATATTTTAAAAAATAGTTTTGAATTTATATTTTTAATAATTATTTTTTCCCGTGCGGGAAAAACATCGTATTTCCCAGGACGGTAAATACCAGTGCTGGGAAAAACCTTTCCAACCCTGGCCCTGCATCGCAATCTTTCTCCACACAGTCCTCCTCTTACAAGGTAAATAAAGGCTAAAATTGCAGAATGTTATATATGATTTTCAAAAATTTCCCAAACAAATAATTTGTGTTAAATTTAAATAAAATTTGCAAAAAGTCTCTAAATTAGCGTTTTGTTATATGATGCTAAGATCCAATGTGAAAGTAGAAGACGAAGAATATAAACAACACGATTATGATTTGTAATTTGTGTATTGTCAATCAAGCTATTATTTACTAAGAACTCAATTTTGATATTTAAAAAATAGTTTTGAATTTATATTTTAATAATTATTTTTTCCCCGTGCGGGAAAAACATAGTATTTCCCAGGACGGTAAATACAAGTGGTGGGAAAAAACCTTTCCAACCCTGGCCCCTGCATCGCAATCTTTCTCCACACAGTCTCCTCTTACAAGGTAAATAAAGTTTTAAACACATAATAATAAAGAAAAAAAAAGGAGAAAAACGTTCAATTCAGAAATAACGATAAATAAAATAACGCACCTTTTAATAGATTTTGTAAAAATGGCATGGGATTTCGTTCTGCTAAAGGGTAAGGCAAGTAAAACTTCAAACACATGTTTTTTTATACATAAATTTAACTTTAGTTTTATTATTTAACATGTCCAAAAGAAAAAGCAATTTTTGAAACAATAACTTTCTCACATTTTCGCGGGAATGGGCCCCCAGAACCCCCATACCAGGGGCCCCCTTTCCAGTACCTAGACGACCACCCCAGAAGGAACCAGTCCGGGCCTGATGTTGTCAATCAAGTGCGTGCCTCATGTCCGTGTTATGACGAAAAGTGGCAAAATTAGTCTTAAAACGACTTGGTTTCATTGAATAAATTCTGAGAGGAGCTACAAGAGATCTTACTGTTGTTTTTAGGCTTAAATGCTGACAAGAGTCTGTCGATTTAGTTGGAAAATATGGGAGGGCTGGGGTTTGGTGAACAAACTGACAAGAGGTTTGCCTTGGCTCTTGACAGCCTCTGCTTTTTCCGAAAAAGGCTTATGGTATAAAAGGTATGTAATTGAGTACAGTCAACCGCTTTCTTTGCAACCCGGAAATCTTCGTGAAAGTCCGAAAGTTCGCAAAAATTTATACTGATAATGTAGCAAAATTTTACCAACCCTTCAAAAGTGCTTATTTCTATGAAGTATTTGTTGTAAATGATTTTTTTACAAAATATAACTTAAATATCAATGGCATCTTAAACGTATGCTTATGTCGCCTATTAGTAA